>NC_045764.1:28425537-28751226 GCF_008692025.1 Phocoena sinus
AAAAATACAAAATGGTAAGGCAAGAAATCGAAGAATATCTCCATAGAGAGGCTTACTACATTCATGGGTTAGAAGACTCAAAATAGTAAAGATGCTCGTTCTCCCCAAATTGAGGTATAGTTTCAATATATGTAGCTCCTACTAAATTCCAAGCACAATTACTGCAGATATAGATAAAGCTTATTCTGAAGTTCATATGAAAAGACAGAGGGACTAGAATAAACAATTTTGCAAAAGAAGAATAAAATAGGAGATTTCACACCACCCGATTTTAGGACTTACTACCCAGATACACAATCAAGATATTTTTGCATCAGCAGAGGAACTGCAGCATAGACCATAAGAGTATAACAGAGAAATCAAAGACTAACAAACAGTTATGGCCAACAGAGTTTTTAACCAATTGATTGTTGGCAAATATGCAAAAGCATTTCAATGTAGAAAAATATCTTTTTACAAATGGTGCTGGAGCAATTGGACATCCATGAGCACAAAATGAGCATGAACCCTAAACCTTACACCTTTAAAAAAAGAATCTCAAAGTAGATCATAGATTTAAAATAAAACTTTAAGTATAAAACTTTGGGAAGAAAACATAGGGGAAAATCTTAAGGATTTAGAAACAAGCGAAGAGTTCTTAAACGTGGCACCAATAACATAATCCATAAAAGGAAAATCAATAAATAACTTAAGCTCCCAGTCCATGGTATTTTGTTCTAGCAGCCAAAGCTAAGACACTAAGATATCCACACATAAGAATCATATAAATCTTCTTTTGAATTCATTCTGACAATGTGTAATTACTACTCTTTGGGGTTTAAATTGATCATATTACTGTTTTTTTTCTATTAACACCATATGTCTGTTGTTTCCTTTTCTCTCTTTCCTTGTACTTTTCCATTAAATATTGTATTTACCGTAATTTTATTTCCTTTCTCCATTGGCTTGTTTGGTATACTTTCACGTATTTTTTAGTGGACACCTTGGCAAGACATGCATTCTTGCCTTAGGACTAAATCTAATGAAAACTAGAATTCTTAGTACGACCAGAACAATTCAATATCCACAGAACACTCAACTGCAACTCCATTGACCTCACTCCTGAAATTTTAACTATGGTGGTCATGTATTTTACTTTATATGTATACATTCCACAAAATATTAATATTATTGTTTTAAGTTGGCCCAAATCCAATTAGATTTACCCAAATATTTCCCTTTTCAAAGTTTTTTTTAAGCTTTTCCATACGTTCATATACCATCTACCTCTTACCAGGGAAAATTTTAGTTCTCTCTTAATAATACACTTTTGTATATCTTTTTGAGTAGTTCTTCTGTTGACAATCTCTATACAGTTTCACTTGTTTGAAGATGCTGTAACTTAGACTTCATTTTTAAAAGGAATTTCTACTTAGCAAGTATTTTCAGTTAAAATAATTCTGCCTTGACTGACTGATGTTGTTTTACAGCAATATAATGTGCCTAGGATATGGTTTTCCTTCTATTGTTCTTTCCACTACTAAGAAAGCTATATTTCCCTGACAATTTTGAGTTGGATATCTGTGGAAAGTACAAAATTTTAATTCTTTCCATATTTTCTTTGCAAAATATTCATTTAAAATATTAATATTAAATCTAATACATTTAAAATTAATTTATTTGGTTACAAGCAGAAAATTAATATATCATGTAATAATAAATTAAAAATCATTTCTTTCTCAGAAATATATGTTTATAATTTTTATTTTTAGGCATTTTGGGTGGGTAGGACAATATTGAAAAAGACTGCGTATCTTTGTCTTTTTCTGTATTCTTTCATTTCACAATAGATTGCCAGAGAAATGTGTATTTTATTGCAATAACAACCTCTTAATATGATTAATGATCTCATTCCCAAATTTCTGCTTTTTCTCTTAAATTAATTCCATTCATTTGTTGCTGCTATTGTTTTCTTAATTTCTTATACCAAATACTTTTCTTACTGTTTTGAATATTTCTGGTCCTTCATTTCTAGATTTTATTTCTTTTATTTTTTTTGAGACAGCTTCAAAGCTAATTCTAAATGTTTTATTTTTTATTTTTTAACATCTTTATTGGAGTATAATTTCTTTACAATGGTGTGTTAGTTTCTGCTTTATGACAAAGTGAGTCAGCTATACATATACATATATCCCCATATCTCTTCCCTCTTGCATCTTACTCCCACCCACCCTATGCCACCCCTCTAGATGGTCACAAAGCACCGAGCTGATCTCCCTGTGCTATGCAGCTGCTTCCCACTAGCTATCTATTTTATATTTGGTAGTATATATAAGTCCATGTCACTTTCTCACTTTGTCCCAGCTTACCCTTTCCCTCCCCGTGTCCTCAAGTACATTCTCTATGTCTGAGTCTTTATTCCGGTCCTGCCCCTAGGTTCTTCAGAACCATTTTTTTTTAGATTCCATATATATGTGTTAGCATATGGTATTTGTTTTTCTCTTTGACTTACTTCACTCTGTATGACAGACTCTAGGTCCATCCACTTCACTACCAATAATTCAATTTCGTTTCTTTTTATGGCTGAGTAATATTCCATTGTGTATATGTGCCACATCTTCTTTATCCATTCATCTGTCGATGGACCCTTAGGTTGCTTCCATGTCCTGGCTGTTGTAAATAGAGCTGCAATGAATATTGTGGTACATGACTCTTTTTGAACTGTGGTTTTCTCAGGGTATATGCCCAGTAGTGGGACTGCTGGGTCGTATGGTAGCTCTATTTTTAGTTTTTTAAGGAACCTCCATACTGTTCTCCATAGTGGCTGTATCAATTTACATTCCCATCAACAGTGCAAGAGGGTCCCCTTTTCTCCACACCCTCGCCAGCATTTATTGTTTGTAGATTTTTTGATGATGGCCATTCTGACTGGTGTGAAATGATACCTCATTGAAGTTTTGATTTGCATTTCTCTAATGATTAGTGATGTTGAGCATCCTTTCATGTGTTTGTTGGCAGTCTGTATATCTTCTTTGGAGAAATGTCTATTTAGGTCTTCTGCCCATTTTTGGATTGGGTTGTTTGTTTTTTTGATATTGAGCTGCATGAGCTGCTTGTATAGTTTGGAGATTAATCCATTGTCAGTTGCTTCATTTGCAAATATTTTCTCCCATTCTGAGGGTTGTCTTTTCATCTTGTTAATGGTTTCCTTTGCTGTGCAAAAGCTTTGAAGTTTCATTAGGTCCCATTTGTTTCTTTTTGTTTTTATTTCCATTTCTCTAGGAGGTGGGTCTAAAAGGATCTTGCTGCGATTTATGTCATAGAGTGTTCTGCCTATGTTTTCCTCTAAGAGTTTTATAGTGTCTGGCCTTACATTTAGGTCTTTAACCCATTTTCTAGATTTTCTTTATTTTATGTTTACTTCAAGGTTTTTAAAGTGAAATTTATTAGAATAAATTCAACATGGTTTTGGATTTATTATTACATTTTATTCTTTATATGTAGTTACTGTAATTATTATCAAAGTAACAAGTGAATTTATTTTCTACTTTGATTATTTTATATTTTCTTTGCAGCCTAGTATAAAACACCTTTTAAAAGAGTTAAAATTGCCTTTTATTACCATCTAATGTATTTTGACATAAATTCAACATTGTCATTAATCATTATGTTTTAAAACATATAACATCAATACAAAGAAAGGAACATAGGGAAATATTACAAAAATACCTTGAGTTTACAATTTAGAAAATCAATTTGTCTACATATAATGATAACTGTACTTCAACCAGCCCAGTATTTTATTTTACCTTCTATTTGCATTGTCCAGTATTTTCGAACAAAAGTAAAATCAGTGAGATAGAAAGCATTTTGTTTTTGTTTTTTTCCCCCGGATTTTAATGGTAATGCATCTAGTACAGCATTTTCCAAACAGAATTCCTTAAGTCTCTAGTCCCTAGAGATGTTACTCAAGTAAATATTCAGTGACAACCTAGTGTGGATGTTTTCGTAACATCTTGCTCATTCTTTCTTTAATGTTTCCTTCTCTTTCATGATATGTTTTATTTTCCCTAGGGATTAGATGAATATGTGGCCAGGTTTCTGTATCTCAAGTTTCATATCTCAAATCGTGATTCCTTTATCATCCACTTGGATGACTTATCCAATAGGATGGGTTTCCAATTTCTTGATCAACTGACCTCTGAGATTTTCTTTCATCCATTCAGTTAGCTGTTGTAAATTCATAAGAGCAGCTCAGAAGCTGGACAATAACATCTGTAAATGTTTGTAATCCAAGTGGAGGAGCTCAGGAGAGGAAATGGCATCCTTTCTTTGTTTTTTCTACCCTCTGTTTGACTCCAGACTCTGCCTCTGTTCTGCAGCTTGCGGCTCAGCTGGATTTCAAGCCTGATACAGCTCTCCCCAAGCATTCCAGACAAGCTCTGCCACTTTTCCCAGAATTGCTCAGTTCCTGGTGCCACCACTGATTTACAGCCATGAAACTGAGCCTGGTAACATTCCTTACATTTTCTCCTTTTTCATTTAAATGAATCATTCTCTAGGTTTTCTGAATTCAATATTAAGTTTGAAACTATAAGATGGAAGGAACAAGAACCCTAATACTACAGTATATATTTTATTGGTTTTTATAGTTAATATTTTATAAGTAATTTTCTATGAGTTAGAGTATTTTATCTAAAATATCACAGGCATGCTTATAATATTTTCTTTTCCTTCTTTGAGAAAGTTTTAACCGGGAATTAAAGAACTGCTATTAATTGTACAGGTAGTCAAGCTTTACACTAAAATCTAAATATAAAATATAAATATGAAATACAAAAACATTCTTGTTCATTTTTTTCATTGTGGTTAAATACACATAACATAAAATTTATCATTTTAACCATTTTTAGGTGTAGAGTTTTGTGGCATTAAATACAAGCACACTGCTGTTCAACTAAAATGTTTCCTTTCTTGAACTGGGCATTGAATATAAACAATCAGGTTGAAAATATTAACTATATCACTTAATAAGTTGTTTTTTAAATAACTTGATATTAAATATAATTGACTAAAATTTTTTCCCCAGTGATGACAGTGACAACTCATCCTCACCAAATTACTCTTAATTTACCAAGACCATTAAGCTCTCACCTCACAGGGGGGAAAAACAAGTAAAGTAAATGGATCACATATCAATCATTAAAATACCTTGATTTTCGTTTTTTATTTACAGAAAAGAACTTTAAAATGTTGAGAGCATTCTGTATGAGATCTACTAATATCAGTCCTTCAACTTACAGGTAAGACCCTTATATCTCTGTGTTTTCTCTCTTTTGCTGATATTTATTTTTGTCTGGAATGAAGATTTTCATTTGGTTTACTTTAGGTGAAACATAGCAATACTATTCACAAATCAATTTTATTTCAATAGGGGAAACCATCTGTGAAGAAGATAACTGCCATCTTCAGGTTAATCATAATTTAATCTCATGACCCATTACCAATCTTAGACCTTCCTTTATCCCCATCACTTAGCTACTATTTTGCTGCTACTTTCCCCCATAGTTTCGGGTTATTTTATAGTTTATGCATCCTCAAAATGGGGTCTCTGGTCACCCCCATTATTATTTTGTTTTTCTTTTTTTAAAGTGCAGATGTATTAACCATACCATCCCTCCCCAAACTCACAGGGAGTAAATATTTACATATCAACAACTCCTGTGGTCATGATTATGTACTAGGTTTAATGAGAACTCATGTATCTAATTAAACATTTGAGACCAAATAAACAATTAAAAATCTTTGGAATCTTACAGTTTACAAAGCATTTTCACTTGCACTAGTTTATGTAGTTTTCAGTAGAGTCCCTTGAGCAATGTGATACCAATAGTCTCAACTAGAGAGACACACTAGGAATGGCTTCTCCAGAGGAGAAAACAAAGGGTCTTATGGATTAGTAAATCTGTCTCAGACCTGTCAGCTACAACACTGTGAAATAAAGGCTCAAATATTTTTCAAACAAGAGTGTTTCCTCTTTCCACTGTGAGACAGTAAAGGAAATTAATGACCAAATACAGTTGAGTGAAAAAAGTAGGTCAAGCCATTCATTTCTATTGTACAGTTGCCATCAACATCATCATGACTACCATTGCTGGCTGGCAGGTGATGAGTGCTTACCTGTGCCACGCTCTTTGCTAGGGAGTCTGTGTGCATTCTCTTGGTGCAATGGATATGACTGCACTTTAAGGTAAGGAGTGAGGACTAAAGAAGAAAAGGAGATAGTCCAAGAATATATGTGTAGTAAATAAGAGAGTGGGGACTTGAATGAGGATATTTGCTTCCATAATACTTGTTCTTAACCTTTATGTTTAAACTATACAGATTCACACATCAACAGTGATTACAAAATTAAATAACAGTATAATAATTTCATAACCTTGCCTGATCATAAGCTCCAATCAATAGACTATTTGTTTAGAGGTAAAGAGATTGAACCCAAAGGCAATGGGTGGAGGAGGGGAGAGAAAAGCCAGGTGGATTACCAAAATAAATAAATGTATATAAGTCATCAATTGCTTAGGATATCTTAACAAATTCCATCATTTTAATTTTCCCAAGTTTTTTAATCATGCATGTACTTGTGTATATCCTGATTTTACAAGTGTGCAATTATCCATCACTCTTTATAGCATTCCTATTCCTTGGGCAGATATTTTACCCGTCTCATATCTGAAAATACTAAGAGACTAAATGAATTTCCATATCACTCCCTCTACACCATGGAAAAGAGATATTTGCTCCTAAAATCAAAATATGGGAAAACAGAAGGTCAGATAACCAACAGAATACAAGTGTTCCTGAAGTCATGGAAAATCTGAAACAAAGACATTTTGTTTTTTGACATTCTGAAATGGCCCAGCATGACCTAGCATACAACTGAATTTATGCAGAAATAAAATCTAGGACAGAATAAGGGGAGTAAGAGAACACTCTATGGTTATTTGATTGTCTGTAGAGACTTAAACTCTGAAAGGAACCCAGACACTTCTAAAGATGGGATGTGGTTTTAATCTCAATTCTTCTGTGCCCATAGCAATGTTGTTATGTAATTTAATATTTTTTACTCTCTTTACAGAGAGAATTAGAAATAAAGCCCTTATATAATTCTTCATCAAAATTAATTACAAGAGAACATGTTGTGACTCTAGATGACCATAATTTTCATTATGATTTCATCATGTTGCTCAATGCTCTACTGTGAAATAGTCCTTGTACTATAGCAAATCTTCAAGCGCCAAAAACAAAGAGGGAATAGCAGAATTGTGTGTGTGTATGTTTGTATACTGAATAAAGATTTCAGACAAGATCAAAGAATTAATTTTTATACATGTTCAAAGATATTTCTGAGTTCCACCATTAGCCTGTGATGATTTATTTATTGAGAATAGACACACATGCATGTACATCCATAGCTATACCCATATCCATATAATCTTAAATGCTTAAATAGAAGTGTTATGTATATGGCTATGTAATTTAAATGTTCTGGTTGTGGCATCAATAAAGAGGTCTGGGAGAATCTTCTGCAGCTAAATATTGGACAGAAGGCTTCTGAGAAATCCAGGGATTGCTGTCAGAAAGCAATTAAGCTGAAGAAATTACATTAGTGGAGAGCAGATGCCATATTCAACTCAGTCACCTATTTTTCATGCAGTTGGGGCTCACTGGTCTTTTATTTCCCAATAAACAAAAGATTGAAAAACACCTGTCCCTTCCACAGTCAGGTGAAGCTGTTTATTTGAAGAGTAAGTAGAACACCACAGACAATTTCACTCAGCTCTTCCTATTCTAAGTTTGCTTCTGATTAAGGAAGAGAAAATCAAGGAACTTGGAATGTTTATGTCCTTTTAGACTGAGCTTCACTGACATCCTCAAACCATTTTTACATGGTCTTTTTTTTTTTTTGTCTGTGTTGGGTCTTCGTTGCTGCTCGTGGCCTTTCTCAAGTTGTGGCGAGTTGGGGCTACTCTTCATTGCTGTGCACAGGCTTCTCATTGCGGTGGCTTCTCTTGTTGCAGAGCACGGGCTATAGGCACACGGGCTTCAGTAGTTGTGGCACCCAGGCTTAGTTGCTCTGCAGCATATGGGATCTTCCTGGACCAGGGCTCGAACCCATGTCCCGTGCATTGGCAGGCGGATTCTTAACCACTGCACCACCAGGGAAGCCCTATATGGTCTTTTTCATCCTAAAATCATTCCAGAGTGGCACATGCTTTGGCAACTAACATTGTTCAATAGTGACAACCAATTTTTCTAGCCCACTTGTGCCTCCTGTCAATGAAACAAGCTGTGTTTTCTTTTCTTTGCACTTGGAAGAAATCATAACATGAGCAAAACACTGAACAGAATCAGACAGAATTATGCTTTAAGTTAGACAGAAATCATATTTTTCTAAAACAAAAAAAATTGGCTGAAGTAATTTTCTTATGTAATAAATCCATGGAGGCCAAATGGGAAGTACATTTTCTTAAATTTTGAATTTTACCATCATCAGTCAGGGTCCTGAATTTTTAATTTTTTTTTACCATGCCATATTTTTACTTCTCAGATTTTTCATTCTTGCACCTTATCTTTAAAAATGCCTTTCTGTTTTTCAATTTAAGGATTCATTTCACCATATGGTTTGTTTAGCCTGATAAACCCTCCTGCACATTATGAAATAAGCATGGCTATGGAAAACCATTCATGCTGCTATAGTGAAGGTTATGCTAGTGTTTTTATGAGTGCTGACCCCTTCTCCAATTCCAGGAATTTATCAATGAGCCATCAATTTGTTTTAAACCTGCAACCTGGCACAGATGAACTCTGCCATTATGCAGAGTTGCCCAAGAGATCATCTTAGGTCACAAATGTGATGGTTTTATTCAAATTCATTCTTTGGGGAAGTTAAAATAAAGCAAACATCAATGTTACTTATTTATGGTGTCACACGTAAAAACAATGATATTCTCTCAAATTAAAATGAAATTAAGCATAAAGTATTTTCCAAGAACCTCATTAGTTGTGTATAAATTCAGGGCAACAACACAGACAACAGATTCTAAAGTCGATGGGTGGGCAGAGACAACATTGCCTACGAAGAGAAGCAATATTTTGTTTTTGTGTGTATTTAATTTCTAGTGGAATTTTGCTGCCTACTGCATTGCTAAATTTGCAACTCGTTGGATTCTGTATTTACTCATGTTCGTGTGACTTAAGTCATAAAACACATACCATCTAAAAATGTAAAATGTTGTACATAGTGAGAAGAAAAGCAATAAAATGCTTTTGAATTACTCTATTCTGCCAGCTACCTCACTCTCAGTATCCAGGTCTCCCTTTGTATTTCTTCTCTTCTCTTTAATACAGAAACACATTCCTTCCAACTTCCACCAAACAATAGATTCTGCCACCTGGAATAGCTCCACCATCCTGTGTACCGATTCTACCTGTTTTTTTAGAAGCCAGTATTTTATGAAGATGGATCACCCATGAATTATAATTATCCATTTGTTCTCTAGTCTATTGACCATTATATCACACCTAGCATATGTCAAACCCTATTCTAGGTGATGAGGTCCCTCAAGGATCATATGTTCTGGTGTTGAGGAAAAAGATGCAAAAGTAATAGCTTATCTGAAATATTTTCTATTTTTACTTCACTAAATACAGTGACAAATAAAACATAAGTTAGTATTTCCCAAACTGAAATAAAAATTTGGAAGACTTTTAACCAAAAGTCCTGTTCCAATTTGAGAAGCAGCATTATTCTATCCATATTACAACTATGTTCAGTCATTATTATAATTTCTCTTTATTTGATTTCTTTTTCTTCATGGCATTTTCTGCATTAAGCTGATATAAATCAACAGCTTGGATGAAATTTAACTCAGAAACGCAAAATATACATTCAAGGAAACAAGGCATATTTTGCTGAATATTTAGAATATATATGACTGTACTTTAAAGTAAACAAATGCTTAGAATTCAAAAATTATTATCTCCAATTTTGACTACTTCCAAGTGTCCCACAGGTACATGGTACATGACAGGTAGTTTTTTTGTACATTAAAATGAATATAATTTTTTTATGATTAGCTAACCCCTCTGACCATCTAGCTTTTGCATTCCAATGGGACCTCTCTCCCACTGGCCATTTACATGCGCACATGTCTTCTGGATACACCATACCTCTGTGTGTGAGTGACAAAAAATGGCACAAAGAATCCAACTGCTAGAGATGGTGAAAGAGGCAAAGACAATATCAACTGTGTTAAACAACTGGTGGCCCCTTGCCAGAATACAGAGAATTTCAATAAGTTAAGGAGTAAGATTTCAAATAATTTACTGCTGAATAGGAATTCACCATGTACTTAGTGGGATAATAAAAAATTAGTACACAAAGCTATTACTTTTTTATTACAGAACAAGTCACACGAGAAACAACATACTTATTAAAGTTGAAAAAGCAGTTAAATGTGGGGCGAGAATACATAAAAGAAACACAGAGGAACAGATGGAAATACACTGAGGGCAAATGGGTGGCACACGCAGGATTTTCCTGAAATAAAGTTTTAAAAAGAGGCACAGGCAGCTGCCAGTTGTTTGGAAATGTTAAGAAACACTTTTCTTTGCATAATGAATGTGTTAAACAATAGAAATAATAATAATAAACAATAACAATGGTAACAGTAATAGTAAAAAGTATAACGACAGGAACACCTTGCATATAGCATTTGTTCTGTGCAAGTTACCTTTCTAGGCACCTTGCAGAGATGAACTCGTAAAATTATTCATGATTACAAAAATACTTATGATTGTTACTTTAGCTCTGAACATCCAGGAAAGTTTATATTTAATATAAGTTCCTACCATTAAAGGTATTACTAGTCACAGCTCTCATTCTGTGTGGCCACTGACACATGCTCCACCTCCAAATCCTGTGACAACAGTATAAAGTACAAACTACAGAGATAATGACGCAAGGCATTAATGAACAATTATAGTAGAGATGTGTACTGAACACCTTATAAATAATGATTACAATTAAGCTTTTAAAGAATAATGAAGGGTGTGCCCATTACAGGGACCCCAGACTAAGTCAGGGCCCCTATTATTAATTTTCAATTAATTTTCAAAGCACCCTTCCCCTCTTCACAGTTCTCATCAGAATTTTCTATAACCTCCAAAAGAAAGGGAACACGTTTGTCTTGTCATCACTGCCTCACCAATATCTAGTGAAGGACCTGACACGTTTTTTTAAACATCTTAACCATTTTTATTTGTAGAGTTCAGCAGCATTGTTAAGTATATTCACATCGTTGGGCAACAGATCTCTAGAACTTCTTCATTTTGCAAAATCTCACTACTATGGTTTTCTGTGATTTTTGACTGGTTTAGATACTTCCTATGAGGGAAGGGAATCATACAATATCTGTGCTTTTGTGACAGGCTTATTTCACTCAGCATAATGCCCTCAAGGTCCATCCATGTTGTCACATATTGCAGACTTGATTCTTTTTAAAGGCTGAATAATATTCCATTGTATGTTTACACCGCATTTTTTTATTCATTCATCCATTCATGGACAGTTGGATTGCTTTCACCTCTTGGCTATAGTAAATAACTCTTCTATGAACATGGGTGTACAAATATCTCTGACATCCCGCTCTGAATTCTTTTGAATATATATCCAGAATTGAGACTGCTGGATCATATGGTAATTTCCTTTTTGAAGAATCTTCATCCCGTTTTATCCACAATGGATGCACCATTTTACATTCTCACCAATGATGCACAAGAGTTCCAATTTCTACACATCCTCACCAGAACCTGCTGTTTCCCACTCTTTTGACAGTGGCCACCCTAATAGGTAGGTATGAGGTGATATCTCCTGTGGTTTTGCTTTACATTTCCCTAATGACTGGTGATACTGAACATCTTTTAATATACCTGTTGGCCATTTGTATATCTTCTTTGTAGAAATGTCTAATCAAGCATTTGTCAATTTTTTAATACAAACATTTATGTTTTTGTTGTTGAGGTGTAGGTGTTCCTTATATTTCATAGATATTACACATTATCAAATATATGACTTGGAAATATTTTCTCCCATTCCATTAGCTGCCTTTTTACTTTATTCATTGTTTCCCTTTATTAACAGAAGTTTTTAGTTTGACATAGTCTCATTTTTCCATTTTTTGCTTTTGCTGCCTGTGTTTTTGGTGTCATATTCAAGAAATCATTGCCAAGACCAATGTCATGAAGGTTTTCCCCTTTATTTTCTTCCAGGAGGTTCATAGTTTTAAGTCTTTAATTCATTTTGAATTATTGTTTTTTTGCATATTATGTAAGGTAAGGGTCCAACTTTTATCCTTTTCCATCTGGATATCCAGCTTTCCTAACACCCCTTTTTGAAAAGACTATCCTTTTCCCATCATGTCATCTTGGCACCTTGTAGAAGATCATCTGGCTGTATATGTGAGAGTTTATTTCTTGACTCTTTATTCTATTCCAATCATTTGTATGTCTTCTTTACGCCAGTACAGCACTGTGACACATATATTTATACATATATAACTGAAGAGATAATTATCCAGTTTTGGCCCTAGGACTATCTCATATTCTCAGTATCACTGTCTTCTTTTATGCCTTAGTTTGAAAAATAACTTTAAACTAAAAACATGAAACTGAAGACTAAAAACTAATAAAGGTGTCAAATGGAATAAACAAATATTAACATTTTGCCACATTTATGAAAGAATTTTAAGAGAAAAAATTTAAATATTAGAGATGAAGCCTCATCTGTCTCATTTCCTTGTCCCCCATTTACATATGTAATTTGGAGGTATATAATTAACCCCAATCCTTAATTTGTTACATATTTAGGCAGATGACTTTTTATATTCTTACAAACAAAATACTGTATACACATATCATTTTTAAACATTGTTAGCAGAATATATGTAATATCTTACAACGTGACTCTTTTATACTTAACATCCCAGGGCTAGTGTCACAAGCACCTATTAGGCAGTCTTATTTGGTCTTTGGCTGCATAATATTCTAATGCATGAGTGGATCAAATTACTCTATTAATGAAAGAGTATCAATGGATTTACTTCTAGATCAGATGTGAGAGAGAAGGGAGAGAAATGAAAAAGAGAAAGTAGGAGTCAGGGTTATCCTGAAGCTTTGGAACTAAGAAACTGAAAGGATGGTGCTGTGAGTAATTGTTGGGAGGCGGGGCTGGGGTATCAACAATTAGTGTAGGAGTTATTGTAGTGAAGATACCAATGAGGAAATTGAGAGACACCGGTGGATATCCAGAGATGATGTCCAGGCTGAAGATACCATTTGGGAACCCATCAGCATTACATGCTTTTTAAAGCTTTGGGGATGGATTAGACCCTGAAAGGAATGAGCATAAAGGAACGTGAGAAGCCCAAGGGTTGGATTTGGGCATACGTCAATGTTATGTGGTCCAGGAGGTGAGGAGGGGTTAACAACTGAGATGGAGAGGAGGCACCAGTGATGTGGGAGAGGAACACTAGGTGTGTGTAGTGTCCTGGAAATAGTCACTTCCCCAGCAATTTGATAAGGCAGACAAGGCTGTGGTTAATTTGCTATTTTCAACGTGTGCCAATATATAGTAAGACCATTTACTACAGTAGATTTGTTAGGTCAAAGAGCAAGTGTTCTTAAGAATGCTCGCCAAAACGCCCAGGAAGGGGCACTGTTTGCAACTCCCATCAATGTTGGATGAGAACACGTTTTCCTACCTCTGGAAAACACAATATAAAATGAAGCGCTTTGACCTGAGCGAACTGGATATTATAAACTGGTAATATGTTCTTTTTTTTTTCCTTTGAGAGACTTTTTTTTCCTCCTTTGAGATTTTAAGCCTGTTGTCCATCCTTCTGTGTTTATTTGGGTGTATGCTCATTCATGTCACTGGGTGAGAATCCTTTATGTGTTAAGAAAATTAACCCTCTTTCTCGAAAGAATATTACAAATATTTCTATGAATTGTCATTGGTTTTTTAACTCTGTTCACGTGCATACACCTATGTGTGCATTTCTATATTGAAATTCTGATTTTGGATTTAGGTTAAAATTTACCTGTCTTAAGATTCACAGCTTTGGGTTTTTTTTGGTCATATTAATATTATGAAAACGGTTATTCCATTTCTCCATCCACAAAATTTAAAGTTTTATTTTGTGTTTACATCTTTGATCATTCTTAAATCTATTTTGGTATAAACTGTAATTCAGGGATGAAAAGCTTTAATTTCAGCTAGCTACTGAATTCTACCACATATTAACTGAAGTATCTGTCTTGTAACCACTGACATGCAATGTTACCTTTGACAGAGTTTACTAAATTCCTTCCAGTATGAATGTTCTCCTTTCTTTTATGTAATATTGGAAAACATTCTGGATTTTCACTAGGCTCGTGGCTAACAAGAGTCTACACGTCTGAGCTTCCCTGGGACTTCAGTCCTGACCAACAGGATGTGTGCAGAAGTGATACATCAATTTCTGGATAATGTCCCTATAAGAAAGTTGATGTCCTCATCTTCTGTCCAGTGTCCCCCAGAACCATTCATGATGGAGATAAAGCGCACTTTATCCAGAGGACAGAGGCAACTAGATGGCAACGAAGAAGGACAGAAAAACCAGGGCTCTGGACTGTAGGTGCTCTCTGCTCTGAACAGTGTGCTGCCAGACTGAAGAGAAATCAAAGTAAATTTATAATTCTGGGGGGCAAGGGTATTATATATATTAGCCTGTACACCAAGTAATGCAGAAATTGGTATCTGGAAGTGTTATACTGACACTATAAAAACCTAAAATAAATGGCATTGTCTTCGTTTTGACAGCAGAAACAGGACAAATCTTTTACTCTAGAAAATTGATTATCCTGGTTATGCCATACAAACATTTTTTTAGAGCATTGCCTGAAATGTATTGGAAAGCTGAATTCTTCTTAAACTATAGTTCTAGGGAAGATGGTAGAAACATCTAAATATGTTTTTGGGTTTGCCCATCATTACTACCTAAGAAAGATACTAGACCAAGATGAAGTAGGGCAAGAATTAGCCTATTTGAAAACACAGATGGAAAGAACTACAGTTTTGCTAAAGGAACTTTTCTCAGCCTGTGGTTAGAAAATAAAAGAGGAGATTCCATATACTTAGGGTCTCTGACGAGACCAGGTACTTCCTGGGGTTACTTTTTACCTCTGCAACAGAAAACCTACCAAGCTTTTAAAGGAATTTATTGCAAAAGAAACTGCAGTAATCCTTTATAAAACAGCTTGTGACAGATTAATTCCTAAAGGCAGTCCGTGGACCCCAAACCTATAGCGTCAGTAAACAGGCTGCTCAAACAGCACAGCCCCAGGTGGAATTGTGATTTGCAACTTGCACTTATGAGGTGCCCATGGAGGCCACGTGGAAGGAAGATCGCTCTGGAAATTCCAGAATGATGGAGTGTGTGGAAGAAGGAGACTCTGAAAAAGGGTGTATGAGGAATTCCTTCCACTCCCCAGGCGGGTGTCTTTGCAGTTCCTGTCCAATACAACCCATCATGAAGCCACATTTCTCAGGGTTCCACTCTGAGGGTGTAGATTTTTATAGAAGTCACCTCCTCTTACTCTACCACTGATACTGGATTGGAGGACTGGCCTGGATGCATAACCAGGTGATACTCTGGATTATCTGCTTACAGGAGAGCCCATTTCTGTGTGTGGGGGGAGAGGCGTCTTCCTGCAAACTTCAGCGGCCAGAGAACAGACTGTAGAGCAGATGCAAACTGTCTACAAACACGCATTCTTTTCTCCTTCCTTTTAGTTTTTGCTGGGCACGTGGGCAAATTCAACACCAGGATGACAGAGCCACACGTGAAAGTAACCGGGGTCCCCTCATGATGTCACAGGACACAGCTGCCTACCATTACTCCACTACTGGACTCGGGACCCCAAGAACCAAGCCGTTTATCTTTATATGAGTCTTTTGAAAAGACCGGTACCTTAATAATGCATCACCTTTATCCTATAAAGAATGTCTATAGGAACTGGGTCTATTTCTGCAAATTAATATTTGTTCCATTGATATGTGTCTTTATGCCTGTACATGTGAAAAAGTTTTTAAACTTGTGATGGCTTTACTTCATATACATTTAAAACGTTTTACATGATTTCTTTCTCTTTTTTCTTCTCTTCTCATAATTCTTTTTCTTTCCCAAGTATATTTTTTTCTCATAAACCTTACTATACTTCTAAGAGAATATTTTAATATATTTTATTAGAATTATTTTATTTTTACAAAAAGATTTGGTATTCGGCTTTTTATCTATGAACGGGGTCTATTTTTCATTTATTCAAACCCCACTTGTTTTGTCTTTCTAGTGATATTAAACATTTTTTTCTTTCATTATATGTTATAATGATAGTTGCACAGATTAAATATATTCTTTTATTTCTTGTCTAAATTTTTCAATATATTGATGTAAAATGTTAATAATTTAATTTTATAATCAGTTGTAACATCTACAATGCTATCTTTAAAAAATGTGGCATTGTTTCCTTTCACTCTTTTAAAATATTAATCCATTTTACTAACACCTCTAGGAAGCCTACAAAAATTTCCATATATTTTATTATCTTTTTTGATTTGTTATCCATTCATTTTAATACACTAGTTATGCACATTTCCTGCCAAAAAAAAAAAAAGTCACTTCTAATCAGGACATCTGCAGATAAAATCTGTTAATATTTTTAGGTGTGAATGTGTTTATGTATATAAAAAGTTTTTATTACAAGTATATTTCCTAAATCTAATTTCAATAGCTACTTAACATTCCATCATACAAGCATAATTTATTTAGTGAATTATTTAATCCAACTTAGAGCAACTGAGTAGTCTGTAATTATTACCAACTTTAAATAATGCCACAATGAACAGGCTCAGAGAAAAATACAAATGAAATTAAAATTATTTTGCCAAATTCCGAGAAAATAAGCCCATTTAGACTTTAACTGAAATGACATGCAAACTATAGTGTAACACTGGAAGGAACTGCTACCATAGAACTAATGAATTTTCCTATCCTGGAACATGGTAACTCTCTTTTTATTAGGAACTTCTTTGATGTATAGCTCCCCAGTCCTTCATGTCAGCAAGTTTCTTTTGTTTCTTTTCTTCTTAGAATTTAGATAAGTTATTTTTTCATTTTACTGGCCAACATCATCAGTGCAATTAATTGTAGACACTGATCAATCTTCTCTCTCTCTCCCTCTCTGTCTCTCTCTCTCTGTTTCTCCCCATCTACTTCCTTCAAAACTTATTCTGAGCTCAGCAATAATTACAAACTATATAATATATAAATTTCTAAAATTTAATGGTATTACATAGTAGATATATTCAGCAACAGTGATGAAAGTGAAGCTAACAAATGTCTTTTAAAATCTATACATTTGACTATGTGTTTCCTCTTTTTAACCTATTAACATTATTAATGTTATAATATTGAACTATCTTTACATGCCTTGTATTCTTGGCCCGAGACACACCCATTCAAGTGTATTATGTTACTTGGCAGGTGCTCTATTATGTAATGATCCAACAGTGTTGCAAGAGTAGGAGAAACTTGGCATGCTGTATGAGAGAAAATTACTAATCGATTGTTCACTGTCTAGTAGAAGAGGGGTGTCTTAAATAATTATATGTATATGTAAGTAATTATATTCTGGTAAGTACTAAAATAAAGAAGTTTACTGAACTCTAGTCAGAGAACCTGATCTCGGCTAGATGCAATTTTTTCTTATTTAATTGTTGGAATTATTTAATAGTTATTTATATTAAGACTATTGTGGCTATACATAATGTCTTTCAACTTGGTTCCTGTCTTTTGTCAATCAATTGTCTAAAATTTTGATCACAATACATTATTACTTCTTTCCTTTATTACTTATTCTTTGGTATCTTTGTATAGAGATCTTTTCACCTCCATGCTATAAATGTATTTCCTGAATTTCCTTTTTTAATATTCTTAAATTTTTGTAATTCTCATTTATGTCTTTAATGTAGCTGGAAAAAATATATGTATTTTAAACTTAGAAGTAAAGATTATTACCTTTCAATATTTCAAGTATTATTTTTCAGATTAAAAGCTAATTGCACTGCATTTACATTCAGTATCCCAACTTTCTCCCACTAGCCTCCACCCTATTCCTACACATGTGAGGGTCTATGGCTGCAATCACTAGGTTGTTCCTTTGATCTATTTTTACTCCTGCAGCATTAATACCAACTTTTTTTTTTTTGCAAAGAGGCTTTATATTGGTATCTGAAGAAAAATTCTCCCTATTAGTTTTTTCCTGATTGTCGTGGCTATTCTAGGAACACAATCCATTAGACTAGTGCAACATTCGTCTGTAGGTATCAATGTGATACACAGAGAAATGTCTATCATTCCTTTTCCTGACAATGCAGGTATATCTCTCAATTAATTTAGTTCCTTTTTGTGTAATCCAAGAACTAGCATTTAATTATTTATTTGCTTATTTGCAGTTTTTCTCCACCAAAATCTTCCTAATCTGTGAGACTTCTTCATACTCTATTTTGTTGCTCTATTAAATATTAAATAATTTTTATTGGTGCACTTTCTAACCTGTTATTGTTTAAATTAATGCTATTCCATTTTTTGTATATTGATCTTGCATCCAGACAACATAATCTATTGTCATGTTCACCTCAGTGGCTCATCTGTGAATTGTATTTGCCTCCTTGGCTTTCTATAGCATATAAAGCCCTGAACTGATCTACAAACAAACATTACAGTTTTCAATTTATGGAGCTTTGCTACTCAAGCACTGTTGGAGGGACCCAAAAAGCAGCCTTGCAGGGCTTCCCTGGTGGTGCAGTGGTTGAGAGTCCGCCTGCCTCGGCAGGGGATACGGGTTCGTGCCCCGGTCTGGGAAGATCCCACATGCCACGGAGTGGCTAGGCCCGTGAGCCATGGCCGTTGAGCCTGCGCGTCCAGAGCCTGTGCTCCACAACGGGAGAGGCTACAACAGTGAGAGGCCCACGCACCGAAAAAAAAAAAAAAAAAAGAAAAAAAAAACAGCCTTGCAGATCCTTCCATTTCAACTGTCATTTCAGAATTTTTCTCATAGTTATTGTATATCCAGAAAACCTACAGAATCCACTAAAATAATTTAATATCAATTAATGCAAATGTGAACTACCTTTCATGCATTCCCAGTCAGCCTACTCTCTCTGATCCATAAAGTAATCACTATCTTAACTTTGAATTCTCTGGTTTAGTTTTACATGTTTTAAAACCTTATATAAACAACATTCTATAATATTCTTTTCTGGCTGGCTTTGTTAACTCAGCATTTTGCTGTTAGATTTATCCTGTTGTTTTTTTTTTCATTAGCTGTATTTCATTTTCTTTACTATATACTAGTGCCCCTTGTATTAACACACCACAGTTCATTTATCCATTCTACTGTGGATAGACATTTTTATAAATGTCATTTAGTGCATATGTGTAAGCATTTCTATTTGGTGTATTTATACAGTAGAAACATTGGGCTCTATTATATGCCTATGTCCCACTGCATCCCAATAGCAGAGTATAAGAGTTCCCATGGTTCCATGTCCTGGCCAACACTGGGCTCTATAAGCCAGTTTTTACGTCACCTTAGCCTAACTGTGGGAGTGAGAACCATGTCACAGTATGCTGATGGCATCATCCAGCTTAGTGGTTAAGTGTGTCTTCTGTCTTACACATTTGGGTGTCCTTTTATGAAGAAACCACCCAAATCTTTTGTTTTGCCCATTTTATTTCTATAGAATTACTTATCTTTACTTAGTGACTTTAGAAGTCCTATATATGTTCTGAATATGAGCCCTTCGTTGGTCAAATATCCTTTTCCACTCTATGGTCTACCTTTATTTCTCCAAATGGTATCTTTTAATAAACAGAAGTTTTTCTTTCTAAGGTGGACTGAATTTATCCATTATTTCTTGTAAGATAAGTGTTTCATGTCCTATGTAATTATTTTTTTTATTTATGTATATTTTATTTATATTTAGTGGCTTTATTGGTTTGCCTTTCACATTTAGATTTAAAATTCACCTCGACTTAATTGTCATATAAGGCATGAGGTAAAGTCAAGTTTTAATTTTTTGTAACTAACTGATCCAACACTATGTATTGAAAAGATCTTTCTTTTTACCACAGCTTCAAAATGCTCCCTTAATGTCCACGTGTGTGAGTCTGTTTCTACATCCTCAATTCTTTCTGTATATATCTCTAGCTCTACGAATACCACAGTGTCAAATTATTGTAGAATTAAGAACTGATATCAAGCATATAACACCTTTTCCTTGGTCTTTTTCAAAACTTTTGTGGTTATTCCTGTCATTTGATTTTTAGCTTGTTAAATTACACACGTGTGCTCATGCATGTTACAAGCACACTGGGATTTCGATTGAGATTTTACTGAATCTATAGATTAGTGGATAAAATTGAATATTTTTACAAATTTGAGCCTTCCAAACTATGAGCATCATGCATCTTTCCATTTATTTAACATGTCTTTGTTTTCTCTCAGTAATGTTTAATAATCCCTTTCTGCATTACACAAATCTTGTTGGATGTTTCCTTAGTTGTTGGGTACATGTTCATGCTATTCTAAGTGATTTCTTCTCAAATTTTTTTCTTAACTGTTGGTGCTGGCATATAAAGATAAAATTGTCTACCCTGACCTTTTATAATGCAAACTTGATAAACTTTATTATAAATTTGAATACAAATATTTTCAGTTTTTTTATGTTCATATCATGCCCTCACAAATAATGACAAGTTTATTTTTCTTTCCGTCTTTACACATTTTATTTCTCCACCTTGCTATATAGTTCACCACCTAGTGAATATCATGGTTTTGCTCCTGCCATCAAAGGCAAAACCTTAAACATTTCACCCATAAATATGTTTAATATTTTGAGGCATTCTTAATCAGATCAAGGAACTTTCCTGTTCATTCTTAGTTTGCTGGGAGTTATTATTATTTTAAATATTTATTTATTTATTTTTATTTTTCGCTGTGTCAGGTCTTAGTTGCGGCACATGGGATATTTCATTGCGGCACTTGGGCTTCTGTCTAGTTGTGGCACACGGGCTCCAGAGCATGTAGGCTCTATAGTTTGTCACACACGGGCTCCCTAGTTGAGGCGCTTGGGCTCAGTAGTTGTGGCACGTGGGATCAGCAGTTGTGGCACGCAGGCTTAGTTGTCCCGAGGCATGTGGGATCTCAGTTCCCCGACCAGGGATCGAACCCACGTCCCCTGCATTGGAAGGTGGATTCTTCACCACTGGACCACCAGGGAAGTCCCATGTGGGGAGTTATTATAAACAAGTGATAAACTTGAATAAATACTCACATGATTTTCCTTACTTTACTCTGTCAATGTGGTGAATTTTATGACTGATTTTCAATTAATAAACCAATATTTCATAAATGATGCAACTTGGTCATGATGAAGTATCTTCTTTATATATGGTTTTATTAAGTTTGCTAATATAGCTTTTTTTTTTTTTTTTTTTTTTTTTTTTTTTTTTTTTTTTGCTGTACGCGGGCCTCTCACTGTTGTGGCGTCTCTCGTTGCGGTGCACAGGCTCCAGACGCGCAGGCTCAGCGGCCATGGCTCACGGGCCCAGCCGCTCCGCGGCATGTGGGATCCTCCCGGACCGGGGCACGAACCCGTGTCCCCTGCATCGGCAGGCGGACTCTCAACCACTGCGCCACCAGGGAAGCCCCTATAGCTTATTTTTTGCATCTTAATCCATGAGCGATCATGAGTGATACTAATTCCCTTTCTCATGCTCTTCTTGAGAGATTTTAGTGTCAGGAAGATGATCACCTCATTAAGTGCTGTCAAGCCCCTCCCACTCTCTCTCTCTCTCTCTTTTTAAGGACATTATTTATTTTTTTACAGCAGTCTTAGTTTCACAGAACAACTGAGAAGAAAGTAGTTTTCCAACCTAGCTCCCTGCCCCACATGCACAAGCTCTCCCACTATCGACATCCTGCCCCAAGTGGTACACTTGTTAGTCAGTGAACCTACGCTGACACAACATCATCACCCAGAGCCCATGGTTTTAGATGATTAACATTTAAAGAATTAGGAAACAGTATATATACTAGACACTCTAACCATGCTGAACATATCTGTATGATTTATTTTCTCCATATAATTCACTATGATATGAAATTCCAAATGAATAATTATGGATTTGATTAAATCCATAATTTGATTGATATAAAATTCTAATCCAATTCATGATTTCATTCACTGAAATCTCTCACTTATTGTAGAAATATATATCTGAAGAAGAGACTGGGATGTTAAAAATCATCTTTATCTCAGTCCATTTGAAGTTTAAATTTCTAAATCATTTTGATCAAAGTCCAAAAGTCACCTTCCTTAGCTCCCATTTGGGGCCATGCGAGTGGTGTTTTAATGAGAGAGAGAGAGAGAGAGAGAGAGAGAGAGAGAGTGTGTGTGTGTGTGTGTGTGTGTGTGTGTGTGTGTGTGTGTGATGGATCCAGGCAGCCACCTGCCTCGTGAGGTGGGCCCTAAGATCCTGGGTGGATGTGATGGGGTTGGAGGACACTGTCTTGGGCTCACCTGGACACTGGCCACCCAGCTCAGTTATTACAAGGCAGATGAGCAGACTTCTACGTCTCTTTGCGAGGAGGTGGGTGGCTCCCCAGTGGTCCATAAGGTCCAAAAGCCCACCACCAACAGTGACATCAAGTTCTGCCTATTGCAGGGGAGGGTGGCTGAGGATACTCAGAGGACAAACCAGTGGATGTAAGACCTACAAAGAGCAGTAGTTCTGGAACCCTGCTGGTGAAATGTGGTTGTCCTGGCACAGCTACACCAGGAGGCCAGGGCCCACCCTGAAGATGAGGAACAATGGAGGCAGAATGGAACACCCACCACCAAAGCAGGGCTTGGTCAGGGCAGCAAGCCCCTGCACACATGTCCCAGGGATTAATTATACCAGGTTGTCTGTATCTGTAGATGTAAAATCACCTAATGGCATGTAATGACCGTTTCTCTCTCTCCTCCTTTCAAATGACTATTCATCTGATGTGTCTCAATCCATTGAGTGAGTAAAAGCACTGACTTCTCTGTTCGTGCTGTGCAGTGCATTCAAGGGATGCCTTCTTTCTTTCCTTCTTCAATCAACTCAACATGGACTCATCCTGTTAGCAATAATTTTATGAACTAAGTCTTGTGTTTATCATTGCTTCAAAACATCACTTGGATTTTATAAATATAAAAGAATTCAATAGCCTTTCAAACACAGGAAATAATCAACTAAAATAAAACACGTACGACAACACATTTACAAAAGAAATAAAATGAATATGTCAGCTAGGAATAATCTTGGTAAGCTATGGCAAGAGCTATGCAAAAATACTGCACAATTTGACATAACTGAAATGTATATAATAATACACAAATTAAGTATCATCAATGTTTAAATTCAGAAAGATCAACTATTTTGAAGAAGACAATTCCTCTCTCTCAAATTTTATATATATATATATATATATACACATATTTGAAAAAGAAGACCTTATTCTGACAAATATAAAAACAAAGTAAGAAAGTAAGAAAAAAATTAAAATCCTAAAATATTATATTGTTAAAGCAAACATAGCAGAGAGAGAAGTGGAAAAATATGTAATACATATGAAATCTTTTCATTTTTGTTTTCCAATGCCTCATTTTATATATAAACCTTACTTTCAATATGGACTCCATTTTAGATGTAAAATGAGGCAGCACAAAACAGTGCAGGGCTTGAATTATTTAATAAACATGGCTAGAATATTGGCTTTACGGAAAAATAGGTACTCACATTATTCACAGTCTATTTCTAGATGGGTTAAAGAGATAAAGGGAAAATCAAAGCATAAAAGAGAAGGAAATGCTGATTAATATTTATCTGATTTCTACATGGGGAGAGCCCGCTGAGCATAAAGGAAGGAAGCCTGATTTAGGGCAGGATCTGATCGTAGATTATTTCCAGTGAGTGTCAGCCTCTGAGAAAGAGCAGAGCCTGGATGCAGGGAGGCAGACACCTGCAGGCAGAAGGGCTGAGCACTTCACCTGGAACTTTCAGGTGCATATACAGCCCCTCTCCCCAAAGTTCTGATTACTGAACAAAGAAATGCACAATATAACTTCCCTTAGGTATCACTTTTAAGTGGCAAATTAGCAAAGAGTGGTTTTAAAAAATGTATGATGCAAATGATGTTAAGAAGAATTTAGTATAACTGATGGCAAAGGAATTTTGATAAACTTAACCCTAGAAAGCAAAATATTCAAAACTCAGTTTGTCTCTACGTATGATTTAGGGTCATTCTCTTGCACCCAACAAACTATTTGAGCTAAAATATATGTATATTGAGGCAGGCCATTCCCTTTGTATAAGTCTGTAGAGGCTTTAAATAGAATACTTTATTATTTCTGAAAGTGAAAGATTAGAGGTCAGATATCTAGCAGCTGCTTTTTCACCGATGTTGCCAAGGTAACTTTCTACCACAGAAATTTTGGGAAAATATTTTATTTTATTCATTACTGTCCCTAATAAGGAAATACCAAAACAGTGGTGTTTAGCTATTTTTGGGGGGTCAGGGTGGGAGGAGGTAACAAAGAATAAGCATTTCCTTTGTTGATTTTCAAAAAACGATGTGCCCCACACTGGACGTAGGTACAGAAATGCAAAGTCAGAAAGAAACCCACAGAACTTAAGCCATGGATCTCGAATTTGATTTGTGGTGAAAGAGACCAGAGACTAACTTTGTCACAGGATGACCAACAGAGATCTGGACAGTGTGGGTCACATGCTTAATTCAAACCTCATGACACCTAGAACCCTTCTTTTTTTTTTTTTTTTTAGGAATTTCATGTAATGTCTGAAACATTTATATTAACATATTTCCATACAAATAACCCAAAGAAAGTTTAGTATTAGTTTTTTTTTAGTTTTTTCATTTAATTTTATTTTTTTATGCAGCAGGTTTTTATTAGTCATCAATTTTATACACATCAGTGTATACATGTCAATCCCAATCGCCCAATTCATCACACCACCATCCCCACCACCCCCCGTGGCTTTCCCACCTTGGTGTCCCTACGTTCATTCTCTACATCTATGTCTCAAATTCTGCCCTGCACACCAGTTCATCTGTACCATTTTTCTAGGTTCCACATACATGTGGTAATATACGATATTTGTTTTTCTCTTCCTGACTTACTTCACTCTGTATGACACTCTCTAGATCTCTCCACGTCTCAACAAATGACCATATTTCGTTCCTTTTTATGGCTGAGTAATATTCCATTGTATATATATGTACCACATCTTCTTTATCCATTCGTCTATCAATGGGCATTTAGGTTGCTTCCATGACCTGGCTTTTGTAAATGGTGCTGAATGAACATTGGGGTGCATGTATCTTTTTGAATTATGGTTTTCTCTGGGTATATGCCCAGTAGTGGGATTGCTGGATGATATCATAATTCTATTTTCAGTTTTTTAAGGAAACTCCATACTGTTCTCCATAGTGGCTGTATCAATTTACATTCCCACCAACAGTGCAAGAGGGTTTCCTTTTCTCCACACCCTCTCCAGCATTTGTTGTTTGTAGATTTTCTGATGATGCCCATTCTAATTGGTGTGAGGTGATACCTCATTGTAGCTTTGATTTGCATTTCTCTAATAATTAGTGATGTTGAGCAGCTTTTCATATGCTTCTTGGCCATCTGTATGTCTTCTTTGGAGAAATATCTATTTAGGTCTTCTGCCCATTTTTGGATTGGGTTGTTTCTTTAATATTGAGCTGCATGAGTTGTTTATATATTTTGAAGATTAATCCTTTGTCCATTGATTCATTTGCAAATATTTTCTCCCATTCTGAGGGGTGTCTTTTCATCTTGTTTAAGGTTTCCTTTGCTGTGCAAAAGCTTTTAAGTTTCATTAGGTCCCATTTGTTTATTTTTGTTTTTATTTCCATTACTCTAGGAGGTGGATCAAAAAAGATCTTGCTGTGATTTATGTCAGAGTGTCCTTCTTATGTTTTCCTATAGGAGTTTTATAGTGTCCAGTCTTACATTTAAGTCTCAAATCCATTTTGAGTTTATTATCGTGTTTGGTGTTAGGGAGTGTTCTAATTTCATTCTTTTACATGTAGCTGTCCAGTTTTCCCAGCACCACATATTGAAGAGACTGTCTTTTCTCCATTGTATATACTTGTTTACTTTGTCATAGATTAGTTGACCATAGGTGCGTGGGTTTATCTCTGGGCTTTGTATCTTGTTCCATTGATCTATGTTTCTGTTTTTGTGCCAGTACTATATTGCCTTGATTACTGTAGCTTTGTAGTATAGTCTGAAGTCAGGGAGTCTGATTCCTCCAGCTCCATCTTTTTACCTCAAGATGGCTGTGGCTATTTGGGATATTTTGTGTCTCCATATAAATTTTAAGATTTTATGTTCTAGTTCTATAAAAAATGCCACTGGTAATTTGATAGGGACTACATTGAATCTGTAGATTGCTTTGGGCAGTACAGTCATTTTCACAATATTGATTCTTCCAATCCAAGAGCATGGTATATCACTCCATCTGTTTCTATCATCTTTAATTTCTTTCATCAGGGCCTTATAGTTTTCTGCCTACAGGTCTATTGTCTCCCTAGGTAGGTTTATTCCTTGGTATTTTATTCTTTTTGTTGCAGTGGTAAATGGGAGTGTTTCCTTAATTTCTCTTTCAGATTTTTCATCATTAGTGTATATGAATGCAAGAGATTTCTGTACATTAATTTTGTATCCTGCAACTTTACCAAATTCGTTGATTAGCTCTAGTAGTTTTCTGGTGGCATCTTTAGGATTCTCTATGTATAGTATCATGTCATCTGCAAACAGTGACAGATTTACTTCTTCTTTTCCAATTTGTATTCCTTTTCTTTTTCTTCTCTGATTGCCGTGGCTAGAACTTCCAAAACTATGTTGAATAATAGTGGTGAGAGTGGATATCCTTGTCTTGTCCCTGATCTTAGAGGAAATGCTTTCGGTTTTTCACCATTGAGAATGATGTTTGCTGTGGGTTTGTCATATATGGCCTTTATTACGTTGAGGTAGGTTCCCTCTTTGCCCACTTTCTGGAGAGTTTTTATCATAAATGGGTGTTGAATTTTGTCAAAATCTTTTTCTGCATCCATTGAGATGATCATATGGTTTTTCTTCTTCAATTTGTTAATATGGTGTATCACATTGATTGATTTGCTTATATTGAAGAATCCTTGCATCCCAGGGATAAATCCCAACTGATCATGGTGTATGATCCTTTTAATGTGTTGTTGGATTGTCTTTGCTAGTATTTTGTTGAGGAATTTTGCATCTATATTCATCAGTGATATTGGTCTGTAATTTCCTTTTTTTGTAGTATCTTTGTCTGGTTTTGGTATCAGGGTGATGGTGGCCTCATAGAATGAGTTTGGGAGTGTTCCTTCATCCACAAGTTTTTGGAAGAGTTTGAGAAGGATGGGTGTTAGCTTGGGAGTGGAGCACGGAAGAGGTGCCCACCCCAATTATTCCTTATGTTTTTATATTGAGGTATAATTGACAACTAAAAATTGTATGTATTTAAGGTATAGTATTTGATGAGTTGACACACACACACACACACACACACACACATTGTGAAATAATCACTACAAAGAAGGTAACATGTTCATCATTTCACTTGGTTACTTTTGTGTGTGTGTGTGTGTGTGTGTGTGTGTGTGTGTGTGTGTGTGGTGAGAACACTTAACACCAACCTTATCAGCAAACACCTAGGATGGTAACCTCCCTGCTCAGATATGGAAGGAAGACCCGGCAATTATTTTGCTCTAGTGCACAGCTTCCCTGGGACCCAGAGCTTGCAGGTGAGCACAGGCCCCTGTAGGTCCAGAGCCCAGGTCTCTGGCCCTGGTCCTGCCTCTCACCCATGTCACCCCATCACATGCCCTCATTTTCTACTCCTCATAGTTGGGAATCAGTGTCCACCCATTCAATATTGATCCACCTATTTTCTGGCCACTGACCTTTGCTCAGCCAGGCTTGACCCGGCCCACACCACATCAGCCTTCATCTGTTCACTTCTCCTGAGGTTGATCCAAGACCCCAGTGGCTTCTCCCTTTTTGTGTAATTGCTTCATCTCCATAACCGAGCCTGCCCACTGCTCTAACTCAGACTGCTTTTGCACATGCTATTATTGATCGGGTGGTCTCCTATCATTCCCCAATTATTCCAGGTGCCTTACATTTGTCTCAACTTTGATAAGGAGGCCATGTTACATGCTTATCTGAATTCTTTTCTGTATCTAATAGGATGTTAAGCAAGGGCTCACAGGCTTATATTCAGAGTGGACATCATTTATCTTGTATGACTTTTACTTACATGTTTTCCCCTTCCTCTCCTACCCTGGACGTCTAGCATCCTCTGAGTTCTCAAGACACCATCCCAACTCAGCCACATGGAGTTCATTTCTGTGAGTCTAACGGTCTTGGTTTTCCGGCTCCCTCAGCAGCTTTTGAGTCAAAACTGCCTCTTTTCTCATTCTCAGCAAAACCTCCTTGTAAATCCTTTCATTTCACTCCTTTTGTAGGTAACACCCCTTCCTTTCCCCCATTCCATGTCACTGTTCTCCAGTTTTATGGGTCTTCATCAATTGCAAGCATTTCCATTTGTGACAAGGAAAGGACTCACAGTGTGAATCAGGTAACGTTTCCCATTTATGTGCCCTTCCTCCCCAAGTTTGTCAGGGTTCAACCCATTCCTGAATTCTACCTGAATAAGCACTTAGGTTCCAAAGCAATCCATTCCCACTCTAAAGTGCTATAAAATGTTAGTGGTATGAATTTAGTAACAATGAAACAGGCAGTATGGTGAGGAATGCTGATGGGTTTTGAGTAAGATTAAATAAGAAAATAAACCTGATGGAACTTCAAAGAACTTAGCATACTGTTGACGCTCAATGAATATCTCTTTTCACTCAGTAATAATAATTATAATAATTTTGCATGCGTCCTGAAAATACATGCAAATATTTAGCCTATGCATTTGCCTAAGTAACAAATGATTTAAATGCATGACTTTTTTGTTTTTGCGGTACGTGGGCCTCTCACTGTTTTGGTCTCTCCCGTTGCGGAGCATAGGCTCTGGACACGCAGGCTCAGCGGCCATGGCTCAGGGGCCCAGCCGCTCCGCGGCACGTGGGATCTTCCCAGACCGGGACACGAACCCGTGTCCCCTGCATCGGCAGGCGGAGTCTCAAGCACAAATTCATGACTTTTAAACATATAAATTATGCATATGCTAACCATACATTTGCAGAAAACATTTTTCTGTGATTTTTTTCCAAAAAATAGATTAATATTATAAGCAAATTTATGTAAGCCAAATCAAGCCTTATGATATGTATTAATTTCAAGCTTTAATTTTCCTTCCTTTAGGCAGCAGTGGACTTTTGAATCTATAAATAAAATGCTTATGATGATTTCTCTTATTTTGACTTTCAAAAATCATTGCATGGAAGATAAATCCGAAACCATTAAACGTGAGAGTTAAGACTCAGCATAGGCAGTATCTTTTTTGTTAAAGTAACATAACTCTACAATGAAAATAAATGCCTTAAGATTTACCCAATTTAGAATTTATACGAAATAATATGTGTTATAGGAATATTTATGCATTAGTGAATCTGCAGTTGCCTTTGGCCTTTGCCATTAATAATAATTATTACAACTTAGAGTACACCCCTAAAGATACTGTGGTAATGGATATTCTATTATATTGAATTTGCTCATTCCCAATCCTAGTGTTTTTTTCCCAAATGTCAAATTAGTGTTATAAAATCTAGGTTTAACATGTATTCTATAAGAGATATACTTGCTCTTATAAGGGTATTTTTTTCATTTTCCATTTTTTGGTATTTTCTAAATATCTTACAACTTACAAAACTATTTGTGTAATTTAAGTAGCTAAATTTTCAAAATTTCTCTAAAGGAATAAAATGTAAAGATAGCTGAATTCTCACTTCATAGACCCAAGAGGGCAGCTATGTGGGTTCCTCCTATTTTATCCTATGTGTCTTTCTTAAACTTTATTTAGGTAAAATGAACAACTAAAATTGTAAGATATTTAAAGTATACATGGTGGTGATTTGCTATGCCTACACATTGTGAAGGAATTCCCCTGATTGAGTTAATGAACACATCCGTCACCTCACACATTTACCTTTTTTTGTGTGAGAAAATTTAAGTTCTACTTTCTAAGCAAATTTTAATTATACAATACAGTGTAATCAACTATAGACAAATATAAAGATAGATATATTCATCCTGTTTTAGATTAGATCCTCAGATCTTAATCACCTTATAACTGAAACTGTGTACCCTTTTACTAATATTTCCCTATTTGCCCCATTCCCCAGCCTCTAGCAACCACTTTTCTACTCTCTGTTTCTTTCAGTTAGACTTTTTCTTTTTTTTTAGATTTCACATATAAGTGATACCATGCAGTATTTATCCTTCTCTGCCTTACTTATTTCACCTAGCATAATGCCCTCAAGGTCCACCCATGTTGTCATAAATGTCAGAATTTCCTTCTTTTTATGGTTGAATATTCCATTGTACATATATACTGCATATTTATTTGCTGATGGACACTTAGGTTGTTCCCATACCTTGACTATTGTGAATTATGCTGCAATGAACATAAGGTGCAGATATCTCTTCAAGTTCTTTGTATATTTTGGATTATAACTCCATATCAAATATGTGGTTTGCAGTTATTTTCTTCCATTTGGTAGGTTGCTTTTGCTTTTTGTTGATGGTTTCCTTTGCTGTGCAGAAATAGCCCCACTTGATTATATTTGCTTGTGTTTCTCTGCCTTTGGGGTCAATTTTTTTAATTTTTTGCCAAGACTAATTACAAGGAGCTTATACCTTGTGTTTTCTTGTAGGAATTTTGTTTTCAAGTCTTACCTTCAAGTCTTTAATCCATTTTGAGTTGATTTTTTATATGATGTAAGATAAGGGTCCAGTTTCATTAATCTGCATGTTCTGTCTAGTTTTCCCAGTACCATTTATTGAAGACACTGTTCCCCACTGTGTAATCTTGGCCCCTTTGTCATAAAATAATTAACCACATATGTATGGGTTTATTTCTGGGCTCTTTGTTCTGTTTCATTGATCTATGTGTCTGTTTTTAAGCCAAGACTATACTGGTATTTGATTACTATAGCTTGTATATAGTTTGAAATCAGGAAGTGTAAGGCCTCCAGCTTTGTTCTTCTTTCTCAAGACTGCTTTGGCTATTTGGGATCTTTTGTGGTTCCTTAAAAATTTTAGGATTGTTTTTCTCTTCCTGTAAAAAAATGCCATTGAAATTTTAATATCTGTAAATTACTTTGGGTAGATGGACATTTTAACAATATTAATTCTAATACATGAACACGATACATCTTTCCACTTATTTGTATCTTCTTCAATTTCTTTCATCAACATATTCTAGTTTTCAGTTTACAAATCTCTCATCTCCTTGGTTAAATTTCACAGGTTTCTAGAAGGTCTGATTGCCAGATGCTCTGGCTTCTCAGATCAATGCCAAGGTCTGTTGTTTAGAGGCTCAGACCTGCTGCTGGCTGCATCTCAGTTCCTCAAGAGTCCCAATCCTCTTGGCTACTCCTTGCCCTGCAAGTCCATCTTGGTAGATCACAACAACCTGGAAGAGCAATGCCAGAAGAACGCCCCCCTCCATCATGATGTCCTAAAGGTATTTTCCTAACCCTTTGCCTTGTAAGACTTATAGGTTATTTTTGAAATCAGAACACTAGACAGATGGTTCTTGTATCTTGCCTGGGTCCTGATATCTTGAGAATGTTGGGTTGGGTGATTTAACTCCTTTGGACTTCACGATACTCACTTTTTCTAGTAAGAAGGACTTTGACAAGGTAACATCCCCAGCCTGTGAATCCATGGGAAAAATGTGAATGGAAGCAAATATTGCTATAAAGGACTCAGGGTGTCTCTTCTCTGATACTAATTTCAAATGATAGTTGACCCCTTTGGGGCCTACCTCTGTCTTCTTCAACTGCATTCACTCATGGAATCAAATTCACTGGACTCCTATTAGATTCTGAAGATGTTGGACAGTACTGGATAACGAGCAGATGGGTGAAGGTTATGCTGAGCATAGACTTGATTATTTCCCTGCACAATATAACATCCTCCAATAATGCTGACCTCCTCAAAATCCCTGCCATGACCACAACTCACTAGTCATAGAATGATTTTTAAGAAAAAATAAAGTTCCTGAACCATTGCTCTGATGGGACTTCTTCCAGCACACTTGGATAGGGCGGTCATCTTACAAGTGTCATGAAGTCTGAGGCTGGCCTTACCAACACTTGGAGAGCTAGCAAGGTGTCTGGCATTTACCTAAACATTTGCTGTGGTACAAAAGGGGACTTCTGTGTAGTAATGAGAGCATCAAGTAATACTGGAAACAGTTAACTGACAAGAAAAGCAAGGGAAACACATGGCTGTATGACATAATTCTATTATATGAGCATTTCAGATCCTGTTTGGAGCCTAAATAAATAATACAATTAACTCCAGTACTTCTATCATTAAGAATTTAATTTGCACTCACTTGCTATTCTAATGTTAAAATTCATCTATGGAAAGAAAAATTATAATAACAGAGTTTACTATGAAGCAATTAAAAGCGTGAATAATTTGAAGTGCTATTCTACTAGAAGAGTTCTAGAGATGGTTATTGGTTTCTCAGTCAATACAGCGGCCTCAAACTGCATGGCACTAACATATTAGCCAAAGTGCATTTATTACAGCTTTTTACCAACCCATGCGACTCTGATTTAAAGTCATGCATTCTAATGTGTTTTGACAAGTAAATTGCTTGCCGTTTTTCCATGATAGCCAACAGCATAAATAATGCATGCATGGTAATAGCTAGAGCAGTAATGTAAAAGTCAAGCATGAAGCACAGGCAGCATATTAATGATCAAGGTGTTTTAGCCTTTGAGGAAGCAAGCCACAACCCATAGAAAGCCGATGCACCTGAAGCCATATAGTTCTTCCCACAAAATGTATGCGACTAAGCTCACAGATTCACTTCATTCTCCCTCCTCTCAGAAAAGGCATACTTTTTTCTTAGGAAATATTAAAATCCACGATATCATTCTGAGTTTCATAAAATACGTGAGTTTGCTTGAAGTTAATTTCTGAATATAACAATATGGAAAAGCATCCTACAAATAATAAGTAATTGTATAGTATAGGAGATAATTTTATCCTAAACTGAGTTATTTTCCCAGCAAATCTACTACAGTGGTCAAGTCTCCTAGACACCAAACCATAAGGTGAAGCAAAAATGAAAATTGTCAAATTATCCTTCTATATCTCCTGCTGTGTAGTTTATGGTACATATTCCTTCTTCCTTATAGTCTCTACCTTTGTCTTCAGTTCTACAATCTGGATCTATTCTAAATCAAGAGAATAATGCACATACTCATGCACAAGACTATGATTTATCACCATCATTACTACCACCACCATCACCATCATCACCATCATTGTCATCAGGACCATCATCACAAAACTAGAAGATATATATTAATAAAGAAAGAGGGTTAGAGAAGGACTAAATGAAGTTAAAATAAAATATTTTTTTCTTACTATTGTGTTCAAAATAATAATAATAATGTATTTGATGATTATAGCTTAAGGATAAGTGAAATGAAGGACAGCAATGGTAGAAGGGATGAGAGGGAGGAATCAGAAATACTTTGTTATAAAGTACTTGCACTACTCATGAAGCAATACATTTTTATTTGAAAGTGGACTTGGATTAGTTGTAAATGTATATGTAAATCCTAGTGCAATCATTAATAAAAATAAAAATATAATTGATCGTTATGAATGAGGAGCAAATGGAATCATATAAAATGCTGAATTAAAAGCAAAGAAGGCAGAAAACAAGTGGAAGACAATAAAAGAAAAAACAAGGGCAGCAAATAAAAACTAACAAATATGGTAGATATTACCTAAACTATGTAAATAATTACTTTAAACATCAATGGTCTAAATACACCAACTAAAACACAGAGCCTGTTGGAGAGGATCAAAAAATATGACCCAACTGTATGTTGTTTACAAGAAACTACTTTAAATTGACACATATAGATTAAAAGTTAAGTGGATGAAGAAAAACACTCCACAATAACACTAATCTAAAGAAACTTATATTAATTTGTGACAGAGCAGACATCAAAGTAAAAAAAAAATTAGCAGGGTAAAGACAGGCATTACATAATGATGAAGAGTCAATTCTCCAAGACAACATAACAATCTTTAACATGTATGTGCCTAAAACAGAGCATTAAAATACATGAGGCAAAAACTAACAGAACTGCAAGGCTAGACAGATGCATCCATTATCACAGCTGGAGATTTTAACACCCCTCTATCAGTAATGGAAAGATCAATTCAGAGGTCAGAAGGTCAGTAAGGACACAGTTGAGCTGAACAGCATGATCAATGAACTAGATATAACTAACATCTATAGAGTATTTCATCCAATGATAGCAGAGCACACATTTTTCTCAAGCTTATATTTAACTTTTACTATGATAGATCATGTTCTGGTTCATAAAACACATTTTAACAAATTAAAAAAACAATACATTGTATGATGATGTATGCTTTCAGATACCAATGGATTAAATAGGAAATCTACTGCAGAAAGTAGTTTAAAAATCCCAATACTTGGAGCTTAAACAATACAATTCTAAATAACACATGGATAAAAGAAGAAATCTCAAGAGAAAATTAAACTAAATGAAATATTTTGAACTAAAAAATTAAAACATAACCTATGAAAATATGTGGGATGCAGCAAAAGCAGTACTTAGAGGGAAATTAATAGCACTGACTGCATAATTAGAAAAGAGAAAAATCTATAATCAACAATCTAAAATTTTATATTAAGAAACTAAAAATGGAAAATGAAATTAAAACCAAAATAAACAGAAATAAAAAAAATCAGAGCACAAATCAATAAAACTGAAAACAGGAAATCAATTGAGAAAATTAATGAAACCAAAAGCTACCTCTTTGAGAAGTCTTATCATATGATCCAGCAACATCATATGTCAACTCCTTGATATTTACCCAAAGAGTTTAAACCTTATGTCCACACAAAAACCTGCCATTGCAGCTTTATTCATAATTGTCAAATTTGGAAGAGACCAAAATGTCCTTCAGTAGGTGAATGGTTAAATACATTGTGTTACAACCAGACAATGAAGAATTATTTGGAGCTAAAACAAATGAGCTATCAAGCCTTAAAAAGACATGGAGGAATCTTAAATGCATATTACTAAGTAAAAGAAACCAATCTGAAAAGGCTGCGTACTGTATGATTCCAACTCTATGACATCTGGAAAAGGCACAACTATAGAGACAGTAAAAATATCAGTGGTTGCCAGAGATTGGGGGAGGAAGGGATAAATAGGTGGAGCACAGAGGATTTTTAGGGCAGTGAAACTTATCTGTATGATACATGTCATTATACATTCGTCCAAACCCAGAGAATGTACAATTAGTGGATCCTAATGTAAACTATGGATTCTGAGTGATGATGATGCATCAATGTAGGTTCATCAACTATAGCAAAACATCACTCTGATGTGTAGCAGCTGCATGATATGTGAGGAATGGGTATGTGGGAACTATCTATACTTTGTGTTCAAATTTTCTGTGAACCTAAAACTTCTCTAAAAAATAAAGTCTATTATTTTTAAAAAAGGAAAGGTAATGTAGAAAGCTTCAGCAGATCTACCTATTTTTAAGCAATGAACAAAACACTTGTATTTACTCAAAATCAGAATACACTGTTCTGTTAGAAAAGCAATACATTTGATAACAGTTGTGTTTTTCAGAATCTAAAATGCACTTTTCATTAGTAACTTTGATTTGTCTTATTTTTCTAACTTTGGTTATGTCTTATAAAATCTAGCTTACAAGACTGTAGTTTCCATCATTTGCACAGCATGCTTTGCCATGTTATGTAATGATACTGCATTTAAATCTATCTAAAATCTGTTGTCTTAATAACAAAAATGCATTAAGCAAATGGACTAAAATGGAATTACTGCTGCAGATGCTCATTTCCACAGCTTTTTGTTTTGTATTTTTAGTACAAGATCAGGCTGCCAGTGCTCTTGTCTGATCGGCTTTTTCAGCTAGTAATTATAAGTGTGTACTGAGGTGGGGGTGGACAAAATGGGTGAAGGGGGTCAAAAGGTACAAATTTCCAGTTATAAAATAAGTAAGTCATTGGGATGTAATGTACAGCACAGTGACTATAGTTAATACCACTGTATGTACTGTACATTTAAAATTGCTAAAGTAAATTTTAAAAGTATTATCACAAGAAAATAAATTGTAACTATGTATGGTGACAGATGTTAAGGCAACTTATTGTGGTGATCTTTTTGCAGTATGCACAAATATTGAATCATTACATTGTGTACCTGAAACTAATACAATGTTACATGTGAATTATACCTCAATTAAAAATACACAACTGAAAAAGAAAAAAAGTGTGTATTTTGTTATTTTTTTAATAACTGTCACATAACATTGTTAATTTTAGGCATGCAGCATCATGATTTGATGCATGTACATACTGTGAAACGATCACCACGATAAGTTTAGTTAACATCCATCACCGCACATAGTTACAAACTAATTTTCTTGTGCTGAGAACTTTTTTCTTTGTTTTTTTGTTTTTGCGGTTCGCGGGCCTCTCACTGTTGTGGCCTCTCCCGTTGCGGAGCACAGGCTCCGGACGCGCAGACTCAGCGGCCATGGCTCATGGGCCCAGCCGCTCCGCGGCATGTGGGATCTTCCTGGACCAGGGCACGAACCCGTGTCCCCTGCATCGGCAGGCAGACTCTCAACCACTGTGCTACCAGGGAAGCCCCTGAGAACTTTTAAGATATACTCTCTTAACAACTTTCAAATACACGTCACAGTGTTGTTAACTACAGTCACCTTGCTGTACATACATACTTCCATCTTCACCCATTTTGCCCACCCACCTCAACCCCCCACCTCTGGCAACCACCAATCTATTCTCTGTTTCTATGAGTTCAGTTTACTTTTTAAAAGTGTGTATTTTAAATGTTCTTCTTATCTTTCTACAAAGCTGTACATACCTGTCTAAATTTTTCCACGTTGTCCTTTGAAACAATAAGTAAACCAACTCTCTACCTTATCAGTAAAGTTCCCTTTGTGACTGGTACTGTGCTTGATTCTTGCAAAATTAGTCAAGTGCAAATTTACTTTATTTATAATCTACTTTATCCAGCTTAAACACGTGTGCCATTTATGCTTTCTTCAGACTGATACACTGACCTGTATGGATTTGTCCTTGATAAATGGCATGATTCCAAATAAAGTTTATATGGGTTTTCTAACAACCATCAACCCTATAAAGATATACATGGTGCTCACATTCTGACTCTGGAATGTACTTCTCTGCATCTAGACACTGTGGTAAATAGTAAAAATTGAATATTCGTGCCTTTCTTTTTATTCACACCATTTTTGAGTAAATACCAACAAAGGTGAGATGTCAAGTTTTGTTAAATTAACATTATAAGAGATTTCAAATAATATTGAGCATTATAACTGTATGTAGATGCTTTTATCATGAATTTATTCTTTTGATTAGTCTTACAAAATTTTCTAGTTTGAAAGTAATAAATAGTCATAATAAAAAAGGAAATAAAGATAGAAAAAAATAATTTAGATTATTCTTCTGCTCAGATCATTGTTTGATGTACATCATTTCATCTTTATTTATATGTATGGTAATATTTACACTTTATCAAAAATAAGCTATATTCTTCCATCTTACAATTTGAAACTACCAAAATTTAGTCTATCTGCAGTACTTGGACAAAAGACTGCTTCTAGTTTTGTTCTATAGTAAATAATTATAATATGATTGGCCTTGAATACGTCTCTATGTATCTCTCATTATTTCCTCAGGATGAACGTCTACTCTAGACTGTAGGCAACTGAGCATGCACAGTTTTAATTTTGTACTAGGTCAACCTGTTTCCTAGATTCCCTTTCCCTGTGTGACTCTGGCTTGGGATTAGCAAGCGATGGGAACAAGGCCTCAGATAACAGAATCAAAAGCTGAAGAGCTCTGCTCTCAGGGATTCTCAGGAGATTCCTCTGGGGAAGAGCAGGTGGATTGGCAGCTCAGGCTCAGCTGGGACTCCTCGGGACTCTGGCTGTCTCCCCAGTGGGGGCTGGGTACATGAGTGGCAGACAGCTGCTTGCTTCCTTCACAGGTCTCTGCACCCCAGGACCTGAGGAGGCTGCTGCAGGGGCTCTGCCCACACGCAGACACCATCAGGCATGAGGTCCCCAACCTTGGCACTCAACTTGAAGGTACAATGGCGGAGGACGCTTGTGGAAAGAAGATAAATTGTGATGAACTAAGATGACCCCAAATTCTCTGCCACTTCACCCATCAATAGGTGGTGGCTACTTCTCTCACTAGAATCTAATCTGGTTCATGACCTTGGTGAGAACTGTATGTGTAATTTCAATGCTGGGCCTAAAGATCAGAAACTAGGGGTGAATGGTAAGCACAGGAATGTTTGGGGAAGCAAAACTACTCAGTATGAAACTGCAAAGGTGGACACATGACATTATGCATTTGTCTAAACCCAGGGAATGTATAACACAAAGAGTGACCCTGGTATAAACCATGGATTTTAGTTAACAATAGTGTATTGATATCAGTTCATCAATTGTAACAAATGTACCACACTAATGCAAGATACAAGATATATGCAAGATATATATAACTATTATATAACTAAGAATATTAATACTTAATATATTATATATTTATTATATTATATACATTATATTCAAATATATTTATAATATAAATATATATTTATATAATATAAATAAATATTATAATATTAATATGCTATAACATATAGATGTTGGTAATAATTATACGTGTGTATGTATGTGTATTCAGTGATGAAGAATGTACAATCCTCACAGATATTATAATTGCAATGTATACTATATGGGAATAACAACTGAGGCAATGACCAGGTATGTCAGAGTATGAAATATTTCTACAACTTAGTTTTGAGAGCCATGAGTTAAAAGAATTTCAATACCAGAAAATCATTTTCTTTAAATATATTATTAAAGTAAGAATTATTCATCTAATTATTAGGATCATCAGTATTTGTACATCACCAATTCACAAAATTCTGTTATAAGGCATGATATAAATATCATTAAATATAAAGTTTCTGAAAGAATATCACATATATACTTTTTCTGTGGAAGACACATTTAAACACTGAGCAGATAATAATTAAGGAGGATGAGTTAGAAGATGGTTGAAATGTGCATGATGACAAAATAATAAGGTAAAAAATTGGACAAGATTTACTAAATTTCCCATTAGTAAACATTTCCCTTTAACAATAATTAAATTCTCACATTCTTTTTATCTCTAAAGTCATAAAATAATTCCACTGTACTTGTTTATTTATTAGTTCACTTACTATACAACCCATTATTGATTTCTTACTATCTTCCTGGCTGTGTGCAAGGATCTAAGAATATAAATGTATGTATATTTATAATTTTTAGTTATCTGTATATGTAGCACATGTATCTAGACTAAGAGAAAACAGGGATACATAATATTGAAGAATAAAGTGGATTTCAAGTAACTATCAAAACTGACAGAAATTTTGTAGCTCACTTTTAAGAATGCCCTAACTATTTTTGGAATGTATATTCTCTGAGCTTAAGAACATTTATCATCCCTCCTACACATCTGGCATGAACAATTAGTTTGAAATGAGTGGCAGTGTACACTCATATAGAGGGCTTCATGCTTCATTTTTTAAAAGTTCTGCTGTAATTTACAATGACATCGTTTTAATTTTGACATCTTAATACTGTCTCCATAGGTTTGCTTTGACAATATTTTGTTGTGTTTTGACACTGTTTGTAGTTTTATCCCAAAGCCTTAGAATTTTAATTCTTTGTTTCACATCAGAGGCACAATGGAACTCAATGAAGATTTTTCTTGCTTTTGGAATGAAGTACTCAGAGATTTGACTGATGATTTCACTGCCATGTGAGATAAATGTAATTTACAGGTATGATCCTAAAGGCTCTTTTTTTTTCCCCATTTGATGTAACTTAAAATTAAGGATGAAGGAGATCATACTGAAGCATTTGGTTTCATTTCTAGGTTTGGAACTACGAGCTTTCAGCAAGTGGAATTTGGTGAATAATGCGCTTTATTTTTCCAAAGATATATGAATGAAATCCTACAAATGGACAAAGGACATCTTTATATGTGTCCAAAGGCATCATGTGCTTGACACAGAGTATGTGCCATTGAACTACTCTTAGAAGGGTGGTAATGCATGCTGTTCGGTGACCCAAATTGAAACCATTAGCCATAGGATGAGGTTCCCTCTGTATGTGTTTGTATCACTAACTGGTGAAGGTAGATTCTCTCATGATTGAAAAGGACCTTAAGAGTAATGACTAAGTGTTTAAATCCTATCTATAAAGAGCATGCATCCCTGCTAAGTTGGCCAAGGGGTCATGTCTCATCTCTAGACTGTATGTATTAAAAAGCTTTGCTTCATATAAGCTTGTACATGCTGACTATAAATTACCCTCCCCCTGTGGAAAGATGTGAAATAAAATCTATTGCTAGTTTATGACACAGTCTATATGAGATAGCTGTCGTAGAACTCAACACCTTCTCTTACGCAAGCAAAATAATCCACACATTTTTCAATTGTTGGTGTGATATGTTTGTGTGCATGGGATGTCTTAAAGTCTCCTACCATCCTTAAAGATCTTCTCTGAACTCTTTGGTTATACCATCACATTTTAATATTTTTAAATATCTAATGTTATAGTGTATTATTTCTATAAAATATTAAACTAAAATTGCATTAAGCTCACTGAACTAGACTGGCAAAACCTTTTTGAACACTTATTCTGCCGTCAGTATGCTTACTAGCTCTTTAAATATAACCTCATCCACAGGTTAAACAATAAGGACCTCTATCCTTCAATTAAATATCTGTAAAATGATAAAGAGGAGAGGACCAAGAATGGTGGCTCTGGAATGGGTCCACTGTGGACGACCCAACTGGACTTCGACTCCACCTGTTGGGTCATTGCTCAGCCTGGCTGCAGAACCATAGTGATAAGCCATCCTACAGCCTGTATTATTTTAAAACATCTCAAATCTTTTCCCACCATTTGTGAATAATTCATATTTTGCTAATCTTGACTTTTATAATATTAAATTATACCTTAATACACAAACACAGGCAAACATCTGAAACTTAAGTAGCCCCTCCATGCAGAAGGAAATGGATGACTTCTAGTGGTAATGGGGTAAAGAAGCTTGATGTGGTGAACAGAGACACCTGGGCATTAAATTACTATCTACCTTTTCTCCTGAAGCCTTATGCATTACAACCATACATTTTACATGTGATAGAAGCAGTCCTAAAGGAATGTGTCTATACCAAAGAAAGGTTCCAAATACATGTGTCCTTGTTTTTCTAAATTACAAAAGTATCTGTTCATATAGTCTCACTGGGGAAAAAAATCAAACGAATCAAAACAGAGAAAATAATGTGAAAATTGTTCTTCACCCCACAACCCCACACCCCATTCTCTAGAAGTAAGCACTGTTAACTGTTTGATGTGTTTTTTTTAACTTAAAGATACATTCACACTTATATATAAACATATATAATTGTGTAGTTTTTGTACATAAGTGAAGTATAAGACCTGCTAATGTCATACTTTCTTTTCTTTTTTTTTTTTTTTGCGGTATGCGGGCCTCTCACTGTTGTGGCCTCTCCCGTTGCGGAGCCCAGGCTCCTGACGCGCAGGCTCAGCGGCCATGGCTCACGGGCTCAGCCTTTCCGCGGCATGTGGGATCTTCCCGGACTGGCACACGAACCTGTGTCCCCGGCATCGGCAGGCGGACTCTCAACCACTGCACCACCAGGGAAGCCCCATACTTTATTACCAGTGTGGTTGACATTTTATGCCTTTAAAAGTAAGATTTTTGATACTTCAAAGGATTTTTGGCAGCCAGGGGGTAGAAGTGTGTGAGTCAACCATTATTATACTATAAATAAGTTGTTTTAAAGGAAATTAACACTAATTAAGAAATTAAATAAATTAAAGCTAAATAAGATGAGTTTATAGTCTTCCCAGGGTATGCATACCAAGAAACAATTTTTGATTTATCATTTTTAAACTAGATTTCCATATATTTGATTTTTACAAAGCCATATTCCTCATTAGAGATTTTGATATCAAATGCATACTTAGGAATTTTCCTAAGCCTGACTATTGTTTATATGTATATGTGTTTGTAAATTTTCGTACCAGACACTTAAATAATAATCATTGATTTTTCTACCACTCACGTATTCATTCAAAACATTTATTTGGCTTCTAGTCTAAAGTAAACAGAGTGCTGATCATGTATTTTCTAAGGAGAAATATCTCCCAATCCAAAAGAAATATATTATGACAACATAAATTTTTCCTATTTGGAAAACACCAATATGCGAAGGCACCATAAAAATGTTACTTCCTAGATCTCGCTTAATAAAGATTATACACACATATGTTATTCAAGATGGGCCAATTTAAAAAGAAACAACTTCTGAAGCATTTAGACATATCATTTACTTGCTTTTGTTTCAAGAACAAATAATAATATTTAGACTGGCAGACAAATATATTTTTATATAATCCAAGTAATCTGGAAAACATAAGTTATAGCAGTAAAACATATCTCAGTCAGATGATTTAAGGAAATACCCAGAGTAGGGCTCCCAATACTTTGTTCTTTCCCTGCATTCAGGCTGCGAAGCTCTAGACCCATCACAAAGGAGACAGACGGAGGGGAGACTGGCATCCACAGGATGCTAGAGTAGGAAGCCCTGGCCTTGTCCCTACCAGAAACACCAATTTAACAGTGGAACATGGACAAAACCCAAAGATAGCCAAGTGAAGTAATTGGAACCCTTGTGCACTGTTTATCAGACTATAAAATGCTACAGCTGCTATGGAAAATGGTATGAAGATTTCCCCAAATATTAAAAATAAACTACCATATGATCCAGCAATCCTACTTCCAGGCACGTATCTAAAGAATTGAAATAATCATCTCAAAGAGATATCTGCACCCCTTTGTTCACTGATACAAAAACAACCCAAATTCTTAATGGATGGATGAACTGATGAAGAAAATGTGTTAACATACACAGTGGACTACTTTTTTATTGAAGTATAGTTGTTTTACAATGTTGTGTTAGTTTCTGGTGTACAGCAAAGTGACTCAGTTCTCTTTCTCTTGCTCGCTATATATATATATATATATATATATAGCCAGTAGAACCATATACATATATATATATATATATATATATATATATATATATATATATATATCTCAGATTCTTTTCATTGTAGTTTTACAAGATACTGAATACAGTTCCCTGTGCTATACAGTAGGACCTTGTTGTTTATATAGTAGTTTGTATCTGATAATCCCAAACTCCTAATTTATCCCTCCCCTTTCACACAATGGACTATTAATCAGCCTCAAAAGAAAGAAGGAAATTCTACCACATGTGAGGACATGGATAAACGTGGAGGACATTATGCTCAGTGAAATAAATAAGCCAGTTACTGAAGGTAAATCCTGCATGATTCCACTTAAACGAGCAAGATACAATAGTCAAACCCAGAGAAACAGAGAGTAGAATCATTGTTTCCAGGGGCTGGCAGAGGGGGAAATGGGGAGTTGATGTTCAAGGGACACAGTCTCAGTTGTGCCAGATGAGTGAGTTCTGGAAGCCTGCTGTACAACATTCGTTACCTCATAGTACCGTGCACAAGGACAAAAGCCTTCTAAGACTTCTGGCTCCAGCCCTGTTTTCCAGGTGAAATCCCATCACCAAGCATGGAAGAGAACTCAAGATATCAAGATAGCTGACTGAAACCTTCCTCCATTCCTGAAGGCTCCGGCCTGTGCAGAAATGTTTAGTAGGCAATTTCACGTCTAAATATTTATACCACAGGATTCTGGGTCACACAGACCCACACAGACCCACACACACACACACACACACACACACACACACACACAGAGTTGGAGAGTCTTCAGTAAGAAAATACTAAAAAGCAAGAAAAAATACACTAGTCTATCTTGACAGTTCACAACAAAGTATTTCTGCATGCACAGCACACTGCTTACATCATTTCTAATAAATATTTTGAACAAATGAAGGAAGTTATTTTTTTAAATGAGCCTGTTCAAATTCAATGAAGTTCAATCTCTTTGGAGTCTATAAAACGCAATTTGCATAGAAACAAGACTTTTTGTTTTTGTTTTTTGGCGGGCCTCTCACTGTTGTGGCCTCTCCCGTTGGGGAGCACAGGCTCTGGACGCGCAGGCTCAGCGACCATGGCTCATGGGCCCAGCCGCTCCGCGGCATGTGGGATCTTCCCGGACCGGGGCACGAACCCGTGTCCCCTGCATCGGCAGGCGGACTCTCAACCACTGCACCACCAGGGAAGCCCAAAACAATACTTTTTAATGTAAACATGATCTTCAGTTTTCCTTATGTTCTATGTCTGGATATGTTTTCCATGTTCTAGAGTGCACTTGACTGTGAGGTTTCAGAGACGTGCATGCCCTGCTTGGTCGGCACCCTGAAGTGTGTCTATCTATGGACACACAAAGTCAGCCTCACCTACAGCAGCACGTAGTGACTCAACGTGTATGGATGACAGCCTGCCTCAGTTCAGGTTCTATGATGGGCTTATCTTTCTGTGTCTGTGAAGACTTGCAAATAATAACTCAGTGTTTCAATAGTTTAATATGACAATGCAATTATCCAGGGGCACAATTCAACACGTCTGTATTATTATCTATTTTTGTATAATCAATCAGTAAAACTTGACAGCTAGAATTACTGAGGGAGGTTGTGATAACAAAAATAATAATTCTTCAACATTATGCATTTTGGCATTGCCTGTGGTATGCGCACCTGCCAATAATTACTTTTCAGCCCAGAGAAAAGCTTCACTCTAATTACACGATCTGTGGTTTAGAGCGGGCTCTTTGCCATCCCTTCATGCCTTATCAGATCAAACTGTTCCCAAATTCACAGGCAAAGGTCCAGGAATGCATGTTTGGTTATAAGTTTTACTACAATCCACGGTTTGCAGAGCGTCACACATAGCAGGCGCTCTAGAAAGAATCACTGAATTGTTTAATTACACTTTTATCCATTGTGCTCAGTTTACTATAATGAGGGAAAAATCATTTAAATACAAAACAACTCAATTTTGTTGCAGAATCCTTGCTTGGGGTTCAGGATTTACTATGTTCTCAGTCTCAGCATCCCTCTTCTGCCTGAGGTGCAGCAAGCTCTCTTCCATCGGGGCACAAATCCTGCCCAGGTCAGGAGGGATAAGCAACTCTCTTACTCATGCCCAGCTAAAACAACGGGATCACATTTTTAGACATCAGCTGGGGTACTATTTTGTTGTGCCATGGTGGTGGCCTTCTTTCCAGTAAATATGTCTTTCCTTTTTGTATCATTCACATTGCTAATGTCCTGACACTACCTTGGGTGAATTTCCAGCAATGACTTGTTAGACTAAATTGGAAAGGAAAGTCTATCATCAGAAAGCACTAGAACCAGTTCACTGGCTACGATCACCATATCTTGGACTCCTACAGGGGTTTCTAGGGTGGTCAACACTTAGCCGAGAACATTATAGAGGGATATCAAACGTAGGAAATAATTCTTAACAGCCAAAAGCTTAGCTTTTGAGTTTTTTACTTTTCTACGAGTCTAATTTCATCTCTACAGCAAATGTACAATCAGCTTCATAAATCCATGAGCACTTGCTGAATCCATAAATAAACCTGCACCAAAACTGGCTTGAATTCCATTTTCATTAACTGATCTCTCCTTTGGGAAGAATGTCAGACTCATCATAGGGACCGCGGATATATAGATGAACAAAATGACTTTCTCTCTTCAGGGAACTCTACAACCCTGGTGGAGAGCCCTGTGTGAAAATAACAACAAACCCTTGCCATGTGTAATAGTACGTTGAGGCAACGAGCCTCAGGAAGGGCGCTCACTTGCTGATTCCAAAACCTGGGCCTCCGCCACATGCCAGATGACCCTCCAGGGGATGCGTGACACAGACTCGCCTGCTGCTGGGGCCCTACATCCTGGTGGGGCACATGGTGAGAGCCAGCCAGCGATTGCCTAGAGGAGGTCACTTAGGAAAGATTCCCTGAACTCTTCCTTGAAGTTAAATATGTTAGGTGGAGAAAGGGGTTACTTACCATGTGCCTAGAACACCCCATGATCATGAAAAAAATGAAAAAAGAAAAGAAAAAACTTGGTTGATTTTGAATAAGGATTATTTAATATGAATGTATATTAAAGTAAGTATCTGAGACAGGAGGTGGATTTTCCTGGGAACTGATGGTGAGAAGCTAGGTAGGCCGTAGCCTGCAGGAAAGGTGCCTATTAGACAGGCTGAGCCACAGCTTCTGAGTAGAGTATGTGGACTGGGACTCACACACGAGTTTAGAGTGAGCCTCTTCATCAGAAAACCCTCACTTCATATGGATGGGCTCCCCCTACTGAGGGTACCCTAAATGACTGTAAAATCCACAATCCACAGGCAATCTGATTTCATGTTGTAGTAAATTCTATTCCATTTTACAATAAAACATTTTATCAGGCTTTCTAAATAGTGTGGTGTAATAGACACTTGGCTTTCTTTCTCTTTTCACTGTGATCACTCAGTGGATGGCAGACAGGAGGGGGCAGTCCATGAGGGAGGGCAGTGGGCTGAGTGCCTGAAACAAACCCTCAGAAACTGATGTTTAATGGTGGAGTCAGAGGAGATTGAATCCAATTCAACAACTGCTAGAAAGATGCTCCAATCATAGGCTACTGTTCTCCTGAGTTTAAATTGCAGGTGCTATTAAAATAGAATGGAAAACCTTACATAAGTTCCTCAAAAAACTAAAAATAAAACTATCCTATGACCCAGCAATTCCACTCCTGGGTATGTATCTGAAGAAAACAAAAACACTAATTTGAAAACATACATACACCTCACACCCCAGTGTTCATAGCAGCATTTTTACTATAGCCAAGGCATGGAAGCAACCAAAGCATCCATCAACAGATGAATCAATAAAGAAGATGTGTCATATATATACAAAAAAAGAATGAAATTTTGCCTTTTGCAACAACATGGATGGACCTTTAGGGTACTATGCTTAGTGAAATGAGACAGAAAGAGAAGAAGAAATACTGTATGTAATCACTTATATGTGGGATCTAAAAAATAAAACAAATGAATGAATATAACAAAACAGAAACAGTCTCAGATATAGAGAACACACTAGTGGGTACACTAGTGGTTACAGGGGAAAGGAAAAGGGAGAGGGGCAAGATAGGGGTAAGGGATTAATAGGTACAAACTATTATGTATAAAAAAGATAAGCAACAAGGATATATTGTATGACACAGGGAATACAGCCATTAGTTTCTAATAAATTTAAGTGTAGTATAAGTTATAAAAATTTTGTACACCTGAAGCTAATATTGTAAATCAACTATATTGTAATTAAAAATTAAAAACAGAAGGACAGTATGAACCAGATGCTAAATTGTTAAGCAAACACAGGGTCTCAGAACTTTCTGTGCTCCTCTTACCAGTAGGGATACTTGCCCATGACTCCTTCATAAAATCTCTTATTTTGTGAACTAGAATTCTGTTATTTTACAGCCCACTTTAAGACAGTTACTATTCATGTAACAAATGGCACTTAAACACTTGCAGGCTGCTGTTTCTTGCTGGGAATTGATTTTTGAAAATTATCTTACTGCTCTAAGAATATGCCTGATATACAAGTTCTAGAAAGGTATTACTCTGTGGATAAACTGGCGAAAATCATCTTAACTGTTCACAGATCTTTGCAGCAGGACCATCTGAAAGACTTCACCAACTCCTTCAATCAGACACAACAGGAGCAGTTGTCTCCACATGACGATCATGCAGAATAAGCCAAGGGAATATTTTAATCTATTTAAAGTCTCAAGAATTTTAGGGTTGTATCCATTTTGAAGGTCAGATTTTAGCAGTTACATTTTTATATACTAAATTGACATAAGCAAATACTACAAAATGATTTTGTGAAACATTTGCCTTAGTAACTATTATTTATGCATTGTAAAAATTATATACAGCACTTTACATAAAATATGGAACAATAAATATTACGTGCTGGTAAAAACACAACTTAAAAATGTTTTGACATCCTGAAGAACCTTCCTGGCTGGGGAGACTGCCCTCCTGGGATGAACCAGTTCTTAGAGATGGCAAAGTGCCCAGTGGCAGGAGGCTTTGAAACGTAGACCAGCCAACCCAGAGCCAGACCTCCTCTCCCAGCCCCTGCACCCCGGGGTGGCACTTCTCCTCTGCCTGCAACATCCAGGACCAGGGGCCAGAAAACCAGGGACCACGCCTATAGCCCAAAGCCCCCAAATTATTCAAGCTGGCCAGCCCTAAGCTGTTCACCTTCTTTGCCTTCTGTTTCCTGCCAAAACCTCAGGAAAGGCCAAGGCTGCGGCTCTCCCCTCCTTCCTGTCTTCCACCTCCGGACCAGCCCCGTGCTTCCTCATGTGGCCCTGCGTGGCAGCCGTGCCTCCTACTTCTTGTCTTCAGGACCCATGACTATGTAAACTTTGTTTCTTCTTCTGTTCCATTCCCTGCCTGCACCTGACTGACCATCCTACAGACTCCTGCCCCCTCCCCTCCGAGTTTGCAGACCTGTGTATTCCAGAGGTTATGCCAAACCTTGAAAGACAGTGCTCAGACCCTACAAGGGCTGCACCTTTAAAGGCCATTCCAACCTTCTATTAGGCAGAGAGGTCCTGGGTGGTGTAGCACATGGTAGGCGAGTAGAACCTGTGGCTCAATTCCTGCTGTAAATGCATCCCTTGGTCAAAAGGGACGTTATGCCAAACTCTATAATCATAAATGTCATAACCATAACTCTAACAGCCCACAGACAGTGGTGCTGCTTAAGGCACAGTGGACATATCAAGCAAACTCATACCCCTGGTAGATAACTGTTCCCGCCGTGGTGGAGTGGAGTCAACGTAAGCAATAACCATCAGGTGGCTTGTTGGTCACACAGTGGGATTCTACTCATCACAGGAGGGCTCTCAATGTTGGTCTCTGCTCCTGATAGGTTAGAGTTCAATAAAGGCCATAGCACACATGTGCCTTGGTAAGGGGACCCATGCCCTGGGCCACAGATGGCCTCCACTGCTGTTGCCATGACAAGTTCGTCACAGGTCCAGGCACCACCTTGGGGTGGCCATGAATGAGCCTGACTGACCCCCCCACCATGTGGACCATCCATCCACATTTCCTGCGGGGTGGGGATTCATGCAATGACAAAACACCAACGTTTTGGGCTCATTCCCACAGTTCCATCTACATGCTTTTCTTCCAGAACTCACTGTCCTCAATCTTGTAAATTTTATCTGTCCAGACCCCTGACCACCTAGCCAGACAATGCCTGACTGCCTTGGAGCCCACATACATTCTTACTGCAGATGAATTCCCCCCCGACACACAAAGTTGGGGGCCAGAGATACTACTGACAGCTCTGCTCACTGCAAGAACTGCTTCTCACTTGTTTTTCAAGGTCGCCTCTGAGCAAGGCATTTGATCACAGCAGTTCATGCCTGTCTTCTACCAGTACATGTTCGTATTGTGATTTTTAAAAACAAAGAACTCTGGAGGACAACTTGGGAAAGAGGACAAATGTGCAAAGAGAAGTTCAATTCAGAGCTGTGTAAACAGTGAAGAGAAACATGATCCTGCCCAGGATGTGCACTGGTTCCCCTCACAGAGTCCAAGTGAAAAAGTCATGGGTTGCACTGCCATAACTTCTTAATAAAGCATATGATCAGCTGCACTCATCTTGCTGTAACTAACAAAATGATTTAAGTGAGCTAAAATTAAATGTTACCTTACTTCTAATGTTAAAGTCCTCCTGATTATTTTAATAACATGCAAATTGCCTCTTTACAACTCAAAGTACATAATCACCTGAGAGTGCCAGTAAGAATCCAGCTTATTAATTACATTAAAATTTATTCTATTAATTAAAGCCAACTCATTGCAATTATAAACCTGCAAATAAAGCTTCCATTAGAAAAATGAAGGCATGCCTGAAAAGAGGGATACTCTAGTTGCTTTTAAGTTTATTTATTAAGTCATTAATATGCCCAGATTGTTTCATAAGATGTCTCCTGTGACTTATTAGTGTGGACTGATCTCAGTCAATTGGTAATAGAATGACATAAAGGAAGTTGTAGTAACAACTAAGAGCTAAAATTTCTGCCCACAGTTGTATCTGTGTTGGTCTTCATTTTATTGGGGCAAAGCTGCAAGAGTTGAAAGCTGTCACTCAGGTGTCCAGAGTCAGGTATCTGAATAAATCTGACCTGGAAGGCACAGGTCAGAACCAGAGGAACGGACAGTAGCCCAAGGTCCAAGTAAGTATTTTATGGTTTTTTTCTGTGTATCAACAGCTGTATATGCATCTGCTGGAAAAAAAACATGAAGGTGTTACAAACTAGGAGGAAAACTCATGTACACCAAGAGAATGTACCCGCTTGGTGAAAAAGTAATTATATGCAAATATAATAATTTCCCAACTTATTTTTCACTAACCTCCACTTATATAACCCCAAGTGTAATAATGGAATGGAATGGGAGCCATCTCATTAAGATCATTTATAACTATAAGAAAGACAACAGCAGAAACAGCAGGTAATTATTGTAGGATATATTTGTTTTGTTTTGTTTTTTTCTTTATTTTATTTTATTTTTATTTTTATTTTATTTTATTTTTTTGTGGTATGTGGGCCTTTCACTGTTGTGGCCTCTCCCGTTGCGGAGCACAGGCTCCGGACACGCAGGCTCAGCGGCCATGGCTCACGGGCCCAGTTGCTCCGCGGCATGTGGGATCTTCCCGGACTGGGGCACGAACCCGTGTCCCTTGCATCGGCAGGCGGACTCTCAACCACTGCGCCACCAGGGAAGCCCTATTGTAGGATATTTTTTAAATTTACAGACTATTTCAATATACATCCCTCATTTAATAACTGAGTATTCAATAGTCAATAATTTATCACTAGTTACATAAATATATTTAATTGAAATAAAACATATGTGTTTTACCTGTCTACATAAATATTCAGGAAGGTTTAAAACTGCACGGATAGGGACTTCCCTGGTGGTCCAGTGGTAAAGAATCTGCCTTCCCAATGCAGAGGACACGGGTTCAATCCCTGGTCAGGGAACTAAGATCCCACATGTCACAGGGCAACTAAGCCCATGTGCTACAACTACTGAGCTCACGCACCTCAACTAGAGAGAGAAAAAACCCGCATGCCGCAACTAGAGAGAAGCCCACGCGCCCACAACTAAGATCCCGCGTGCCGCAACTAAGACCTGATCCAGCCAAAAAAATAAAAAACTGCACAGGTATTCATTCCTTGCAGATCAGCACTAACACACTAATGATAAGGGGAAACCGAGACTGTATAAAGTCTTGTGGAAATAGAGAATATGGCACAGCAATAAAATATACCCTATTTCACAAAACTAAGTAAAAAAGGAAGTATTATCCAAAGAGAGATAACACCAGCTTGAGATCTATTAAAGATCTTTGCTCCTTAGATCCACCTATAGTCGGTTAGGTGTAGTCTCCTTTTTATGACCTGTTTACACATCCCCTTACACCTGCGTTGTAACTGTGGGGAAAGGTATTCACTAGTAATGTCAAGGGAAGGTTAAAGAGGAGGCATGGGCTAAGCGGATTAAAGAGGAGACAGGAACTTCTGATGCTCTAGGGGAGCATCCTTCCTTGCTTCTTCCAGCTTTTGGTGGCTCTTGGCATTCCAGGCTCGTAGCTGTATCACTCTGTTCCCCTCTCTGTGCTCACACAGCCTGTGTGTCTCCCTGTGTCTTCACATGACCTTCTCTTTATGCACGTCTGTTTCTATGTCCAAATATCTCTGCAAAGACCCTATTTCCAATAAGGTCATGTTCTGAGACACTGGAGATTAGGACTTTAACATATATTTTTTGGAGGGGACACGATTTGTATTAGTTTGTCAGAGATGCCGTAACAAAGCACCACAGACTGGCGGCTTAAACAGCAGACATTCGTTGCCTTGCAGCCCTGGAGGCTGGAAGTCTGAGATCAAGGTGTCAGCAGGGCTGGTTTCCTCTGAGGCCCCTCTCCTTGGTGTGTAGACACCCGACTTCTCCCTGTGTCCTCACGTGGCATCCCTCCGTGCATGTCTATGTCCTCATCCCCTCTTCTTATAAGGAGATCAGTCAGATTGGATTAGGGACAACCCTAGTGACCTTTAAAACAGAGCCCATGCTGTTGAACACCATTACCCACTCAAACCCGGAGCTGTAATCTGAAACCTATATTGGTAAAAACATGTAAATCAAGGCTGAATGAAAGACTACTGCTATCCTTGCCTTGAACCTACCAGAGCACAGAGATGAAAGCTCATGAAGCAATATAAGGATTTCAATTTTCAAATAAAATTATTAATTCCTTTATTGTATAGACATCTTCAATAGACCTTTTCTAAAATCATTGCTATATATGTTTTCAACAAATAGTTTACTTCAGAAGAGTTGATGTTCTGATATTTTTTACAAACTGAGAACCATTTTAACTTTTATGCTTTCACACCAGGGAAGGTACTTAAATACTTAGTAAGGATCACATCAGGTGACAACTAACCAAACTATACAATAGGAAGTGCATAAAATACCATGATCATCTATGATACAGTGTAATATAAAATGATAAATCTATATCCATGCCAAATTACTCCTTTTGATTTGCAAATATCCTGCAAGAGTCTGATGCTTTCTCAAGGAAGAAAACGCATTTGTTAATTAGAAATTTACATTCAGATACAATAACTATCTTTTTCAGGGACATTCCTATTTGGATACAAGTTACATCACCATAGTGGTGCTTTCCATTTCATTCTGAAGTCAAAATAATTGCTACTCTCTATTTAAATCAAAACATCAATATTTTAAAATCATATGATCAGAAAACACACTGGTGGTGTGTATTTCAGTACGTTTTTATCCTGTTTCAATCCTACAATAATCTTTTGCTTCCTTAGTCTTCATATGAACAAGCATCTTTTTACTAGATTTTGTTTTCAGATGGAGCTGCTGATCAGAGCATGCTAGCTTCAGCTTTGACTCCAGAACTAAGGATTTGTCATTCTCGAGTTCTGCCTTTTATCAACAACCATCCTGCCCCTCAGTCGTCAGTGTCAATGGCCCATTAAAATCTAGCTTAGTTCTTCTCTAAAGTCGCCCACCTGCAGTGGGATATCTGGTCTACCTGCAGATTTCCCCACCAGCCCCAAACATTCACTTCCCAGCTTCTGGAAATGATGCTAAAACAGCTCCAGATAAGCCCCTCTCTAACTCCTCCTCAGCTGAAGAGAGCCAGCCCCCTTCCCAGGGCAACCCAGACTATTCATCTAAGTGAGGTATAAAGTGCAGGCCCCCTTGCTCTTAGCTTCAGAGCTCCCTGGAGGAACGTCTGGGACCTTTCTTGACTCTGTGTCTCCCTTCAACTTCTCCCTCTGCCCAGCCCTGCTCCTTCCACTTCTCCAAAGATGCCTTCACTCCCCATAAACTGCACACAAAGCCATGTCCCAGGATCTGCTTCTCAGGAAACTAATTTTTGACAATGCCCCTAGATCCAGGGAGATTGGTGGTGAGAGTGGGCATAATGCTGAATTAGCAATCATGTATGGCTTATTTTATAGGTAAGGAAAGGAAGATATTATTTGAAACACATTTCAATCTTATTAGCATTTTTTTTAATCTTTGAAAAAGTTCTTGCTGAAATAACCATGGATGAGAAACTGCTGTATAAGGAGGAAATAAAGATAGCTCTCATAAAATGAAGGATATACTGTTGGAAATAATTATATTAAGATTGATATCACTTAACTGAGAATTATGTTACCTCATCATCTCCCAAAATACCTAATTAATTCTACTGTATATAAAAAACTGTGAGTGTTGAGGTAGCTTTAAATTTCCCACAATCATGCAGTTACAAACATTCAGTTTCCATATTGTCAGAGAGAATGCATTGAACTCTTGCAGACATTAGGCCTTTTACACTGGAACTGAGCTGTCAAAAGTTCATTTGGATTTTCCTGATTTTATTGTTTTGCTATTTGTTTTCTGTTTTGTTTTGTTTTGTTTGTTTCTTCAAACACTGGCAAAAAGGATGGTTGCTTCCTGTTTTCCATCAAATAATGATCCTTATTAGAAATTTTCATAGCATTTTTTCAAGTTCAGTATTGGTTGCTTTTGATCAAGAACAGGAAAAGCAAAACATCATGCAATCTTGCATCTGATTAAAGTATGTGGGAAAAGAATTTTGTAGCAACAGTATAGTAGCAAAGCTCTATTTTTAAAATAACACATATTTACCAGTAAAGATTGATATATCAGTAACAGGAGAGATTTAGCTCTGTGAAGTTGGAAGGTCTCCATGCTATTAATAGGAAGGGTTAGCTCTCCTCCAGCAGGTATACGAGCATTTGGGTTGTGGGTTGAATATGGGTGGAGATTCACCCCTATACTGACATCCATTATTTATATGGGAACACAGGTATCATTTTGGGCTATAATGCTCAATACTGTAGCCATATAAGTGGCTATTTAAAACTGAATTTATTAAACATAAATTAAGTCAAAAATAGATAAAATTTATTTCCACAGTTGCTACATTTCAAAAGCCACATGTGGCTGGCTAGCGACTACTGGGGTGGGCAGTACATACAGAGAACACAACCATCACCACAAAAAGTTCTATGGGACACTGCTGTCCTCAGGGATCAAAGTTGAGACAAGATTAGACTCAGACCCTTTCCCTTGAATCTCAAATTCATTAAAGCATGTTTGGAGAATGAATGTGTCTCCAGCTAATATCAGATACCAGGAAGGTAAATGAAGATGTTTGGAAAGAGCACTTGTCTTGGGCAGTGAGGCATCTTGGTGAGTGCAACTGTGGCTTGAAGAGTTGTGTCAGTAGGAGATTTGACCCACTTACCATGCCTGAGAAGTGATGAAGCTGGGGCCCTGACCCTTGACAGACATGCTACAACCCCCCCACTCCCGGGGACACCCTTATGAGGCCCCTGGGTGGTACACGAGGTTTCAAATTCCCCGGACTTCAACCTGGCAGTCAGCAACAGGGGGTGGGGACCGCAGAGATCAGTCACCACTGAAGGTCAGAGTTTAAAGCTTAGGCTGAAAAATACAGCAATGTCCTATTAAAATCACTCTCTGCACTCTGGGCCAGAAAGAACTTACCGCTGCTTTGTTTTTTAGGCCCTAATTAAACCCCAGGAAGACGTAGTGCTGGCTCATATAGAAATATGACAGTTATACTTTCTCTAAATGACATCTAGGACAGTAAGTACATTTGTAATTACTTGAACTATTAGGGAGTCCAATTGACCAGGATTACAGGCACACACATTCCCATATGCTAAGTCATAGAATTACTTTAGAAATGACACCTGAAAATATGTTTCTCAGCACTTTATATTTCTAGCATCTCACTTAAAATCAGTATGGAAAAGTAGATTATTCCTTAAGTAACATTGAAACTTTTAAGTTGGGATATTAGAAATACATATAAATTGAAATGTATTAAGATAAGGTAACTACAATAAACCTCAAAATCTCAGGGTTTAGCACAACAAAGTGGAGACAAAAAGGGTGCTCTGTTCCACAGAGTCATTCAGGGATCCAGCCTGTCAGAAGCTCTGCTGTTTTTGCTGCCTGACTTCCAATATGGCCCTGGAAGGATAAACCCAGTCCACAGACTGGGAAGTCAGGACTGTGCAAGAAATGTGCGAGTCGCATCTGAAATTGTGACGCATCATTTCTGCCCACACCCCATTGGAAGAACTCTATCTCATGGCCCAATTTAGCTACAGACACAATGCAAGTGGCTGTTTGTCCCTGTGACTAGACACAAAATGAATTTGGGGAAGTATACACATAATGCCTTTTCTGCTACATGGAGCAACACCCCACACCTGATAGCAAATTAACTCCAGATGGAAGAAATGATTCCTGCAAATACAAAACCATAAATACAACACTGGAGACATACTTGAGATATTAATAATCTAAACATAAAAAAGGACATCTTAAGACTAGCAAAATACTGAAAAGGCAAGAAAGAATACTGATAATCCAGCTATATTAAAAATCCAAAATTTCCATATAGGAAAGAAACCACTTTGAGCAAAGTCAAAAGATGAATGAGAACCTCAGATAAATTATTTGCAACTCATGTTATTGATGTAAGCATGTGTGCATGAATGTCCATTTGTGCACGAGAGTGCACACGTGTGAGTGCAAGTGTGTGGTATGTGCAGATGAAATAACCGAAGGTGACAAGTGAAGAGGCAGAATGGGAGGGAGACCAAGGACCCTAAACAGCACTACCTTGATGTGCCAAGTTTTAGGTCGGAGGTTAGAACATACCTTATAGGACAACTGTTAGCTCAGGTTACAAGACAAATAATCAGATATATACTGTGTGGATTTGCATCTGTACTCTTGCCCTCAGCCTCACAAATACCTGGAATAACAATACAAAATTTCAATAAAATGGACCTTTTTGAAGGTTTGTGGGGAATTACTGAATTAAGGGAAAAGTAAAAAAAAGAAAAAATTTCACATACAGCAACTGTAATTATATACAAGGGCATATAAGCACTCCTAGAAGATAACAGAATGTCCCCACGTAGAGATCCTATGAAGCCACCTTAATAAGTTAGCTTCTTGGATAAGCAGTATGATGTCTATGAATAAGATACTGTTCAAACAGCTTGACGTTTTCACAGAAGTTAAAATAATTGTGTAATTAGTTTGAAAATTCATTTCTTTAAGGGTGGTTTTAAATACTTTCTTAACCTGGAATGAAAAAGGAGGAGCCCCATCTCCTCACCTTGACATGTGCTTTATGAAAGCTTTTTTCCTGCCAAAGCCTATGACATTATCATGCAACATTTCCAGGAACAAAAATGACGTCCCCAGCCAGCATTTCCAAGCAGCCTCCAACAACGTGTGAAGTTTGGATTTAAAAATATCACAGAAATATACCCACAATTGACACTCACATCTTGATTTGTCAACATGCATTAATGTTCATTAGGAACGCATATGCTTCCAACCAGTAAACATCACAATTCTGGGAAAAAACTCATATTTGTTCCCAAAGTTAACTTTTTTCTAATTCTATCCAAAGATTGAAAAAGTGAAATCTTTATGTTTACCTAGATCTATATGTCACCTAGAATGAGCAGAATTGGTTTGGATGATTATGTGAAATGAGATATAAAATTAACTTGAACCTGAATATTAAGGCACATGAATTTTTTTTTACTTCTAGTTTCTCTCTATATCCTATACCTAAATGGTTAACATATACTATTTGCTTATTTTTCTACAGTATGCATATTTTGCACACCAATTCCCCCCTCGCAAGTTGAAAACAGAAAAAAACTAAAATCCTTTCAAAGTCAACATTTCAACAAATCTAGATCAAGTTAGTATTTTGTTCCATTGTCAAGATTTTTTTAAATAAGTCTTCCTCCCATTTCTTTTTAAAAATATTTATTTATTTATTTATTTATGGCTGCGTCGGGTCTTAGCTGCAGCAGTGGGATCCTTCCACTGTGGCACGTGGGCTTCTCTCTAGTTGCGGTGCAAGGGCTTAGTTGCCCCACAACATGTGGGATCTTAGTTGCTCAACCAGGGATTCAACCCATGGCCCCTGCATTGGAAGGCGGATTCTTAACCACTGGCCCACCAGGGAAGTCCCTATTGTTGAGATTTTTAATTTGCATTCTATATAGTATGTTAGGGCCTAGAAAACAAACATCTTTGTAAAAATCCATCCCTGCTTATGGTATTTCATGACCCTAATTAAAAACCTGAGATCAATGTCATATTTCAAGCAGGTGAACGTGATGAATTAGAGGTACTAGATCTCCCCTGATACTCTGTCATCTTTGAGTTTACCTTAAAATCGTGAAGCTGAAGTCCTTAACCCACACAAAATAATCCCTGAAATTTTCAGTACAGTTATATAAATACAGAGGACTTGCTGTGACTTTTATCTATAGCCATAAACGGTTTAGAAATATCCACCTGTCTTCCCTTTATGTCATAATCCTTGTCTTCTATTCTTAGAGATCTATGAAAACAAATCCTTGGCAACCAATTTACGGGAACTCTTTATACAAAATTCACTTCTCGGCAATTGGTGATGCGCTAAAGTTTCTGATAAGCCCTGCTGCAGGGAAATGTGTTTACAATTAACCCAGTGTATCCCAGGCTTATTACAGGACTGACCTATTGTCCAATATTCAATGGATGGACTGTGAGAGGTGTTGGCAAAGGAGGATGACAATCACTCCAGTTTCTAGCAGAATGTTAAAGTGTTTCAGAGTTTGAAAAACAGACACCAATTTCAATCTAACTAGATCAGTTAACAAAAATACTCTCCTGTCTCACAGGACTAGCTGACCCATGTCAGAGCTGTTGTTAACTTCTAAATTTCACAAAAGATGTGAAATGGTAAATGAGTAAAATATTGATCAACAGTTTCCACAGAGAATGCTTAATGATGTCACACAGATAGTGGCAGAAAAAAATCCATGTTTATGCTCATTTAGAGAAGTCACTGAAAGTTTGACACCAACTGGAAAGTGTTGATATAATAACAAGGGACAAAATATAACCTTTCCCAACACTATAGACTATGCAGAAGGCAAAAGGGCAGAATTTCATCACTGGGGCAGCAAACCAGAGAAAATAATTTAGGTCAAAGAGAGACAGCACTGCTACAGAACACCCACTGGGATTTGGACGGAAGATGCCACACTAAAGATTTAGCGAGAGGCGAACAAAGGGAGATTCAAAATTTGAACCTAAGACCCAATATGCTGAGACTCAAAGTTTGATTGAAAGTTTCCGTAGATGAACACGATAATGGCAAGGTGTGTATAAAGATGAATACTGTTCGAAAGATAATACTATGTTGGTGCCAATTACTGAGTCCTCAGAGCAGCTGAATTGTAATTCAGGGACTAAAAACAGGCATAATGAGCTTTAAGAGCATTTGAATGAGATGGGATGAAGAGGAATCACTATCAACACGTAGGCTCCCTCTTTTCCTTCAACCTATCAAATACTTGCAGTTCCATTTTAATACATTCATTTCCCCATGAATATCAGTAAAATACAAGAGGAAGTGCTGTTTTTCCTTCCAGCTGCTTCTCACATGGGCACCTATGTGTGGAATATGGTAGAACATACATTAATAAGATACATTAATAAGATATATTAATATATATATTATTAATATAATAAGATATATTAATATATTCTATTAATATATATATTATTAATATAAGATATATTCTTTGCTGAAGTTGACTTTACTAAAACTGTACTGTCACAATTATCCAAACTCCAATGATCACCATAAATTGTTTCTGTTAGACTGTAGTTAACAATGATAAATATTACTCCTAAATAACAGGAGGTGATGTTTAGAGTAAAACTGTATAGATACAGTGCATTCCAAATAATTTCCACACTCAAATAAAATCATAAAGTAATTTCAACTACTTTGGTTTGGAATCCTCAAAACTAAATATTCATTAATCTTTAGAGTTATATTTAAAGGTAACTTTTATGTGTACAAATACTATCTGGAAAACAACCCTACACTTTTAAAGTAAAATGTTCCTGATTTTTTTTTAGAAACAGTGATTCAAATATTTCTCTGTTAAGTGAGAAACATATTTATATCAGAAAGCACACATTCCAGTTAAAATTACATAGATAAAATTCAACTAATAGTGTGTTAAACTTTAACTCAATTATATCTCTCTTGAATATATCACTCAATTAATGCTTAAATACAACAATGAATTTTACAGATCAACAAACCAAACCTTCTCTACTCAAACTTTTCCATGTAATTTAATGAAATGCAGTTCAACCTGTCATAATGAAATGTTTTGTAATTAGCATTAAAAATAAGATATGGCATTCTAAAGCACACTTCATTTACTACATATTTTTTTCTAATATGGCTTATAGTGCCTTTTACCCAGTGTATCCATGATATAAGGGCCAGGCACTAAGGATGAAAATACATTTACATGTTTTAAAAAACTGCATTGGAAGTGCATCAAGAAAGTGTACATATAAAGTATCACTAAAACCCTGGCATGCTTATATCATTTCTTGAGACTGGGGATCATTGCCTATGTTTTCTGTTTCCAATATTTCAGCCTTCTGTAGAGAAAAGGTTTTTCAATGCACCAGTGCTCCCTTAGGGTATCCAGGCTTGTGCTGCACTACTGTGGTGCACACATATTATCTCTAAAACATCCTTCACTCTCTGGCACTCAGCAGAGTCAGGCAAGGCTCTGCCAGAGCGACTGCCCTCTCCCTCCTGACCTCTGACAGCTGTGGAGCCCGAATGCACCAGAAGGAAGGAAAACATGCAGGTAAATCCTCTGTCCTCATTACATGCTACCTCTTCAAGGTAGCACTAACGAGAAAGGCTACACAGGGTACATCCAGACAACTTACATGGATGCAACTGTGTAATAGTGGAATGTAACAGCCTTAGACTTCCAAAACCTAGCAGACCTCCCTAGGGACAGAAGCTGGACACTCACCCTTCATCCAACTACAGCTTCTGTGAAGATCTGACAAGATTTGAGAAGGTTCCCTGTTCATCCACAGCCTTATATCTCCTGCAATGCTTTTTGATAATATATCCTCTGTGTTGATTGCAATAAAATTTTTCCTCAGTGAGATTTGTATGTAAGCATCCCTATGGAGCATCTGGTCCGCTAAATCACTACTTCAACAGTGTATCACCTTTAGTACATGCTCAATCCATACTGAATGTGTAGAAGAACCCTCAACATTTCTCCTGAGGCTTACCCTGCATTCAAAGTTGAGCTAAGCTTTGTGACAGTTTTAATAGCTTACAATATGATCTCCTCAAGGAGTTAACAATGTATTTACGAAGATGATTATAATGCATGACACAAATGTGACTATAAGACAGCATGTAATTGAGTGCTAAATTGTGTGGGGCATTCCGCCTACACACTGTCACAGTGGGGAGGAGACAAATGAGTGAGAGCAGAAAGAGGTAGGGAAGGCAGTGCAGAGAAGGGACTGAGCTATGTCCTCAAAAACAGGGTTTGGATGGAGTCTGTCAAGGGCAGGGATTCTGGACCGAGGAAGGAAAAGACAAGACAAATCCACTCATCCAACACGCTAAGAGACTATTCTCTGGAAAGTGCTGGTTCAGCCCCAAGGGGAATTCAAAGATAAATGTTAAGTCAAGGTCATAGCTGATCACTCAGGGCAGGACATGCTTCCAGGTGACTCACAAGTAATGACCTCTTTTCCTCACAAACCCCTTGAAGTGGGTGCTATTATCATCCCATGTTAGACACAGGAACTGACACAGAGACATTAAGTAAATTGTCCAAGATCATTCAGCGAGTAAACTTGGGGTGATGGGATTTGAACTTGTAAAATGCACACAGTACAGAAGGAAGAGGACGAGGAGAGTCAGAACAAAGAGAATAGAAGATGGGCAATAAGGAGGAAAGGCCAGTTAAATCTAATTGGATTTACACAGGGTCTTGTAGGATAATACAAAATTTTACAGATAAAACTGAGGATCACTTAAAAATAGAGGATATGTAATAGTGTATAATAGTGTAAATATATCATACCAAGAAAAATACAGGACAAGATAAAAATATGTAATACAATAAAATATAACAAGCTTATATAATATATATTAGATCATATAATATATAAGTATATAAAGATATTAAATAAACGTATGTAAATATATATTATATGTAACTTAATATGTATGAATGTTTAATTATATTAAATAATTATGATAACATAAAATTAATATAGAAATGATCCCTTAGCACGAAATGTTCTTTGAATGTCAACATTTGTGCTCATTTACTGCATAACTGCAAGTAACTTAACTTTGCATATTAAGCGAGAAACTTCAAAATTACAAACTTAGTAGCCGTGCACTAATCAGGATCCTAACAGCGGAGGCTAGTAGAGAACACAGCCTCCCTGAGACACTGTCCGGGCAGGGAACCCCCGGGCCCCCTGCATATTGATTGCTCTCAGATCACAGCTCCTCCCTTCTGAAAACAGCCTCTGGCCTGGGAAAACCTCGGATGTGCCCTGTCCCTGGTGCCCGTGGACCAGCACGGACGTCCAGGGGCCTCCTGTGCTCCAACTGAGAAGTATTGGGAGCTTCCCCTGATCCAAGGCTCCTGTGACAGGGTTAGTGTGGACCTCGGCCAAGCCCTCCTCTCCTCCTCCCCAGGCTCTCTTTCTCACACCTGGCAGTAAATCCTTCAGTTTCCCCACCTAGGACGACAGGACACGTAGGTAGGTAAGATACGCTAACAATGAACCTGCACAACACAGGTTACAGATAAAACGTGTCACAGACCACAAACGCTACAGGATTTAGACAAAGGAGAGGACCTGCAGGTGATATCTTTGTCCATAGCAATGACCAAAATTGTGCTTTGAAATGTGTGAAGGGTTCATATAAGTGGGGAGAAGACAGAAATTCTTTCCAGGCACTCAGATGAAATAGTAATATTAACATTGCCTAGAGAACTCTGGGGACCCCACCTCCAGGATCCCTCTGCCATCTCATCACACCTTGCTCAGTCCTCTGCAGCCACTGGCCCCATTGTAGATTCTGAAACAACCTTCTTTTTTCCTCAATTCATTTGGACACTTGGTTCCCTCTCTCTGGTACTCTAATCCTAACTCACCCCAATTAAGAAGTGTTTACATATGAGTGTGTGCATGTGTATTCATTTAATATGTGTTTCCTAAGTTCCAAGAAGGAGTGTCATCATCACACATTGCCTACCACATTGGGGAAGGGATTAAGGAAGTAAAGGGAGGAAGGAAAAAAGGAAAGGAGGGGCTTCCCTGGTGGCGCAGTGGTTCAGAGTCCACCTGCCGATGCAAGGGACACGGGTTCGTGCCCCAGGCCGGGAGGATCCCGCTGGGCCCGTGGGCCATGGCCACTAAGCCTGCGTGTCCGGGGCCTGTGCTCCGCGGCAGGAGAGGCCACAGCAGTGAGAGGCCCGCATACGGCAAAAAAAAAAAAAAAAAAAAGGACGGGAGGAAGGGAGGGAAGAAGGAAGGGAGGACACCCAATTTATATGGAAGGATAATCAGAAAGCAATATGAAGTAATGATTAGATACACAAGACATTTAAGGAAAGAAGAGGAGACAAAGGCCCACTATGGAAATTTGGGAGCGATGGCTGATACTAAAACTACATCCAGTGGCCGGTTTGCACCAGTACGAGTCACACGTGATTGGAAACACTGCTAAAAATGTACAGGCCATAAAGAGCTCTCTAGGTGTGAGGAAGGAAAGACCATTTACAAAGGTTTCTGTGTTGTTGTTTGTTTGAGGGCATATAAGCAAAGGGATCCTTTCTTTACTGAGAGAACTCTAATGGTCTCTCAATCAAACAATGGTTGGAAATGTGTGAGAATGTGCTTGGGTTCGTTTTGCTTTGTTTTTTTTTGCAATTACTGAATGAAGTTAATGGTATTTAAGGCTAGAAACCAGGGGTCTAACCATCTTGTGGTATGTGGTATAGATCCATAAAATGAAGACCCAACCAGCCAAATGCCTGTGGTCTATCTCTGCACCTCAAAAAATATTAAGCTGTATAAGATTATGAGGACATTTCTCTAGAATAAAATGTCATCTCTTCAACAAAAGAATCCATTAAGGAGTGAAACATAGGAAGGTAAATTTCTTGAAAAAAATTAAATCCTAAATATTGCATTTCTTTATTGTTGATAGTCCTTAAAATATACTCTGCAAGGTTTGTGACTAGATGAAATGCTTCATTCCATTGTACCAGAAACAAGAATAAGTATTACACTACCACTTATAGCTTAATGAGGATAAAAACTTCTGTTTAGATTTGAAGGTCATGCATCTTATGTAACGGGCAGATGAAGAAGTGATCATTTAAGATATTTTAAATATACCCCTTTAGATTTTTGTTCAGCTGTTCATAGGAACCATTAAAGATAATGAGTGCTAAACAAGCAATGCTGAAATGGAATAATGACGTGTTTCATTTGTTTCTAGAGTTTAGCTGTTTTTCCACTTTTTATAAAGCTATGGCTCATCATGTTCCAACTCTAAGCCATTTTTTAAGTTGTAAATTCTACTGTTTCCCCTGTCCAGCCCCGGAAACTATTCTTGATAAATGATGGCAATCCACATCACGGTCATGACTTTTTGTGGGAGTGAAAATATTACTGATTCCTTTATTATAGATTCGTTCATAAGAAATATTCCATGCATATGAATCAAGTGTCCTATTTTTCTTCATGTTACCATGCTTTCTTATTAAAGACTCACCCATTTACAACCGAGCATATTTAGAAACAGCATTAGTATAAAAACTAGTTTTGAGTATTTCCATTTGGAGTTATCTGTAGCCTCCGAGCTGATTTGGTTGATTGCAAGAAGATATGGCTGCCTTTTATTAAGCATGACCTCATTACACCATGTACACATCTACAAAGAAACACATAATGTATATATTTCTCCTCTACATTTTCTTCTGCCTTGCTTAATAGAGCAAATATGACCCAGTGTGAAGCTCTATAAATAAAATGAAAAATTGACGTGATTTCTAGAAAGTTTATATCCTCAGTTTTCGACTTAATTTTGAATATGAAAATTCAACTTACAAAAGTATTGAATCATATAGTACTAAAGTGAAAAATGGATTTCTTTACACCTCCTCCATGTGATAATCTGTTACTAGTAGTTTTGTCTGGAGAAGAGCAACTAGAGAGAGCTATTAAGAAAAAGCTTTAAATGCACTGATAAGATAAAAATTCCCTTGTGTTATTTTTGAATAGATTCTCCTAGTGTTATTCATGGTGATCACATTTAGATATCTATATGACTTCCTACTTTTAAATTCCTGCTTTATATTCCTACCCAAAGTTAAATTCTTTAAAATAGACATCTTTGAGTACATTTATCAAAAATTTAATTATTATTAAGAACTTTCCTTTAGAGTATTCTTATGCTCAAATCTTATGACAACCTAAAATAATTTAGGTCTAGATAATAGGAACATTTTAAAATATACTGTATTCTTTTAAGGTGACTGAAGATGATTCTGTAATTCTTTGAAGGACGTGTTTCCCTAAGTAAAGGAAAGGGTGGAGTCCACAGTAGTACACTCTCTGCTTCTGAGCACACCTAGAATAAAACATGCCAATAAGAGCAGGGTCCTCCACTGACATGGCAGGTTGGGAGGAGACGAACGAGTTAAGTAACGGCATTCCGTCCAGGAAGAGAGGGAAACATAGCTGACACACTCTTCCTGTTGAGATGAGCCAGCAGACACCATCCTGAAGCCTGGGACTCCCACATGAGCTGATTTAGCAGGGATTCCAGGGAGAGAATGCCCAGGAAGGAAAATATCCAGCCCCAGGATCGGGATGAGGGGAACAGAGACAATGAGCCCAGAACCACTCCCCTCTCCATCCACCGCCCCCTCAAAGTGGTTGCCTTTGCCCTCTTTAAATGCTGCGGGTGGAGAGGGTTTAATGAGTTCAGTCCCTGAGTGTAGCTAATTGAGGATGGAAATATGCATTAACCATCAGTGACTTGCCAGATTCTCCCTCACAATTTCTTTTCCCAGACTCAAATATCAGTATCTCCCCCTGACGATTTCCCACTTACAAGTCATGAGAATCACATAACTGATTTTGTTCCATTTTTAGCACAGGCCAGCTAGAAACACAGAGGCATGTTTTGGGTTCAAATTTAGTGTCTGTGGACCAAGGAACCATGCAAACAATTAAACAGTCATTTCTTCGTATTAAAATTAAAAAGTAAGGTATTTCAGACATAACCTTACGGAACAGACCTCCTTAGAGAATGACATAATCCTCCTGCAATCTGCCCTTAGATTTTCAGATATTAGCTTGAGAGCTGAGATGAGGACACTAATTTGTAGGATTTCACTACAGTAACAAACTTAACTCTATCCTCTTATTCCTCTCTGCAGTATTAGACAAAGGAGTTAATTCTTTAAAATTATATCCCCACTTAGCTTTGGATCCTGTCTTTCTTTTTTGCCATGAAAACCTCCTCCTTTTGTTAACAATAATACCAGAAAGCAAGTGCTGATCAATTCCCAGAATCTCAAGTGAGATGAAACTATTTCTACTCGACTTCTGAATTTTGTAATGCTTAACCTCTCTTTCTAGAGAGCCTGCCTTTGGCTTTCTTGGGACAAGAGCAGTTATAGTGCTTGCATTCTGCTGGCTGACTCCTGCCCCATTCTCCCATCCCACTGCTTCCCCTGCATTTTCTAAGGATGCTGTAGCACAAAGGTTAAATACACATTTGCAGCAGACTGACTGGCATCTGAGGTCCAGCTCTGCTCCTTGTCTATTCAGTGCAACCTGAAAAGCTTATTAGTTACCTTCTTTAGAACTCAGTTTCCCCAAATGGTAAAATAAGGATGATAATAATGACAGACACTTAAACATTTCTCAGCCTCAATGAATGTAACTTGTTTGTTCTAGGTTCATTTCCTGTGATTGTTTCCTAAATGTGAATGTTCCTTAAGATTCATGCCTTTACCGCAATCATTCCCCAAACTACCTTTCAGAATCTTCTAGAGAACCACTTGACAATAAAGATTGTGGGGTTTCCAGCCCACACCTTCTGAATCAGTTTCCACATATGGAGTCCAGAGTCATGCCTTCCACTATGTGCCCACCTTCACCCTCCCAGGGAACTCCCCGTCCCAGGCCTTCAACCACCATTTCCATGGTATGATCTTGCACTCTGATTCCCTGCTCTCTCTTCCCCCTTAAGCAAATGCAACTTTGCCTCACACAAACCCTGCCTGTCCTTAGGCTGTCAGCACATATTTTCTTAATTCCAAGCACCATAACGTTCTACTAAATATCCTGAAATAAAATTTGATGTCTCCCATATATATGCTGTCTCTGGTGATGAAATTCATAGGAATGATGTGGCTCACTGGTAAAGGTAAATATATAGTCAATCAGATTCTTTAATATTATAATGGTGGTGTTTGAATCATTGCCAACTCTATAGTTTAAAAGTTAAAAAAAATTAAAAGTAATTGTAATTACAAAATTTGTTATTGAAATTCTAGAATTGAAAAATACTATCTGAAATTAGAATTATTTAATATGGTTAGAAACAGATTAGCACTGTAAAAGACAAGATTTGTGAAATGGAAAACAGAAAAAACAAAAATATACAAACTAAAGGTCAGAATAGGAAAGAAGAGGCATGCAGGGGGAAAAAAGGATAACAGAAGTATAAGACATAATAAAAAAAAGTTTTAATATGTATAATTAGCTTCCCAGAAAAAAAAATCAAATGGGTCAGAAGAAATATTTAAAGAGATAATGATCAAAAACTTTCCCAGATAGATGAAAGATATCAATACACAGATTCAAAAACTACTTAGGTTTATTTTTCCTATTTTCCTTGTGAATCTGTGTGTGTGTGTGTATTATTATTTCTTGTATTCCTTTTAAGAGTTTCTCTTTCTCTTTGCTTTTCAGCACTCTTCCTATTCCCCTCCTACGTGTGGTTTTCTTTTTAATTTATCCTGTGTGAGATAATCTGAGTTCTCCCCCCCACCCCAGTGAGTTTCTCTGTATAGACTAAGCCTTCTCATTAACTCACACCATGAATCAACTATGCCCCAAAGAAAGAAAATGGCCAGAAATTATCACATTGCTTAGAAATATTTTTTTCTGTCTGTGGAATTTCAATATATCTATTTCTCACTTCCCTAGCTCTCAAACAGCTGTAAAATAGGAGTTTTATAATTTATTCTACTTGTTGCAGTAGGTATGTTAGCTTACTTAGTCTACTACACTCTTTTCTGATGTTTCTGCTCAAACCTTCCATAAGGGAAAGAGAACATGTCTATCTGTTTCATCATCCTCTAAGTCATGTTGGAACTGGGAAGTATGATCTTATGATGTGGTGGTGGTGTTGCTCTGAGATTTGGGAGCTTTGGTTTCAGTGAACACTTTGATTCCTGCTCCCTGGAAACTAGGGCTTAAGCAAAAGGTTTCATTTTAGGTGTGCTTAAAACAATCTAGTTTTTTGTTTTTGGCTGTGGCACATCATGGCTTATGGGATTTTAGTTCCCCAACCAGGGATTGAACCTGGGCCACAACAGTGAAAGCACTAAGTCCTAACCACTGGACCACCAGGGGATTCCCAAAAACAATCTAGTTTTGATCTCTACCTGGAGCATGGAAATTTAGAAAGAATGAGTAGCAAAGTGTGCAGAATACGAAAAAGGAGCACAGTAGGATTGGGAAGCTGACTATATATACAAGAAAATTTTAAATATGAGAAAAAATGCCATGAAGTGCACCCTTGCTCTGCACTCTCCCAATATGCCTAAAAACAACATCCTTATTATTCATTCATATAAGAACCCATTTATGGGCGCGATCTTTATGGATCAGACACTCTTCTAGGAACATGGAGTCAATCAATGAAGAAAAACAAATCAAGCAGAGACTGATAATCAGAGCAAACCCAGAAGGTGGAGACAGCCAGACACACTGGCTTTCAAGGAAGCAAGATAAGGAGGGTGGGGAAAGAGGTCCAAGGTGAACAGTATCTTTGTGTTTGGGGGACAGATCATGGTAGGTTATTGTCAAGATATTGGGTTGACTGAGTGAAATGGAGATTCACTGCAAGGTTTTAATCAAAGGAGTAACTTAATGTTCTTCTATGTTTCAAATAGGTGAAGGCAGTAGAAGTAGGAAGAGGTGTCCAAGCTAAAGCAGAAACTCATGAGACAGAATGTTGGTGTGGATCAAAGTGCTTACCAGTGGCTTACCAGAAGCCTCAGATTCATACAATTTGAAGACAAAGCCAGTGTAATGCCTGGACAGACTGAGAATATTATTAGCATGAGTATAGAAAAAGATAGCTATACACTTAGACAAATGACTAAGCAGGAAAAAAAGTGTTGTTGGTCTTTGGAAAGCAGTAATTTTTAACAATATGTTATTCCCAAATTATTCATCCCTCAGGTTTAAAAGAACAAGTTTTTCGGTATTTGGATGTTTTTACAGGGATACTGGCAGTGGCAGCTTTTTCCTACTCACACATACCCACATACACAAAATTTAACAGATTGCACAGAGCCGTGAGTTCAATTGGCATTAGTGTTATTTCATTGGCTGGGTTGAGCATATTTTGCAAAATAATTTTCTTGGCATGCCAGGTAATTGTGGTCTCTCAGCCTCACTATTTAGAGCCATTACTTTTTCCACTGAAAAAGCAAAATTCATGACTCTGGTTCTAAAGACACTGAAGATATCATTTAAATATGCCATCATGGGTTTAGTTTGTTTTACTTGTCAGTGTTCTTATAAATATGACTATAACCAAGAATGTGCAAAATGCACAATATTATAATTGCATTTTCTTTCCTTAACAACTTATTTTCTTCCCTGGAGTTAAGCATTCTTTTGGGGGGTATTAGTATGGTAAGCTCATTGCTTAATTTTTTATAATGCATCTAGCACTAATTTAGCTCCAGACTCTCCATAAGTAATCTCCATAAGAAACCTAATACAATCAAATGCTTGAGGTAATCTTTTTTTTTTTTTTCTCAAAAACATTCCTGCTGGAGGAATCTACCACAATGGCATCCTGGTTGCTATCAAGATTTGTTGCAAAGCCTCATCTGGGGATCTCCTTTCACAACCAAGAAAATGTGCTCTGCTCATCTGTGTTGAATCTCCTGCTTCCTGGATCTCATATATTTCTCTATCTTTAGTTACTCTCTTGTTTGGTGAAACATCCTGAGAAATTATATATGAAAGTTAACTATTTTAGGCCTGAAATATATGAAAATCTCTATCTTTATGCATCGTGGTGGTTTGGCACGATGTGGAATTCTTGTTGAAGACATGCTCCCTCCAAATTGTGAAGAGGTCAGAGCTTCCACCTTCCAGAGCTGCCACAGAGAAGCTGGACTCCACTGCGGCCCACACTCTCTGGATGTGCCCGAGTTACTATTATTGTTACACATTATCCCAAACTTAGTAGAACAGTAACATATTACTCTGCTTAGAAGACACACTAGAGGCAGGAAGTAGAGAGAGCTCTCCTCAGGGCCATGCTCTCCAGGGCCGCAGCGGGGAAGACCTGAAAGGCTGGCAAGTTTCCGTGACTAGGGACTGTCATCACCTGGAGACGGCATCACACAGGTGCCTGGCTCCTGGGCAGGGACTGGTGACCAAAGCAATGACACGAGGTCTAGGTTGCCTCATCGTGTGGCAGCACAAGAGTGTTATACTTCTTTTTTCCTCCAGGTTTATTAAGGTTATGAGTGACAAAAACTGTATATATTTAGTTGCACAGTGTGCATTTTTAAAGGTGTAAAACATGCTCTAATATCTGCATTCATCGTGAAATGATCACCACAATCAAGTTAGTTAATACATCCACCACCTCACATAGTCACCTTTTTTTGAGTGTGTGACGAGAACACTTAAGATCTACTACTCTCTTGGCAAATTTCAAATATACCATACAGCATTATTAACTACAGTCACCATACTGTACATTACATTCCCAGAACTTATTAGTCTTATAACTGGAAGTTCTTACCCTTTGGTCAACATCTTCCCATCTGCCCCCACCCCCGGTCCCTGGCAACTACAATTCTACTCTTTGTTTTTATGAGTACAGTATTTTAGATTTCACATGTAAGTGAGATTATACAGTATTTGTCTGACTTACCTTACTTTGCTCAATGCCCTTAAGGTTCATCTCTGTTGTTGCAAATGGCAGGATTTCCTTCTTTGTTTATGGCTGAATAACAGTACATTGTGAATGAGTGTATATATATATATGCATGTATATGTATGTGTGTGTGTATGTATGTATGTATATATATATATATATATATATATATATAATCTCACATTTTCTGTAACTGTTCATTCATCAAAGGACACAGGTTACTTCCATGTCTTGACTATTGTGAATAAAGTTGCAATGAACATGGGAATGCAGATCTCTCTTCAAAATACTGATTTTATTTCCTTTGGATACATACCCAGTAGTGGGATTGCTGGATCACATGGTAGTTCTATTTTTAATTCTTTGAGGAAGCACATACTGTTTTCCATAGTGGCTGCACCAATCTTCATTCCCATCAACAGTGCACAAGGGTTCTCTTTTCTCCACATCCTCACCAGCATTTGTAATCTCTTGTCTTTTTGATAACAGCCATCCTAACAAGTGTGAGGTGATATTTCATGGTGTAGTTATACTTCTTTTATGGTGGCTTAGGGATTCAAAAAAGTGTCCCAGGAAGCAAAGCAGAAGCCACATCACCTTGATAACCTATCCTCATAAGGTATTCAGTGTCTTTCCAGCCTTCTGTTTGTTACCAGTGAGTAACTAAGGGTAACCCAGATTCAAAGAGCAGATGTGGGCCCGAAAACCTATTTTTTGATGGAACAAGTGTCTAAAATTTTTCAGGCATGCTTTTAAATTCCCACCTTTGTTCTGTGGCCACATATTGATTACGTTCTTCTCACTTAGAAATTACACCCCCTTGCTCCTAGGACACGGGTGAGTGACTTCGGTAGCAGCTCCAAGTCTACACACTTACCATCTAAATCAGATCCAGGTACAGATGAGGATCCTTGGGTCTGAGTTATCTTCACCTGAAGACTCTGCACACAGCCATAATCCAATGGTCGGACAGGTGCAGTATAACTGCTATAGTTACTTCCTTCCAGAATGGAGGGACATGGGAGGCACAGAGCTAGCACTGACTCAGCAGCTCTGAAACCCACCTGGGCCATGCTGTTAGTCCCCCGATTACAGAATTGTTCTCTATACTGTTGGAGTCTACCATAAGCCATCCTTCCTTGTTCACAGGAAGAATCCATGTTTGCAAATGAGCAACCTTCTCAACCTACTTTCTGCTTTAAAATCTTGGCACCCCAAAAGTTCTTTTGTCATTTCCTTTTTACCATCTCTATCCCTTTCAGTCCAAGTTGATTCAATTCTTTTAAAACTGTATGGACTTCTTGGGTATTAATTTGTAATGCACTCCATCATACAAAGCCACACCCACAAATCTCTTCAAGATCAGCCTTGTCTACCATGGGCTCACCGAAGGGCTCCTGTGGAAAACACCTGATTTTCTTCAACTCCCTAATAGTAAACACAGATGATCTGTAAGGCATGCCTTAAGATCTTTAAAGACTACATGTTTATCTGAAATGGATGGTCTATGGACACCCCTAAACCTCTGAAAGACCTCCACAAGGGGTCTCAGTCCTCTCCTACTCTATCTATAAAGACAGCATGTAGGCTTTTCAGAATGTGGACTTCACTCAACATCCACTGGGCTGTGCCTGGTGTCCACAGTCCTTTGAGTCAAACCTCATCAGAGAGGGAACTTCTAGTCACTTGCCAGGGTGTGAGTGAGCTGTTCCTCACTTGTGTAAGGATGGAGGAGGGAGTCTGGAGCTCTAAATTCTTCTCCTTTAGACCTGTAACTGCTCCTCCTGCTTTCAGATCATCTCACCCTCACTCTGTGAGGCACCTGGGGCACCCACTTCTGGAGTTTTCAGAGCTGTGCAACACGAATGGGCTTGTTTAGGTGCCAGCTCCCCTGTGTGTGCAAAGTCAATTGTCACTCTCCTGTTTTCTGAAGTCCAGATTTGAACACCTCTTACCTCCTATCCGACTCCATTTATCCGTATAGGTTTCTGCATATTTTAAACTCCTTTAGTTTCATTTTAGTAGGTTTGGGGAGAGGGAGCAAGGTAAATGTTTGAATCAGGCATTTTAAACATCTACTGTCTTCTTCCTGTACAACTTCCTTCTTCTTTCTTCTGAGACTCCATACCTTCTATCTCTTTTTTATGGTGATTATGAGGCACTTTAAATGAACTCTTTTTAAGATATGAAAGTAAAACATAATTGTTATATGATAGCACAGAGTGATAATATTTCATTTGTATTCCAGTATTACAACAGATGACTTCCTATATTTTAATAATTTTTTTTAGTGATCCTTCATTGTTAATCTAAATCTCTGTGATACAGTTTTGGTGGAGTCCTCTATTAGTGTATTTTGTTTGTTTCTCCTTCAAGATGTAAGAATTCTCCCTTAGAGATGGCAGCTGAAATCTGGAATGAATTTTATATTAGGAAACAATAACTTTGGGTTTTCATCTTCAATATTCCTTATTCTGTTTTCATGGATACATGTGTGAACTCTGGGTAAACATCACTCAAACATGCTTCAGGTAGGCAGTTGGTTTTGTTCCAAGTTTCCTTCCATGTAAAGTGTAGGCAGTGCCATTACTGTCTCTCACAGATATTGTAAATACTGTTATCCAGCCTTTCCCCAAACACACGGATTCCTTATCTTTTCAACATCTCAGAATTATGTCAAGTTTTCCTCATTCTTTTCATGTTGCTAGGCCACAAATATTTTAGCAGGAGTCTGTACACCATGGAGGTAAAAAGGGATCACCCCACCTGTTTTCCACACTGCCCTGCTGTGTGTTCGTGAAGATTGTGCTTAACTTCTGATTACATTTCATGCACATATGCACCGCAAGATACTCAACCCCCAGATCCTCCTGACTGTAAAATCCAGGAGGGAAACGTAAGAAATAAGCTTTCCATAATCTTATGAAGGGTTTTGTGGAGAGTATACAGCAACATATGTGAAACAGACTATGTTTTCAAAAGCACTAAGAAAATACGAATAATCATTTTACAGTTTTTTCTTCTTAATAACTTCTACACTTCTATTACTTCTTAATAACTTCTTAATAACTTCTACACCACAGTGTTTCTACATTAATTTTGGAGACCACATCTCTACCATGAATGGACTCTTGAGAGCTCTGGAGCCTCTTTTGTCCACATCTTCTACTGTAATATTACTGAGAAAAATAGCAAGTTCATTGACTGGATTATCATTTAAATATGTCTCATTTGATTTCTATAACAATTTCATGATGTATTACTTAAAAACCTAGACTCAGACATTTTGATCAAGTTCTCCAGCTTCTATGTCTGGTGAGGGACAAAGCAGAGACTTGAGTACAACGGAGGTAATCAGAATTCTCAGGGTTATTTCCATGGATCTCTATTGAAAACATAAGATGGTAAATACAAAAAACTTTTCATAGATTTTTTTATTAAAAAGAAGCATTTCTATGAATGTATTATTATTAATAAAACCAGGGGAACATTAGTAAGACTCCTTATTTTTTTTCAGTACATTAAAAATTACCAGCAAACACACTGGAAGCACCGTCAGTCTCAAAAAAGGTATTCACCATCAGTTGACTCCAAATGTGATTTTGATGCCTGCTTCTCCAAACACAGCTAATCTTCATTTGAGAATAGCTTACTGGTTGGAATCATTGACTGATAATAAAAATAGAATGCTTTTTAAAAATGGACACTAAAATAGGATATAAAAAAATCAACTGACTTGATATTTCCAGCCTATAAGTTTCTGACTTCACTCTTCTGTAACTATCTGCTGGATAGCAATCCCCCAAATTAATTACAATCTTAGGTAAGAAAAAACATTGAAAATAAGTATTTACTCTAAGAATAGAATCATAAATTGGAGATTTGGTAAAGTGTCTCCTAAAAAGATAAATATTTTACTTTAAGAAAATATAATTTATGAAATTTCCCTTCTTTATAAAAGAAATTTAATTTTACAGTATTTATTAGTAATTGGTTAATAATAAAATAATTATTATGATGATGATAATAGTTTATGCTCCTAATGATGACCATGAGGGTTTGGGAAGTGTTTGAAGCACATTTGGAATCATAAATAATTACACTGAGTTTTCTGTAGAGAGGCAGATGACCTGAAAGATTAATTTAAAGACTTGTGTTCAAATTTTTATTTTTCTACTTAACTGGATGTACGAATTCTCAAAAATTATTTATCTTCCATAAGCATATTTTCTCATCTGTAAAACCAGAATATTATGTAAGGCTTTGTGAAAATGAAATACTTTAATAACTGTAGTGTGCACAATGTTTGGGCATGCACTTAAAACCCAGCAGTTGCTGAAAATTAAATATTTATGAATATGAAACATATACTTCTTCCTGTATTTGCTCACACTTCCCTTTTCCATTTGAATAGGCTAGAAAATCAATTTCCAGAAGTATGCTTTTGTTATTATTTCCTTAAAACAAACATATTTCATTAAAAAATAATTATTTGATGCTGATGGGTAAAGTGACAGCTAACTGAATGGTTGATTTCTATTTTTAGCCAAATGTATTGATGTTGTGTGGAGATACACTCACAATTTACCTGCCCACAATGCACTCAATCAAAACCCAAGGCAATGAAGTACACCTCATTCTTAAACAGACAACAAAATTGGTGTTCTTAAAGTATGTGGATTTCTAGCCTTCAAAGAAACTTCTAAAATTCTAAAGTAGGAAATGAACACATTTCAACTATTAACCAGAATGCACTTTGTTGTCTAATTTCACATTTCTCTTATTAGTATAGATGAACAGTTAAGGATCACCAGACAGTGTAGGAAAGTTTCTGACCAGAAAGACAGAGATCCAAATAAATAAAAGAAAATTACAAAACTCAAAATAAATAAAAGAAAATTACAAAACTCAGAGTAAAAAGTTAGTGTAGACTGCAGAAGAACATTTCACAAACCTATGATATTCTCAGAACTAAAGCACAGTTCTATGATAAAGACCATTTGGAGAACAAACAAAAGCTCTTGGAGGTTAAAAATGTGTTGGCAGGAATTTAATGAAATAAAGAGAAGATTTGGAAGGCAAAGTTAAGGGAAACTTCCCAACATAAGACAAGACATTAATGAAATAGCAAGCCATTGTTAAAACAATTTCTAAAGATTTTTTTAAAGATCTATTCGATTACTCTGGAAATTCTAACCAATAATAGTTGAAGAATGAAAAAACAGAGACAAGAAAGACATGGGAGTCATCACCAAAATGAGGGGAAAATAATTTTAAAAGGGAATATATGGATTTTAAGATTAAATTTATTGAGACGAACGAATTTAAAATTACTTACATGGAGGACATTAGTATTAAATCCAAACACTAGGAATGAAGGTAGCAGAGAGAGAAAGAAAAAGAAAAGTTCACATGCTCACATGCAAAATAATTTGAATAAGAATGACATCCAACTTCTTACCAAGCGTTTGGTCTAGAAGGAAAATGCAGAAATGCCTTGAAAATTTGGAGGACACATTACTCTTAAGCTAGACTCTTATACTCAGCAAACTAGAAACAGACCATGAAGTTAATATCTGTAATCTGATTAGGGCCTGGCATAAAATAAGTGCTCCATCAGTGTCTCATAAATGATGAAAAATCTGAAAGTGAAATCAAGAAAACACTCCCATTTACCACTGCAACAAAAAGAATAAAATATCTCGGAATAAACCTACCTAAGGAGACAAAAGACCTGTATGCAGAAAATTATAAGACACTGATGAAAGAAATTAAAGATGATACAAATAGATGGAGAGATATGCCATGTTCTTGGATTGAAGAATCAACATTGTGAAAATGACTCTACTACCCAAAGCAATCTACAGATTCAATGCAATCCCTATCAAATTACTGGCATTTTTCACAGAACTAGAACAAAATATTTCACAATTTGTATGGAAACACAAAAGACCCCAAATAGCCAAAGCAATCTTGAGAATGAAAAACAGAGCGGGGGGAATCAGGCTCCCTGACTTCAGACTATACTACAAAGCTACAGTAATCAAGACAGTATGGTACTGGCACAAAAACAGAAAGACAGATCAATGGAACAGGATAGAAAGCCCAGAGATAAACCCACGCACATATGGTCACCTTATCTTTGATAAAGGAGGCAGGAAGGTACAGTGGAGAAAGGACAGCCTCTTCAATAAGTGGTATTGGGAAAACTGGACAGGCACATGTAAAAGTATGAGATTAGATCACTCCCTAACACCATACACAAAAATAAGCTCAAAATGGATTAAAGACCTAAATGCAAGGCCAGAACTATCAAACTCTTAGAGGAAAACATAGGCAGAACACTCTATGACCTAAATCACAGCAAGATCCTTTTTGACCCACCTCCTAGAGAAATGGAAATAAAAACAAGAAGAAACAAATGGGACCTAATGAAACTTCAAAGCTTTTACACAACAAAGGAAACCATAAACAAGAACAAAAGACAACGCTCAGAATGGAGAAAATATTTGCAAATGAAGCAACTGACAAAGGATTAATCTCCAAACTATACAAGTAGCTCATGCAGCTCAATAACAAAAAGGCAAACAACCCAATCCAAAAATGGGCAGAAGATGTAAACAGACATTTCTCCAAAGAAGATATACAGACTGCCAACAAACACATGAAAGAATGCTCAACATCATCAATCATTAGAGAAATGCAAATCAAAAATACAATGAGATATCATGTCATACCAGTCAGAATGGCCATCATCAAAAAATCTAGAAGCAATAAATGCTGGAGAGGGTGTGGAGAAAAGGGAACACTCTTGCACTGCTGGTGGGAATGTGAATTGGTACGGCCACTATGGAGAACAGTATGGAGGTTCCTTAAAAAACTACAAATAGAACTACCATATGACCCAGCAATCCCACTACTGGGCACATACCCTGAGAAAACCATAATTCAAAAAGAGTCATGTACCGAAATGTTCATTGCAGCTCTATCTACAATAGCCAGGAGATGGAAGCAAACTAAGTGTCCATCATCGGAAGAATGGATAAAGAAGATGTGGCACATATATACAATGGAATATTACTCAGCCATAAAAAGAAACAAAATTGAGCTCTTTGTAATGAAGTGGATAGACCTAGAGTCTGTCATACAGAGTGAAGTAAGTCAGAAAGAGAAAGACAAATACTGTATGCTAACACATATATATGGAATTTAAGAAAAAAAATGTCATGAAGAACCTAGGGGTAAGACAGGAATAAAGACACAGACCTACTAGAGAATGGACTTGAGGATATGGGGAGGGGGAAGGGTAAGCTGTGACAAAACGAGAGAGAGGCATGGACATATATACGCTACCAAACATAAGGTAGATGGCTAGTGGGAAGCAGCTGCATAGCCCAGGGAGATCAGCTCGGTGCTTTGTGACCGCCTGGAGGGATGGGATAGGGAGGGTGGGAGGGAGGGAGACACAAGAGGGAAGAGATATGGGAACATATGTATATGTATAACTCATTCACTTTGTTATAAAGCAGAAACTAACACACCATTGTAAAGCAATTATACTCCAATAAAATGTAAAAAAAATAAAAATAAAAAAAATAAATGAGTAAACGGAATTACGTTGAAGAAAGATGTTTCTCATACATACAAGGTATCAGTTATGCCCCATTTATTTTTCCTTAGGAAGCAAATGTGGATCACAAATCAGGGGAGTAAATCAGTAAGAAGGAGGACACTGGATCCTGCCAGTGTCGGATACCACACAAGACAGTAAAAAGCTCCCAAGATGAGGGGTGTTCTATGTGGCAGGACCAGGGAGCAACCGATGTTGCTTGAGGGCATCTCCAAGACAAAAAACTCAGATTACCAACATTCTCACCTTACTGAAAATCCTCTTCCGTAAATTTATTCATCTAAAGTTTTGAAAACTGTGATAAGTACATAAAACATGAGACAAAAAAAACCAAAATAAAGCAATCAATATATGTCTGAAAAAATAACCAATACATCACACGGAATGGCTATTTTTGACATTTGCATGGTCAAACCATTGTAAATACAAAAATTATTTCACCTAAATTTGAGACAGAACTAATTTAAGAATATGGGAAAAGAAGAATTAGGACTTCCCTGGTGGCACAGTGGTTGGGAGTCCGCCTGCCGATGCAGGGGACACGGGTTCGTGCCCCGGTCCAGGAGGATCCCACATGCCGCGGAGCGGCTGGGCCTGTGAGCCATGGTCTCTGGGCCTGCGCGTCCGGAGCCTGTGCTCCGCAAGGGGAGAGGCCACAGCAGTGAGAGGCCCGCGTACCACAAAAAAAAAAAAAAAAAAAAGAATTAAAGTGTGTATGTTTATGGGGTACGAGAGGTTGTGAGACCATAAATCTTCTTCCATAGCATGGATTCAATATCTATTGATCTAATGGCTAAGATGGATACATCAGTACAAGACAATACAAGCAGATTCTTAGACATCTGGAGGCAAGTACCAAAACTCTTCAAAGAATTTTACCCTAAAGATCAGTGCACAATGTAGAAAAGACAAAGATGATGTTGGCATGAAACAGCTTATATTTGTAGTAAAATTCAATTTTTTAAACTATATTAAGTTAAAAACTATATCATTTTTAACATTTTTAAAAACATTTAAATGTTTAAAATCTGTATGTGTAAAACTGGGTACAATTTTCAAAGCTGTGATATACGTTATTTCCATGTTATTCTCCTAAACATTCAATAAAATAGGTATTTTAGTCACTACTTCATGGATGAGAACACAGAGTCCTTATTTATTAAGTAATTTTCCCTGGATCATCTAGTTAAGTTAGTAAATGGTAAATGTGGGACTTATATCGAGGTTTTAAATCTCTAAGCCTCTACTATCTACAGATGGTAAACAAAAGTTAATGTATTTTTTAAAAAGAAGAATGTTAATTTTGTAGCGGTTTGAGTCTCCAACTTCTCTACATACCATAATAGTTACGCCTCCTGTGGTTGATCTCTCAGAACCTATCACCATGTCACTAAAGTTAAGATAATAAAGGCAGGGTAAAGTGGCCACCTGCCACGGAAGGATACTGTCAGTATAAAATGAGACATCTATTTCTAAGCAAATGCAAAAACTAGAAATACTGTTATTGTGTCCTTGCATTTGTGGGCAGACTGACCACTCATCAGAAAAGAGGGGGCAGGAAACTCCACCGTGGTATGGTTTTAAAATCACAGACAAGGTGAGGATCCCTACTTTTACTCATTCCCTCGATGCCATAAGAGGCACCTGTCACATATTTGAAGGCTGCGCTGTGACCTTCCCTCTTCTTGTGGAATCTCTTTGGTGTCAGCAAAAACAACCTCCACCAAGATCCCTAATGACCACCGCAATCCCAGGCGGTGTGGAGACGTTTCTTCACCAGGTAGAATCCAGGAACTGCGAAACTGGGCATTTCCCAACTATCGAAATCTGCAGCATTAAGAGTGGGCATTTCCTCACAGCACCCAAAGCTATCTCTGCATGTAAATATCCCCTGGCAAAAGGCAGAAGCAGCTCAGAAAGCCACCTGCTTCTGCAGGTGAGGGAATGTGGCCCCCGCTTGCCACCCTAGTCTCTTCTCACAGTGCGCCTCCTTGTTCATCTGTGTCTAATATCCTAAGGAAGGGTTTCCCCATATCTTGAGGCATACTAGTGATTACAGGTCATTCCTGTTAATATTTCACTGTGCCAACCACTGTTCTAAGCATTTTACATGCATTAACTCATGTATCACCACAGTAATGCTCTAAGTTAAATATTATACCATTACAAAGGTGAGGAAAGTAAGACAAAAAACAGATTGAGTAACAAGCCCAAGGCTGACTAACTAGCAAGTGGGGGAGTTGAGGTTCAATCCCAAGTTCTGTGGCTCCAGACTGTGTGTTTCTTGATCTTCTGCCTTAGAAATAAAGAACTGTTAAAAGTGAAAAGGGCTGAAATAGCTTGTAAATATAAAATAATTCTGCCGGTTCTCTATTGCTGTGTAATAAATTACCACAAACTTGTGGCTTAAGACAACACACATCTATTATATAAGCTTCTGTGGGTCAGAAATCTAGGCGTGGCTGAGCTGGGCCCTTTGCTCCAAGGTCTCTCATCAGCTGCAACAGTAATGACTGGGACCAAGTCTCATCTGAAGGCTTGAGCAGAATGGTTCTGTTTACAACACTTCAGATGTTGGCAGGATTCAGTTCCTTGCAGACTGTTCGACTGAGGGCCTCAGTCCCCAGCTGGCTCATGACCAGAGGTCATCCAGTGATTCTTTACCATGTGGACTTTTCCAACATGACTGGTTACTCTATCAAAGGATGTAAGCTGAGGAGGCAACAGAGAGACTTGCTAGAAACTGGGAAGTTGGAATTTGATGTAACCATTCACGGCAGTGACAGCCCATCACCTCTAACACATTCTATTGGCTGGAAGCAAGTCAAGTCTCACTAAGGGGAGGCCGTTCCCCAGGGCATGACTATCAGGGAGGGGCTCATCAGGACCATCTGAAAGTCCGTCTGCCACAATGAACAAGCTTCTCCTTTTGTGGACGAGTACACTGAGGACTATAAGTGAAGCCCATGAACATCTAGTTAATCCCAAATAGTAGACCAAGAACCCATGTCTCCTCTCTATTTCGATTTTTTCTTGACAAATAGCTTTATGGGTTACTCTGTCCAGCCCAGCAAACCCTTAGTAGATATCAAACTTTTATCACAAAGTAGAAATGATTGTAGAAATGTGAGTTTTCTGGGCAGAGAGTATGCTTTAAAGCATTAAGGGGGGGCTTCCCTGGTGGCGCAGTGGTTGAGAGTCTGCCTGCCGATGCAGGGGACGCGGGTTCGTGCCCCGGTCCGGGAAGATCCCACATCCCGCGGAGCGGCTGGGCCCGTGAGCCATGGCCGCTGAGCCTGCGCGTCAGGAGCCTGTGCTCCGCAGCGGGAGAGGCCACAACAGTGAGAGGCCCGCGTACCACAAAAAAAAAAAAAAAAAAAAAAAAAAAAAAAAGCATTAAGGGGTCTCTCACACTCAAGAACTTAGACAGCACAGACACTGGATCTTCCATCACAGAGTGGGTCTATTTCCCACTGCAAGTAGTTTTCATAGGTGATCATCCTCAAAGGGCATCTTTCTGTCCCGACATGGCCATTCAAAATAATGTCAGTTAACGTGAGGTACACTTTACTCTGTGTACCTTACCCCAAACAGATGACCACTTAGTTTTATAGATTCCATCTAAACATAAGCAGGTATAAATGCACTCGTAATAGCACTGCCCAACTTTTAGCTCCAAACAAATTCAACCGTGACTTCAGGGAAAAGGTAATTCTGTGTGCATTGGCTCCTCACAATAAAATACTTCAGTATTTTATCAGCATCACTGTTTCAATTCCATACATGGAAATGTCCATACAAAGAATTAGGTTTACTCCAACATTAAAAACTTCAATATTACAAACAATTCATCACAGATGTGTTAGTTGAGCAGTACTCCAAAATATCTGACCTGAGAAGGTGTGCATGACTTTGCCAGGAAGATGGACAATAGCTAACAGGAGAGCCTCTCACAGCTGATATGTCAATCACCCTCCTGCACCAAAGGATCATGCTCATTTTTATTAATGACCTTGTTATTCGAAATGGAAAAAAAATTCACAATTACACAGACTTTCTAGGCTTAAAATAGGGCTGTGGAGACGGGAGTATTTATGGATTAATGTGTCCTTCTGACTTATAAGAGCGCAATGACCAATCCAGTTAAAACGAGCGGTAATAGCAACTGTCCTCTGCTTGTGATAAACAAATCTGCTTCTTTTAATCTCATCCACTGGGGCTCAGATTAAAAGAAAAATGACCCAATAGGCTTAGTCCAATTTATTTTCAGATTATAAGAATAGCTCCACCTGTTATGTATCTGCCAGAAAAATCCTGCTGATGCTTTTAAACCACAATCTACATTAAGCATTACAGGGCATATGGCACAAAGATGAAAATGTTTAAAGAGAAAGAGAATATTTAGAAGCACACTGAGGGAAGGAAAGACGAGGGGCCTATTAAAATGATTTCTACATAGTTCAGATACTTTTCTCACTGTTGGGTAAGTGGTGGGATATTGAACTGTTTTCTAGAGAGCAAATTCCACTGCAGGCTTACTTCTCTTTGACTCTGCATTCATATTTACAAAAAGGCTGAGAGCACCAGGGAGCACTGAAGCATTACTGAAAAGTTGAACCTGATACCTCCCCATATCATGGCTTAATAAAGCGATAAACTGATTGCTGAATTCAGTTCCTTTATGTGAGAAAAAACTTGAGGAAGTGAGCATGTCAAACGCGGTTTGATTTTAGTATAAACACATACTTAGAAATATCCAAAATAATGACATCTGAACTGCATCATTAGCAAGTCACTCAATAATTTTTCTTCTAAAATTTAATTTACTAATATACAAGTAATCAAATGACATGTGGTCACTTGGACCACAAAAACATAAAACACTTTAATATACTGGCACAAAAACAGAAATATAGATCAATGGAACAGGATAGAAAGCCCAGAGATAAACACATGCACATATGGTCACCTTGTCTTTGATAAAGGAGGCAAGAATATACAGTGGAGAAAAGACAGCCTCTTCAATAAGTGGTACTGGGAAAACTAGACAGCTACATGTAAAAGAATCAAATTAGAACACTCCCTAACACCATACACAAAAATAAGCTCAAAATGGATTAAAGATCTAAATGTAAGGCCAGAAACTATCAAACTCTTAGAGGAAAACATAGGCAGAACACTCTATGACATAAATCACAGCAAGATCCTTTTTGACCCACCTCCTAGAGAAATGGAAATAAAAACAAAAATAAACAAATGGGACCTAATGAAACTTAAAAGCTTTGGCACAGCAAAGGAAACCATTAACAAGACCAAAAGACAACCCTCAGAATGGGAGAAAATATTTGCAAATGAAGCAACTGAAAAAGGGTTAATCTCCAAAATTTATAAGCAGCTCATGCAGCTCAATAACAAAAAAACAAACAACCCAATCCAAAAATGGGCAGAAGATCTAAATAGACATTTCTCCAAAGAAGATATACAGACTGCCAACAAACACATGAAAGAATGCTCAACATCATTAATCATTAGAGAAATACAAATCAAAACTACAATGAGAAATCATCTCACACTGGTCAGAATGGCCATCATCAAAAAATCTGGAAACAATAAATGCTGGAGAGGGTGTGGAGAAAAAGGAACACTCTTGCACTGCTGGTTGGAATGTAAATTGATACAGCCACTATGGAGAACAGTATGGAGGTTCCTTAAAAAACTACAAATAGAACTACCATATGACCCAGCAATCCCACTACTGGGCATATACCCTGAGAAAACCATAATTCAAAAAGAGTCATGTACCAAAAGGTTCATTGCAGCTCTATCTACAATAGCCAGGAGATGGAAGCAACCTAAGTGTCCATCATCAGAAGAATGGATAAAGAAGATGTGGCACCTATATACAATGGAATATTACTCAGCCATAAAAAGAAACGAAATTGAGTTATTTGTAGTGAGGTGGATGGACCTAGAGTCTGTCATACAGAGTGAAGTAAGTCAGAAAGAGAAAGACAAATACCGTATGCTAACACATATATATGGAATCTAAGAAAAAAAAAAAAGGTCATGAAGAACCTAGGGGTAAGATAGCAATAAAGACACAGACCTACTAGAGAATGGACTTGACGATATGGGGAGGGGGAAGGGTAAGCTGTGACAAAGTGAGAGAGTGGCATGAACATATATACACTACCAAACGTAAAATAGATAGCTAGTGGGAAGCAGCTGCATGGCACAGGGAGATCAGCTCGGTGCTTTGTGACCACCTAGAGGGGTGGGAGGGAGGGAGATTCAAGAGGGAAGAGATATGGGGAGATATATATATATATATATATATATATATATATATATACACATATATATATATGTATGTATAACTGATTCACTTTGTTTTAAAGCAGAAACTAACACACCATTGTAAAGCAATTATACTCCAATAAAGATGTTAAAGAAAGACATATTAATTGCATATATAATTAATTATTCAGTCATTTATCTATTTATAATATTTAATGGCTGCCTATTATTTGCCAAATCACTGGTTTGTGGACAGGCTTAAAAATCAACAAGAGAAATCTAGTCTCTGATGGACAATAAAAAAATTAAGCAGTAAGAATATAAACTCTATAACAAGGACTCTCTGTGTGTGTAAAGTGGAATTAATATGACGCATACATGTGTGCAGACACACATTAATATGCATACATGTGTGCACACACACATACAGTCACACAGACAAGGAGAAACAGGCTCTTCCATGTGTACAAAAACAAGCTTAAAAAACATGAAAACACTTCTGTATCTGAGTGTATTTCACTCAGTGTCTTAGAAAAAGCATCCCCTCTCAGACTCTGCCTATCTCCCCCATGCATCTTTCTTACTTCCTGGAGTCCACAGAGATCTTTTCTTGGTCCCCACGTCCACCCTCTTCCAGGTTGTCACCACCTACTCAATCTTAGGTGTCCATCTCCTGAAGAACCACTGTGCTTCTACTTCTTTTCTCTCCATAAAGACAAGCACTCAAATGGGATGACACAACAATTACAACAACAAACAACCACAAAAACAAATAATTTGGTGACCGTTTAAAGCATTTTTACATGTTTTAAACACACCACACATCTTTCTCCCAAAGCATCTTAACTGTGTTGTTGCCAAGACACTGGTTCATGTTTAAATATCAATCCTCTCCATTTGACATTTGAACCTTAAGTTCTTCTAAGAATGTGTTATAATACAATAATTATAGATATGTGCAATGATTTTTAAATGTGTATGAGTCTTACAAGCTACAATCTCAAGGGGGCAAAGCATGATATTTTATCATGAATGAAATAGGCATCTTAACTTCCAGTTCTCCTATTCTTGTGTATTTTAATCTTAATTAATTCAGAAATGCCAAAATCAATTTGTGGTTAACATAGTTTGGAATTACCACCCCACTTCACTTTTTCTCAACTGTACTACTTTTCCCTCTGAAATGTCTCTAACCAGCTCCTAATTACTTTATTCAATCCCTGGGTGGAAAATTTGATGGTTAGCATTATTAGACATTTGGCCCATTTTAAAAATAATTTTATTTATTTTATTTATTTATTTTTGGCTGCTTTGGGTCTTCGTTGCTGCACTTGGGCTTTCTCTAGTTGCGGCAAGTAGGGGTTACTCTTCGTTGTGGTGCACAGGCTTCTCATTGCGGTGGCTTCTCTTGTTGTGGAGCACAGGCTCTAGGTGCTCGGGCTTCAGGAGTTGTGGCATGCAGGCTCAGTAGTTGTGGTTTGTGGGCTCCAGAGTACAGGCTCAGTAGTCATGGAGCACGGGCTTAGTTGCTCCACAGCATGTGGGATCTTTCCGGACCAGGGCTTGAACCCGTGTCCCCTGCGTTGGCAGCTGGATTCTTAACTACTGTGGTACCAGAGAAGCCTGACCCTTTTTTTTTTTGCGGTACGCGGGCCTCTCACTGTTGTGGCCTCTCCTGTTGCGGAGCACAGGCTCTGGACATGCAGGCTCAGCGTCCATGGCGCACAGGCCCAGCCGCTCCACGTCATGTGGGATCTTCCCGGACCAGGGCACGAACCCGTGTCCCCTGCATCGGCAGGCGGACTCTCAACCACTGTGCCACCAGGGAAGCCCAGCCTGACCCATTTTTATTTGTTTATGACAAAGCTTTGACATTGAGAATTAAAACTCAGGATTCTGAAATTTTAAGAATCAAGTCCTTTTCTTTCCCATCTATTATCTCTCCTGGGAATTTCAAATTCAACTCTGAAACTCAAAAGATTAACATGATCCTTCTCGCTTTGTTTGTTCTGCTGTGCCTTCCCTTCCTACATCTATAGACTTAAGTAGGGTCGAGGCAACAGAACCAACAAAACTACAATGATTAACATAAATGTACTGGTTACTATCCAGATATTGCCCTCTCACCAATTTTATTTAAAACAGTCGCATACAAATCCCAAAGAAGGGGAAAAGCTGAGTGAATTATGGCACAAACTAAAAAGGGAAAACTTTTTAGTTTGTGTAAAAAAAAAGCTGCGGAAGTCAATTTTGTGAGCTCAGAAAAACTCATTCCAATTCACTAATTAAAAAGTATTTGTAAAACGGAATGATCCGATGTCTTATAACAATTGAAGTACACTAACTCTGATAGCATTTATATATGGGTTTTGCTATACTGATTATTTGGAATTTCCTCTTTGAACATTTTCATTTTTTCCAAGTTATTGTAGTTATTTTATAATACATAGTCATTAAATACACCAAACATCATTTCTGCCTTGTCATCTTATCCTACAGAACATAACGTTATCTAGTGTTCTATTGCAATGGCTGGGTTACTTTTCCAGGAAGCTGGGAAGAATTCTTAGCTGATACGTAGAATTTGCAACAAAAGAGACAGGGTGGAAAACAATTACATTCTTCACCATGACCCTTTTCCATTAAAAAAATAAAATTAGCACTGTTCATGGATAATCTAAGAAAGCAAAATCAAGAGGAAAGCATAATGATAAAGGTTTCATAATTATATAAAAGTGAGTTTACCTTCTATCTTATGTATTTTGGATCCACCTTTATGTTTTTCAGCTAAACATTTCTGTACACCATCGGTTCCACATTTAGCTAACCATGTAATTATATAATATATTTTGGTACAGAAAGCATTCACTCTGATTTGCCATGCTTTGTAATATGGTACACTTTAAATCCCATCTCTCCAATGTTAGAGTTTTTTTTTTTCTTTGCTTTATCTGGAGCTAGGCTTATGATTAGCCAAAACAGAGTAGCATACTACTCAGTTGCATACCTTGCTGAAAATAATCTCACCAATGATTGCATATTTGATTTAAATTAATTCCCAAGGTAAATGAAAGCATAGCTAATATGGAAGATCTGACTAGGCCAATGACCAGCCTGCCGAACACTCCGGGTCTTAGTACACTTGCCTTCTCACACGAGGCGGCAGTTACTTTCTCACTCAGCAGAGGGTCAGAAGTATGAGAAAACAAATTTAGAAAAAAACAGGGGGGCAACTCACTGAATCACCAATTTTACCTGATAATCTGAGGTCAATTTTATTTTAATAATAAATACAGGAAATAAAATGCATATTCTTGAGTACAGATTGTATGTGTGTGATTTTTTTAAAACTTTTTTTTGGAGTATAGTTGCTTTACAATGTTGTGTTAGTTTCTACTGTACAGCAAAGTGAATCAGCTATCCATATACATATATACTCTCTTTTTTTGGATTTCCTTCCCATTTAGGTCACCACAGAGCATTGAGTAGAGTTCCCTGTGCTAGTAGATTCTCGTTAGTTATCTATTTTATACGTAATATTAATAGTGTATGTATGTCAATCCCAATCTCCCAATTCATCCCAACCCCTTTTCCCCTTGGTATCCATGTTTGTTCTTTACGTCTGCGTCTCTATTTCTGCTTTGTAAATAAGATCATCTATACCAATTATTTCAGATTCCACATATATGCATTAACATACAATATTTGTTTTTCTCTTTCTGACTTACTTCACTCTGTATGAGAGTCTCTAGGTCCATCCACGTCTCTACAAATGACACAATTATGTTCATTTTTATGGCTGAGTAATATTCCGTTGTATATATATATGTACCAAATCTTCTTTATCCATTCCTCTGTTGATGGACATTTGTTTCCATGTCCTGGCTATTGTAAATAGCGCTGCAATGAACACTGGGGGTGCATGTGTCTTTTTGAATTATGGTTTTCTCTGGGGATATGACCAGTAGTGGGATTGCTGGGTCACATGGTAGTTCTATTTTTAGTTTTTTAAGGAACCTCCATACTGTTCTCTGTAGTGGCTGTATCAGTTTACATTCCCACCAACAGTGCAGGAGGGTTCCCTTTTCTCCACAACCAGCATTTATTGTTTGTAGATTTTGTGATGACGGTCATTCTGACCAGTGTGAGGTGATATCTCATTGTAGTTTTGATTTGCATTTCTCTAATAATTAGTGATGTTGAGCATCTTTTCATATGTTTTTTGGCCATCTGTATGTCTTCTTTGGAGAAATGTCGATTTAGGTCTTCCGCCCATTTTTTTGATTGGGTTGTGTTTTTGATATTGAGCTGCATGAGCTCTCTGTATATTTTGGAGATTAATCCTTTGTGATTTTCTTTTTACTTGATTCCTTCATCCCAGATACACTACTACGACTTTTTGAGTTTTTCTATGTAGGCACATCTTCCTTGTTCTTTTTTGGTAACTGCAGAGCATTCCATTGCAATGAATGGACATTTATTTTTGTCCCCTATTGGAGGATATTCTGTGGTTTCCACACCACAGTGAACGTCTTTGTTTCTGAGGCCATTCTGTCTTAGATCCTTTTTAACTGGCTATTGTTTCCCCTTCTGGAGTCTCTTCCGAGATCTCACACCTGGAATTTTTCCTCAGCTCTCACACTTGGCTTCTTTTTCTTGGCATCAGGTCACCTTGATCTGATCTCAAAAGCTGTATTCTCAGATAGGTCTGCATTGAACACCAAGTGGCTCAATTTCCAATTCTTTTTTGTATTTTTTATAGCAATTTTCATTATCAGAGATTATCCATGTTTATGTATGTACAATCTGTTTCTGCAACTAGAATGTCAGCTTTATGATTCCTTGCTCAACAAATATTATCTGAATTTACAAAAAAACCTATGTGAGTTGGGTTTAGAGGCAAAGGGCTCTGTTCTGGAAATGTTGTCCAGAGGGTGGGTGAAGGCATCTAGCACAGCCAGTTGCTGCCTTTCTTCTAGGCTCCCAGAGCAATGCAAACACTATACATTACAACATAGTATGCATTTATTCTCAGTTCCAAGAAGGGGCAAAAACAGGCAGTAACAATAGTCACAGCCAGTAGCTACTGAGTACTCACTAAGCTCCGGTGCCGGCTACAAAACCCTCCCAATAACCCTTTGGCATTTCCCCCCATGACAGACTATATTTTCCAAAAACAAAGAAATGATTTTCCCAGTCGAAACGCTCTTTCCATACCCCATCAAGAGGAGGAGTTCATTTCTTTATCTCCTTTCATCTGGGTGAGTCCTAACCTGGTCTGATGGTGAGAACATAGTAGAAGCAACTCCACACTTAACTTTCCTGGAATCTTCTGCCTTCTGCCTCCTAGAAAGCTTGGTCTTAGGATCACCCTGGAAGCCAGGGGTCACCAAGTGAGAAGGCCAGGCCATCCTGAGAAGCTGACCTTTGGCTGACAAGTCAGATCACTTGCCAGAGAGGAGTACATCCAACTGTCTTGGATGTATGACCAGTTAAGCCTTCAGAGTCCTCTTGCCCCAGCGACTGTCTGACTGCAACCATGAGAGCCCCAGATAAAAGCCACCCAGCTGATCCCAGTCAACCCAAGGAACCATGTGTGGTAACAGTAAATGACCATTTTAAGCCACCAAGATGTGAGAAGGCCTGTGTGTTGCAATAGATAACTGAAAAATAATTTGGTACTTTGAAATGGGGTACTATGAACAATATGTCCCTATTTAACAGATGAAGAAACTGAGGCTTGGGGGCATTAAGAAATGTGTCTGTGACCATGCATGCAAGAAGAAAGTAGCACAACTAGGATTCATGCACCCAAGTCCATGGAGTCAACCTGGTCTCACTGAATCCAAAACTGATATTGGGATGAACTGCTGGGGAATCAGGAACTAAAGCCAGAACCTCTTATTTCTGGATTTTGCTCTAGCCATTGGACTACTTTTCCTTCAAATGCCAACTAGAAGGCTTTACGTACCTCTTCATTTTGGTGGACGAGCATATACACTATGATGGACAATGTAGTTCCTTGGCCACAAATGTCAAACTGCATCTCAGTTCAGAAATGCCAACAAAAACCATCACAGCCATGCACTCCGTGATCACGGGCAAAATGTTTGCAAGGCTTTCTACACACGCAGTGTGTTTCACCCATGGAGCTAAGACCCTTGGAGAGGGGGAGGAACTTTAATTTTTCTGTTAGTTTCTTTTTACAGAAAAGAGGAGTATCTTGCACTTGTGAATACCCTTGAACCTCTTATTCTACCAAAGAAGCAACTTGACTACCTGTTTCATTAGATGGGGGTGCTTCCTGGCTAAGGTGAACAATATGGTGATCTGGGAGGTATTACTATCCATGTCAGAGGGGGAAAGGTAACTGGAGGTAATAACAGATCACAGCAGATCCACATGACTAGCTCAGTCAATGAGGTCAATGTGTAGTTGAGATGTGAGATGTGCAGAATGAGAAACCACGGTCCTTAAAGAAGAGAGTCACTGGAGAAAACTGAAGTAAGCGCTTCGTTCCGTCGTTATGCTCACTCATTCATTCAGCAAATATGTCTTGAGCATTCATCTATTCAAAAGATATTTATGGAGTGTATGCTATGTGGCATGATTTTTTCTAAGTTACATTTGTTACAACTGATGAACCTACACTGACTCATCATTATCACTGGAGTCTATGGTTTACATCAGGGTTCACTCTTGGTGTTGTACATTCTATGGGTTTGCACAAATGTATGATGACATGTAGACACCATTATATTATCATACAGAGTAGTTTCACTGCCCTAAAAATCCCCTATGTTGTACCTATTCATCCCTCCCTACGCCTAGCCCCTGGCAACCACTGATCTTTTTACTGTTGCCATAATTTTGCCTTTTCCAGAGTGTCATAAAGTTGGAATCTTACACGACACAGCCTTTTCAGATTGGCTTCTTTTACTTAGTAATATGCATTTAAGCTTCCTTTATGTCTTTTCATGGCTTGATGGCTCATTTCTTTTTAGTGCTGAATAGTATTCCATTGTCTGGCTATATCTTTTTTCAATCTTTGCTTTTATATAGGGAAGCAAAAGTCACGAGTATAACTTGTACAAATGAAGAATGCAAGAATTCTTGTTTTAAGTAACCTTTCATAGTACATATTATCTACGACACACTGGAAAAAGTATATATAAACTGAGCTCAGACTACCACCAGATAGCATTCTTGAAATCTTCCACAGAGGACTGTAAACTGCTTGAGAAAAAATATGATGCTTATAAGATCGCTTCTGTGAGTCATATCCTTAATCTGCCTCTAAACAATTAGGTAACCTTGATCATATGTAGATTACACAGAGCCAAGTGTCCCTGTGAGAGTTAGAAATCTGACTCCACTATTCTCTTTCAACCTTTATGCCCTTATATCATCAAGATGTCTTTAACAGTAAGAATAAAAAATGTGCATCAAAAGACTGATTTATGTGACTTTCCATAGGCATTGTCTATATCTTATAAACAGCTACCACTTCCAGTAGAAGGGCTCACACCAATTTCAACTGAATTTCAGGAAATTGGCAGAAATATAAAAGTGATGGAGCATCATTAGCGTTATTTCATCAATCAGCTGGCAATAAATGAGACATGGTTTAAATGTGATGAGGAAAGTATATTGTTTCTGCAATAGCTGAAACTGTGCTGTCCTGGGGACCATGTGCAGAGTGAATGCCAACTGGGAAAATCATTGTGGGTCAAGATTTTAGTCTACCAATTGCATTGAAAGAAATTACCACTTAGCTATTGAATCATGGTTTTATAATCACAAGTCTTTCTAAAATGAGGCTTACCTACAGAGGTTAATGTATGGGGAGCAAGGGGCAAGTAGGAATGAGCAAGTCTTCAAAACTTGTCTCGTGGAAGAAAACTAATGTGCCAACCCTGCCCTGAATCACTGCCGCATGAATGAACACAGAAAATGAAAACTGGGATGTTCCCTTGTCTAAAGTAGACATTTAAATAATTTGCTACAATATAAGAAATTTACTAAATTCTGAAAATCAGAGGTTACTTCTCAGCACTAAAATAAAATCAATTATATATATTTATATATTTTATGTATATTTATACATACATATTTTTATTTTGATGTTAATAAATAACTTATGGTTTTCAGAATTTAATAAATATATAAAATTTATAATACATAATATATTTGTATATGTACACATATAGCCTTTTTAAAAATTTATTTATTATTTCTGGCTGCCTTGGGTCTTCGTTGCTGTGCACAGGCTTTCTCTAGTTGTGGCGACAGGGGCTACTCTTCATTGCGGTGCGCAGGCTTCTCACTGCAGTGGCTTCTCTTGTTGCGCGGCATGGGCTCTAGGTGCATGGGTTTCAGTAGTTGTGGCTCATAGGCTCAGTAGTTGTGGCTCGTGGGCTCTAGAGCACAGGCAGGCTCAGTAGTTGTAGTGCATGGGCTTAGTTGCTCCGCGGCATGTGTGATCTTCCCAGACCAGGGATCGAATCCATGTCCCCTGCATTGGCAGGCGGATTCTTAACCACTGCGCCACCAGGGATGTCCTATCCTTTGTATTAAGAGTAAACCACACAGCTAGTGAAAAATGCTAGTGACCCTAATAAAACGGAGCATCCAACTCAGTTGTAATAGAGATCGGAAGTTACTTTTCGTCTCCACCTTACTGGCTTCCAGGCTCCCCTAGTGCCTGAGTTTGTCCAGCAAAGCTGAAACACTCTGCATTCTCCACTCAGCCCTGTAATGAAATACAAATTTCAGCACAGAAGATTCTCATCTGAAACTACCCTTGTGACTGTGAGTTTTGGGCTATGAGAACGTGATATACTGCTGTTCAGGGAGCAATGTGGACAGAGAGAGAAAAAGTAGATTCAGAAGATTGAGGTCCGAGTCTCAAGATTGTGCCATGTCTTGGGCAAGTCACTGTTTGGACATCAGCAGCCTTGCTCCCAAGTTGGGAGAGTTGGGACAGATGATTCCTAGGTTCGTTTGTAGCTCAACAATGTGAGTCCCTGGGAATCCTTCCCCAATTTTGATACTAGCCTTTGGGTGTCTGATTTTTCCAGAGGACCGTATTTTAAACAGCAATCATTATTTTCAGGGATGAGGGAATCCTAAAGGAAGCATTGCTCTAGTCATGGTCCTGACAGAGGGAACTGCAATACTAAGGAATTAATCTGTGTTGTGGGCCAGGTTCTCCGGAGCAGAGATCCAGGAGAAACCAGGAAGAGAGTAGAGAAGAAGGGCAGAAGAGGGAAGGAATCCAGGCTCACGTGCAATCTGAGACAAAGTCCCCAGAGAGAATGGCTTTTGTATGATCTTGCAGGATACTCTAGATATAAACTATGTCTCAGAAGGTATCTCAACGAAGGTAAAAGATCTGGGTTTTCATGGTTCTAACCAGCCACTGGCTGCAGGCTGTCCCAGGGAGATGAGCTTGCAGACACTCCCCGTGCTCTGCAGACAAAGCAGCTCCAGGGGAGCAGGTGATTTTCTACCAGAAGCTGCAGCACACAGAGGATGGATGGTGTCCGCAAATAGTAAAGCAGGGCCTGGAGGATCTGAGCTGAGCTCCCACAGTAACTGTTGCATGCTCTTTGCCCAAAGTAATTTGCTCAAAGTAATTCGACACTAGAAGTGGAGCAGGAGAGAAGAGTCAGCTCCAGGACTTTCTCAGCCCAGGGTTCACTCAGCACATCTTTTTCATGGGACTTGGGTAGCAAAAGTCTCTACTAAGAAAAAAATTAAGAATGTTGTGTCCAAACTTTTTAATAGGATACATCATTTGAGCATCCCAGCCAAAGTGATGCACAAAGCCGGAGGCTTCATTGATGCTGCATTCTCCGTGTGTTACTGTCTTTCCATTTTCCCTTTTTTTCCATTGTAATAACATTAAATCCACTATCCCATTTTACATCATTGCTTGAAAATAATCTGAATTCTCAAGATATAAAAGTTAGTTTTCAAACAAAAGGCAGAAATCTTAACGAAGGTTGTATGAGTTATATAATCCTTTTACACTACAGAAGGTGTTGTGGAACAGAAATTAATCTGAAGAAAATCTACAGCTTGCATTGCTTAGATTTTCATGTAACAACCTGAAGAACAATTATGTCACTGATAAATCTACTACTTTTAGATACAGAAATTAAAACACCCAGTGGAAGTAGGATGGCATCTATTAGGTTTGATTTCACCTAATCATGACTTCAAACTCGAACGGGTATTTATTCAGTAGGATTGACAACACAGGGAGAATTACTCACCTGTTATCTTCCTTACAAATTTGACCTACTGCCATTTTCGAAGTATAATGAGATGGGGTGACACTGAGCCAGCTCTGTGTGGTTTTCTCCCAAGTGTGATTGAAGAAGTGATTACATGCCAAACAGGAAGGCTTCTTAGTGAGCCAGCTAATACTGGGAGATGTGTTCAATTATTATTATCTGCTGCCATCACTAGCTCTCAGGAAGTAAAAAGGACTTTGGGGATTATTCATGGCACTGTTTTAATAACTCTCTTGTAGCTTGGCTGATGTATGGTCATTAAAATTATTATAGGGAGTGATTAAAGTGGAAGTGGATTTTTTGAATAGATATGAGACTTATAAAATGTTGTCTTTTCTTAAAAGATACTTTGGAAATCTTTTCAAAATAATAATTTGATCCACAGGACACAGAAAAACTGCCAAAGCTCCATCTATAAAGCCACAAAAAGGGATGATAAAGTGAGAAGGAGCAGGTACAGGGGATTCATGTGAGAAGTTAAGATAAATTCCTTTCTGTATGGCTCCAATATCCTTGGGGGTAAGCCAATGTCACGTGAGGAAACAGAACTTTCAAAAGAAATAATATAAGCAGAAAATTATGGACAAGTCCAATGAGTATGCAAGTAAACACTGGAGATTGGGTTGAGAAATGTTCAATTATTTATTACTCGTAGGGCTTTCAGAATTCGGGCTGGGAATTATTTAGCTGAGCTTAGACACGATACAAACAGGTGTGGGGCATAGAGTAACTTTGCCTGTCTTCGCTTAACTTTAAAACAGCTATTTGACCTTGGGCAAGTCATTCTACATTTCTGGGCGCACGCAGTGATGTGCAGAGAGGCAGCATATTGCAGGGGTATGAACTTCAGCCTAGGACCCCACCTGTCTGTGTTTGTATTCTGGCCCAGGGCCTCTCCAAGCTTGCAAACTTGGAAAATGACTAACCTCTTGGTGTTTTCTTTTCCTCATTTACACAATGAAAGAAATAACAATACCTGCTTCATAGGGTCATTTTAAGGACTGAATGAATTAAAATATTTAATATCAGAAAATTTACTGTAAAATAGTAAATGCTCTATAAAAGTGCCCCCTTTGTATTGATATTAATTGTTATAGACACAATTATTTGTCTATAAAAGGGGAGAGAGGCTAAATGGTCTCTGACATAATACTGAGCCATCCATAGATGTTACATAGCGAATTTTCTGGAAATGTCAAGTTATGAGAGAAATGGTGTACACTGTTCCTCATGGTAGAGTAACTATTCACTAAACAACAACTTCACTCTCTTTGAGATAAACTGTTATTCTGTTTCAACATGGAACCTCAAGACTGATTCTGAACTTTGTACATTCTTTGGTGTCCAATAAGGAAGCTATTTCCTTCTTCAGAACATCACTGAAAACTGCAACACATTATTTGATTTTCAACAACATGCTTATATAGTCTTACTAGTTCATCTGTGCCTTGCCTAAATTTTGACTAGGCCATAACACAAAGTTCAGTCTAAACCAGCTTAATGGAAAATTCGCAATAAACTAAATATTCCCATGGATGAAATAAATTTTGAATTGTTTAGAGTACACAACTTTTTGTATTTTGTTGCCCAATAAATCTGATACTATTCTCGTATATGCTTCTAATCTTTAGTAAACAATTTGAAGGACTTTTGGGGTACCCAGTTCTCAGAGTCAACAGTACAGAAGTAAAATATGATGTTTCCTGTAACTACAGCATTGATAAAATTAATTCCACATAGAATCACTCTTTGAAATCCTATGCTCAATGTAGCTGCACATGCTCAGAATTGTACCTTTTCATCTCCTCCAAGAATACCCATCTCTTCTGAAATTGTGGACGTGGGCTTCTTCTCTCATGCTGTTGCCGTTAATATTTAATTATGAACTCATAAAAATTAATATTGCAAAATATAGCTATATGACTGACTAAATATTTAAAGCAGGTGGAGTTCATGTACAGTATTAAGAGAGGAGCATATTTTAATGGATTCCCACTGCCATTCCATTTCAGGAGGATTGTGTGCATTAGTCACGTAAAAAGCACATTCTACATGCCCCAAAGATAAAGTTGAGAACAATCACTTAGAGATCAGGGCACAATGAGCTTTTAGATAAAATAAGCTTATAGAGTTAAAACACTGGGTTCTGACAGATCTCCTTAGGATATGTTTAATCCCAAAGTAGAAGTAACAGGCTAGTGCCAGAAAACTACTTGGGATAATAGGAAAGTTTTAAAAATAAAAACATGAGGTCATGTAGGGTAACAACCAGAATTAAAGATAGTCTAGTTTATAAGTACTGGATGTTCTTATGCTAGTGCAGCGAGAGGTAACACTGATTTACCATGCACTCAGTCCCTCTCTCTTAACTCAGCAGAATCTCTGGTCACTCTCAGATTGAAGTAATAAAAACACATCTTTATCTAAAAATGAAACAAATGCTTTAAAACTAAAACTTGTTCAGACAAGTTATGATATGTGTATTTTCCCTCAATTCTCTCTGTAGCAGAAGAGTTTTTGTAACTTTACTTTCAAATATACCTTTCCTGTATGAACTTTTTAAAATAAAATTGTATTTATTTCATTACAAATACAATTATAAATATGGTATATAGAATATTTATTTCACTTAATTTTTATTTATTTTTGGCTACATTGGGTCTTTGTTCCTGCACGTGGGCTTTCTCTAGTTGCAGCAAGCAGGGGCTACTCTTCATTGCGGTGCGCTGGCTTCTCTTGTTGCGGAGCACAGGTTCTAGACACGTGGGCTTCAGTAGTTTCAGCACACGGGCTCAGGAGTTGTGGCACGTGGGCCCTAGAGCATGTGGGCTTCAGTAGTTGCGGCACAAGGGCTCTAGGGCGCGCGGGCTTCAGTAGCTGTGGCTCGCAGGCTCTAGAGTTCAGTCTCAGTAGTTGTGGTGCACAGGCTTTAGTTGTTCCATAGATATGGGACTTTCCTGGACCAGGGATCGTGTCCCCTGCATCGGCAGGCGGATTATTAACCACTGCACCCCTAGGGAAGTCCCCACTTAATTTTTACTGCTTTGGGTTTTTTAATAAAAATAAAGTTATTATTTTAGAATAATTTTATAGTGAATAACCTGAATAGTTTATTTCAGACAAGCTGCTAAAACGATACATAGAGTTCCCATGTATTTTTCATCCAGCTTCCCCTAATTTTAACATCTTACATGACCATGGAACATTTGTCAAAATTAAGATATCAACAATGGGACAAAACTCTTACCAAACTCTAAACTTTATTCCAGTTTTCCCATGAGTGTCCTTTTGCTATTCCAGGATCCAATCCAGACTACCCCATTGCGTTTAGGCAGCAATTTTTAAAATAATACTTTCTCCTTTTCTCTACCACATTTAAGGAAATAAATAAACGTAAGATTTATGGAAGAGTTGTAAAGACAGAACAGACAGTACCATGAACCCTCCACACAGCTTCCCCTAATATGAACATCTTGCATAACTACAGTGCGTTTGTCCAAAACTAATAGACCAATGAGGCCACCATGTTTTTATACCATCATGGGGACACCTCTCTGAACATTTTTTTTCAAAACAAGCTTTCCTTAACAGACAATTTCACTGTTTCTATCCTTCCTTGTTTTCCTACTCATGTCTTTGAATATTTTTCCATTTTGTCAAATTATTTGCAGATTGTCCAAAGTTCACAACTCCTGTGCTTTCATAGAGACTCTGCTCTCTGATGTGCACAGATTGTGTCTCATTGACACAGGTGTTTCCTTACACCTTCATTCCTGAACAGTTAGATGGCACAGTGGAGATGGGGAGGGAAAGCTTAACTTCCGTGGTTCTTCTAACCTGCTTTCAACAGTTCTTACTGTTCTTTTCTGTTCCATTCATTAAGTTATGATAATGAACTGACCGTTCTTCTAATTATTATACCTGGGGCTAGAAGAATCAAAAAAATCTCTTAAATTCTTTTTCTCTATCAAAGCTAGTTACTTTGCATTTCAATCTCTTAGGCATTTGATTCTCACAATATGACTACAAAGTAGAATAAACTTTGAAAAATTTTCTCAATAAAATGCAAAGAAAAACAACTGAGCTTTAACTCATTTCACTTCAAGCCCTTGTCCATTCTTTAAGTAAGCTGCATCACCTCTCGTGTTGACTTGGAAGTGACTTCTTTATGCTCTCACAGCATCTCATCCACCCCCCAGAGCACCACCAGCACCAGGAGCCCTGACTGCCAGCAGGGGGAGAGTCTACACCCACCATCCAGGCACCTCTGACCTGTTTTGCTGAGGACCTGATACAACTCAGACATCACAAACCCTCAGATAGTAAGAGTTGAATTTCTTCCCGCACACCAACATCCTAGGCTTATCTCTGGAGAATTATCACCAAGACTTATTGAGATTCTGCCAAGAAGCATTCAAACTGAGCCCTGTCTCTTTGACAGTGCCCAAATTTAGCAAATCTAAAGTCTTTCTTGAAACTTGAGATCAGAGAATTATTCCAAGCCATGTTCACTACACGCCCCCGTATGTACACACACGTGCACACAGATATGCCTGCACACACACTCACAAAGGTTAACTTAAAAGTTAACCTTCACTGACTCCTGGAATCTCTTGCTTTGGGTTTCTTCTTCCTGGAGTCTTCCTTCCTCTATTATACTAGCTTTGGAGATCCTAAATATCCCTGCAACTTTAATTTTTAACAAAAAATTTTCCCCCAGAATACTTCTTCCCCCAAAGTCCACATATGGGGTGAACGCTTACTCTCTCAAGCCTATATAAACCCCAGACCTTAGGGAAGAAGGACATTCTCTTAGCTCCCCATTTGACCTCCAAACCCCTTCACAAATCCTCCACTGAGATATTCTCCTTCTAGCTTAAATAACCCCACTGCTCCTCATTGTGTATCTAAGAAAGCTCACTGAAAATCTGGTCCCTGACATACATTTTCCCTTTAATGGGTACCCTGCTCATCCTTCAAGGATCTTGGATTTTGCTACATTTCAGACATCCAGACCTATGGCCAACTGTGGTTCTGCCAACACCTACAGCTTTTCTGCAGAAATATCATCTTCCAATAGCCCAGTTCTGACAGCAACCACCCAAGTGGTCGGATTTGTCTCTAATATTATTCCATTTCAACCATTAATACATTGCTTCCATAGTTATTTACTTAGAATACCCATTGGCAATGCTATTCCCATGATTCGCATGAATCCCATGCAGAGTGAAGCCTAATCTCCTTAGGATGTCATGAGTCCTTTTCCCTCCACTCCTCTTTTTCTGACACTTCCTATGTCTCCAGTTCTCACCGTATTGATACCAAATTAACTTGCATTTTCAAAACTCACCCAACTTTTCTCTGTGCCAATCCCTATCTTTGAGCTACATCTGCTAAATAAATAAAAAGGAGGTATTCGCACATATTCCAAAAACCACTGAAGAATACAAAAAGATGAAAAAAAATAAGGAGACTACTCTACTGGAGTTTTACTTACATTACTATGAAAAGAGACAGTTCAATAAAACTGATTTCACATAAATATTTTTAAGAGAAGAGATAATATAATTATTTTCAAATATCTGCCAATATTGTTACATAAAAATGTAATAATATCGTATTTCAATTTACCATTTTTTAACATTTTTATTGGAGTATAATTGCTTTACAATGGTGTGTTAGTTTCTGCTTTATAACAAAGTGAATCAGTTATACATATACATATATCCTCATATCTCTTCCCTCTTGTGTCTCCCTCCCTTCCACCCTCACTATCCCACCCTTCTAGCTAGTCACAAAGCACTGAGCTGCAATTTACCATTTTTGATTGTTAGTGAGGTTGTATATATTTTCACAAGTTTAAAGATCATTTCTACCTGTTCTATGTGAATTATTGTTTTATGTGTTATCCCTATTTCCATGAAATAAATTAGAAGCTTTTATGTAATTTTATATGTTCCTAAATAACTTATAATTGTCAGACGCTAACACCAATCAAAAGAAAGCTGGAAGAGCTTCACTAATTTCAGACAGAGCAGACTTCAGAGTAAGGGAAGTTATCAGAGATAAAGATGGGAGTTACATGAAAATAAAGGAGTCAATTCTCCAAGAAGATATAACAATCTTTAACATGTATGCCTCTAACAACAAAGCACGAGGTAAAAACTGAGGTACATGAGGTAAAAACTGACAGAAGTGTAAGGAGAAAGGAGAGTATTATTGTCAATAATAACACAGTGACCTGAACAGCACTGTCAATCAACTTGATATAACAGATAGTTAAAGAATACTCCATTTAGAAGCACAAGAAAATACATTTTTCTTAAGGTCACATGGAACATTCACCAAGACTGACCACATTCTGGGTCATGAAATACACCTCAACAAATTCAAAGTAAAAGAAAAAATAAAATGTGTTCTCAAACCACAATGGAAGTAAACTGGAAATCAATAACGAGAAGATAGTTGGAAAATCTCCATGTATTTGAAAATTAAACTCATGCTCCTCAACAACAGACGAGTCACAGAAGTCCCAAGAGAACTTTTAAAAATTATTTTGAACTAAATGAAAATGAAAACATAACTTTTCTATCAAAATCTGTGTGATGAGGTGAAGCAGTATTTATAGAGAATACTGATTATACATTTGTCCAATCTTTAGAAGGTACAACACCGACAGTAAACCCTAATGTAAACTATGGACTTTGAGTGATAATGGTGTGTCAATGTAGGTCCATCAATTGTAACAAATGTACCATCAGGTAAGGGATGTTGATAGTAAACGAGGCTATGCATGTGTATGTATGTATGTAACATATAATATGTACTCGGTTGATGCTACCATCAATCAAACCAAACCATCTATTGAGGTTTTCTGGGGTGGAAGGGGGCACATCTTAGGATTATTTCAGATATCACTGTTTCAAATACACTTTTGTAATTTAAATGAAGCATATGTAAGTTAAAAAATAAAAATAAAGATTAGAACACACTCTAGTTAAGGAATTCTACCTAACCAAAGTGAGGGCCAAGAGCAAAGAAAACCTAGAAATGGAACACCTAGAAAACCTAGAAATGGAAAACCTAGTCATGGAACAAATACCGAGTTCAGCAGACACAGACTGTAACAGACTTGCATACTTTCTCCTTGTGTGTTATGTATCTGTTTTACATATTTAATAATTCTTTCTTTTATTCCACACCTTTCCCACTCTATTTTATTTAAGGATCATTGATGACTATTATGTTTGTAATTTAATCCCCACTGTATATATGGATGGGATTGTAACTGACCTAGAATAGTAATTAACACCACCCAGAGTTGAACAGGGTTACTGATAGATATTTCTGTCTTTCTTTATTATGGAAAGAGTGAGATCTTTGTTTTACATGAGACATACTTGCATTATGTTAGGCAGTAGCAAGATTTTTCATTATTTTACAGAAATTAAATACAGAGAAATGGATATTGAGAAACCAAGGATGTAAAATATATTTGTCTACTGATTCTCATGTTCTAATCCTGACGTGCATTGTTCTCCTCCATAAATTGTTGAGAAATGGCTTGGGCTAGAGCTTGCACAATGCCCTCCCACAACCCCTTAACCTCCGTTCAGGTTCTGCCAGCAGGAGGCACTAGGACAGACGCAACTGCAGCAGGGAGAGAAAAGCCATTTCCTTTTCTTATGGCCCTGCTCAGAGTGTAGCAGCAAGAGTGGAAATAGACTGGCAGCTCCCAGTGACTATACAGGAAACGTAGACCGAAAGTAGCAGCATGCTGGGCTCTTAGACTCTGGTCCGGCAGCCACAGCAACATTATGAAGGGACTTCAATCCCCTTGGTTCTTGCAGGGCCGGAGGGATTTTTTGCTTTTGACTCCTGCACAGAAGTGGCCCCTCAATACCATGGGCTCTGGGAAGCACCATTTATCTTTTCACTTCCTGGCCCTAGCAATACGGCATCTTCCAATAGTTACTAATCTCTGAGTACCACATCACCCTCTGCATTAAACTTCCTCTGTCCACAATACCTAAAGTGGTGCTTTCTGTGTCACTGACTAATCACTGACTGATGCTATATGGGAAGTGTAAAGTTGAGCTCCTGCACCAAGCCAGAGTTGGCCCAACCTTATGAAATTCTGTGATAGACATCCCTTGAAGAACGTCTTCCTGGTGAATGCTATCTTGGTAGAATGCCTATTTGTTAGTTTCAAAACTTTATAGATTATTTTTCCTCTTAATACATCTTTTTGGCTGATTTTACAGAAAAAAAATTATGTTTGCATTTCCTAAACTCAGTACATTATTAACATGATGAAATGTGAGAAATATCTTGAGTTATATTAAAAATAAAATTGGTTGAATGTCACAACCACGTGTAGACATTTTAAAAAGCTACTGAATATTCACACAGGAATGTGCTGCTTGAACTTTTCTGAAGCTGAGACCATGTTACGTTCCTACCCAACAAGCAACTGTTTGTTAACAAATATTCTTTAAATGATTGGGGAAAATGTTTTAGGCATTTTACCTCCTAACGTAATTTCTGTTTATGTGTTTACTGAATTTATGATGAGTTTAGTGATACTTTAAGACAATGGTTAGGGGTTTGGGTTCTCATGTGATGTGTTTTAATTTTACACTTAATGTAATAGGAAAAAAGGCTCTCAGTATTTTCATGCAGAATGGCTGGTTTTCAAAAATAAATACGGGCTCTAAAATAACAGGAAACAGACTTTGAGAGAATACAGCATGATTTATTATTATTATTATTAATTTTGACCCCGATCCAAAAGTGACTACATATTTCTTCACAGGTGCCTCTTGTTGGCAGGGTGATTTTTCCAGCTTACTCTCACTCAAGACATGGAGTATTTCAAGTGTCTCGGCGTGAAGGGACAGTCTCAGACTCATTCCCCCCTCTTCCCCCAGTCTAAGTTGAGTCCAAGGCTTGAATTTGATTCTTCCTCATATTAGATACCATCAAATGCCTATCTGTTATGAATATTTATCCTTAAGGCAGTGCCCGCTTCTGATTTTACTTACTTCTCTGATTTTAGCTGACATTTATTTTGTTGTGATATATGCTGAAGTGAGTGATTGCAGCAGGTATTATTTTCAGAATACTTACTCTACGCTATTGCTAGAAATGGAAATCTTTTCTAATTAAGTTTTAAAACCAATATAGCAGTTTTATTACCTTCATTTTAATTTTCACCCCTCAACACTCTGTATCAAACAATAAATGTCCTCTTCTTCTTATTCTTCAGTAAGATTCTAATTCAAAGCCGTTGGTTAACATTTCCAATCTATGTGGCTACAGCTAGGACTATCAAGTGTAGGTTATCTCCCATCATCATCATACCTAGTGCTGGCATTGCTTGTCTCACTCCTTCAGGCTGAAGTTACTCCAGCACCTCTTGAAGGATTATTTCTTTGGTTTCAGCAGCTCTCAAATGCCAGCAACTCAGCTCCCCATCCCCCCAGTAGTCATCATTACTAGTCTACAATTTGTTTTTAATAGCTCACCAGAGTACAAACTTCATTGTGCAAAAGTATGATTGTCAGGTGATGTTTCTTTCAGGATAGTAAGTGATAAGATTCAATAAATATGTATTAAGTATCTATTTGCTAGCCAATGCTCTGCTAATTGCTCTGAATGCTAGAAAATAATTTCAGGGCAAGTTTTGCCCTTGGAGAAATAACAGATTTAAAGAAATATTTTACTGCATCATTTATATTCAGTCCATAGAACATAAAAACAATTTGAAGCCTGTAATTTTCAAAGATGGCCACTGGGATGATTGAGATAACATATGGGTTCAGGTCTTGTTCTTAAAATTCTTTTTCTCAAATATTTTTACAGAATTTTACTTCAGGAATGTGTTTTCTATTTTTTTTTTCTTTTTGTTCTTTGTATCCTATTGCTCAAGAAACACGTTACCTGAGGCCACTTTATCGAATTTCTGTAAATAGAATTCTGTGTTAAGCAACACCAGTGCTGAGGATGTTGGTGCCAAATTAGCAGTGAATATATAATGCAAATTCAACTTTCTATTAGTCTTTAGTCTCTGCCGAAAAGCATTCCACAACTTCTAAATACCAACAAAAATGCACTACCAAGCGACAGCCTGAGCCTCTAGGTTCACGTAGAAGATCAAGATGGAGCAAACAAAACTCACAACAAATCTGCCTCTTTGATAAAGCTGGAAATCCTGATCAACACTCGAAAGGCTGAAGTTTCTCCCTCTAAGGAACAGTTCTTTAACAGGCCCAAAATACTATCTTCATAAGATTATCTAGTGTTATTTATTTACTGCAAAACTCCCACTCTTCACGGGAAGCGCTTCCTCTTCAGTCTAGACTGAGAATATGCGTGAGGGGGAACACCTACCTGATGCAGAGGAATACATGTAGGCACGTGTGTTGATATTAGGGCATTTAGCAAAGTAGCAGGGTAGTGCTTACAGCAAGAAAATTTTAAATTCTCAAAAAGCCCATCTTCTTAAACACTGAGTTATTCCTTCACCACCATTAGCTGTTGACCTTGCTTCTTACTTGACTGAGCATATTGAGTCAATCAAAACGAAATTTCATAGACTCCCAACACTTGTTCTACCAGTCACCACACACTCTCTCCTCCTGTCTATACCATAGATGAACACTGTCTTTCCACCCAAGTCACTTTCCCTTCATATATCAGTGTCTTAGCTGGTCTTGCCTACCCAAGAACACTGCCCCAGCGGTGCTCCATTTTCTCCTACAGCCTCGCTTTCCCCTTTCTACTACTCATTCACACCAGTATAAAATATGATATTATCTCTCCACTGTTAAAAAATAAAGTCTTGAACTCACTTCATTCACCAGCTGTGACCCCATTTCTTTGTTCTGTCTTGCAAAAACTGCTCAGAGCAGCCTACACCAGCTGTTTATAATTTGTCTCCTCTCTTAAGCCCACTTCTGTCTGTCTTCCAAAAGCATCACTTCAGTGAAACAGATCTCCAGGTCACTGATGATGCCCTACTACAGTGTCCCATGGTAAATGTTCATCCATAATCTTATCTGTCATTTTAGCAGCATTTTATAGAGATCATTATTATATCCTCCTTAATGCATTTCTTCACTCATCTTCCAATATACCATATAAGGCCACAACCACTCATTCTCTAAGAATGTATCCTGCTTTGTGCCCACGCCTCTTAATGTTGCCACACCCATGCTCATCCCTCCATCCCCTTCTTTCTCCTGCAGACGTTCACTACTTGGTATCTTACCCAGTCTCATGGCCGTAGCACAATCTCATCCAGAACTGAGCTGAGCTCCAGAGCTGAGCTGCCAGGTGCTCCTGGAAGAGCAGATTAAGGAAACTAGTAAGAGGGAAGCCTTCACTCACTCACTGGACAGTATCAGCAAGAGGTTAAACTAGAGAAGGCTCCTTCCCCCCGACCCCACTCCATTTTCCCCAAAGGATGGCACAAGGTGAGGGTCAGCTGCATCAGCACAGAAGGCTCCTGCAGTTTTGTGGGGCTGGGAGCTGAGTGGAAAGCAGGGGGAGAGCTAGCACTGAGGCAGCACTGAGTCGTGAGTGAGAGTAGAGAAAGTGTCTTCGAGGGTCCCACTCCCCTCCTCCTGGGTCTTGGCAGAGGCAGCTGAGGAAGGCCTCTAAGGCCCCCACACGGAGGTCCCCAAATAGAGAAGCTGGGCCAGGAATGCAGACATGGAAGAGTGCGGCTGGCTGGGCCTGAGTCCTTGACTATAGCTCTCCTCCCTCTATGGGATGCAGCGCCTTGTCTGGGCACCAGTCTGTTTGGGGAGGTAGCTTCCCTACACCGTGAGCCCTGCCAGGTAGGGCCTTTGAAACTGCCCATGTTCAGGCCTGAAGAATCGTAGATAGTCAGGAGCTGCACTCCTCAACTCTATGCCAGGTGCCCAAATCTACAATTCCAGTAGTAAAATTCTCCCCAGATCAGCCTTGTATATCTGACTACTTATGTGATTCCTCATTTTGATGTGCTATAGATGGATATCCGAGAAACTTCATATGTCTGAGCGTGAACATATCCTCCCCTTTTCAGTTGTTGGCAACTCCCTTCTTCCAATTCTTCAAGCCAACAATTTGGTGGCATTCACAAATTTTCTCTTTCACTCCCACCCATACCCAACCCATCAGGCGATTCTATTTTCTTTACATTTAAATTGTTCCCATGATCTGTCCAGTTCTCGCAAACCCTATTGCCACCCAGGTGGAAGCCATCATAATCTCCAACTGGATTCATTAAGTCACACTCTCCCCATTCTGGAATCCCTTCTACTCCAGCACCATCAGGGCTGTTCTCAACACAGGAGCCAGTTATCCTGTAAAATGGAAGAGAAATTCATCTGACTGCCTCTGCTCAAAATTCTCCAGTGACTCTCTATCAGACGGAGAGTTCAGATGGACCGAAAAGTCAGAATTACTTAAAGGCCCTACTATGAACTATCCCTACTGGGAGACTAAGGTTTCTGAACATATTTCAAATTGCAACAAATACATCAGCCTGGATCTCACCCTATTTTAGATCACTCCCTTCTATGAACAGACTATCTTTTTAACCCTGCAGTTTTAAAAAAAATCGTTATTATCCATTCCCTCATTTGCTCCACACTTACTCTAAGCCAGCCCCTCGGCTAGTGCTAGAAGACATGCTATGGTTATCCCTCCTTCCAGGACTCAAGAGTCAAGGCTGGTGGAAGTCATGAAAGCGTAACTGAAATGCAATAAATTATATGATGCAATAAGGCTATGGACAAAGTCTATGGGGTACCCCATCCTCTGAGAGGTGAGTCAAGATAAAGAGCTTGTAAGACTGAGACCAGAGAAAGAAAATGAGATTTCAGACATAAAGACCTTAATCAGCAAAATCACAGACATTAACGGGGCTGGCATATGAGAAATCTACAAACAGTGGGTTTGGCTCACCCAGACCTAACCTCTGTCTCAGAAATCCCTGACACATTTCTCATTCTAGTGTCAGGGCTTTCTCTCGATTCACGTCACTAAATCAATTTTCTCATTGCTGTGCCACAAGATGCTATCAACTTCCAGCCGTACCTCCATCTGACATCCTTTCAATCCATCGTCTTTAGTAAATGTTTTTTAGTTTGATCCAAATGTTGGAAATAATGATGAAATAGTAGGCATTGACTAACTTCTGTAAAATGATAATAAAAACTGCCAATTGAAAATAATTATACTGAAAAATTTGCAAATTGAAAATTGAAAAGTTTGACATGAAGTTAAGGGAGACTACTCAAGCGGCCATAACAACAAAAAATCATGTAAAAATTCTTCATAAATATAAAATAAATTTATATGTTTAGAGATCTCTGGTTGGCATGGGACAGATTTTATAATTATGCAATCGTTTGACATTTTTTGCTATCCAGTTTTTGAAGCATCATATAGATCACAAACATTCCATATCCAAGGTGTGTGTAGGAGCTTTTTAAATATTGCACATACATTCTAATTCTTTTCCTTCTTGAAAAGCTCACTGCAATGGCTAACCGACTCATCAAGGTTAACCATTCTTCTTGCCACCTTTAAAAATTATATTCTCAAAGGAATTGTGCAACCAAGTCAGATACTGTGGGCACATTTAATTAACTAAATGTCAGAGACCATAGTTGTTACAAATGACACAGAGAGGAAAAACAGGAATAGGGCATAACCTTGAGATACTTGTTACTACGTGTTTTTAAAGGACTATTCAATTGGACATCACACTTGTGGCCCAAAGATCAGTTAAGAAATTCATGAATATTTCTATAAATGACTTACTTCAATTCTCCTATAATTATCTTATTTAGGGACAATATAAAATACAGTTAAAAAAATGAAGAGGGAGATTGTTATTCTTTTTTCTGCCCCTGTTTTTCTCTCAAATGTAAAGTTGTATATTTAGCTGATCCTACCTTCAGAAAAATTGCTGGATAAATCAGCTGCTGGGGAATCAACAACCACATACTCAGATTCTACAAACAGGGTGGTCTGTTCTTGAAACACTTACAAACTTCCTTCACCTCCCTAACCCAATATGGCCATGTAGAACTGGGCTGCTTTGTGAGCTAGGAGGGTAGAAATATTTTCAGTATCTTCTTCAAACTAAATATCTCCATTTCTTCCTACCCTGCTTCTTTTTTCTCTTGCCCACTCCACTTACTTCTGAACAGCCCATGTATTCTAGGAAACATGATTCATTTAATAAAGCACATGCCTCATATTCATTTGTCTTCCCAAGCTCTGATGGAGAATATCTGTTGGTAGGTGGGACAACTCTAATTCTGCTCCAACTCTGACATATTGAATTATACCAGTGGCATGAGACTTCCTCATGGCTTTCTAAAATCTTCACCTCTTCCTGACATCTAGAGCCTTCTGCTACCTTCAATGCTGTAGAAAAATGTAGCCATAGCCAGGACCAGAGATCATGGCATAAATAATTTCACATAATTCCATCTGAACTCCCTTCCTTATGAGTAGAAATTAAGTATCATAAACTCAACCCTATCCATATTTCTTGCTTGTTACTCTATTGTTTCAAATCTGTTCCTACTAGAATAAAATCCCTTTTGTTCAGATGAATTTATTAATCCTTTATCAAGTAAGACACATAAAAATCTAGAAATAGCAGGATGTTTCTATCTGCTAAAAGCTAATATAACTCATTAATAGCAAATAATAATATCTAGCACTTTTACAGTATTGTTTTCAAGTGATAAGTGTGTATCCTTATTAAATTGTTGCAAAAACCTCACTAATACATATAGTTTCAGCCTCATTGTCTGATAAGAAAACTGAGCCAGGAGGTTGAGTAACTCGCCCAAAGTCACACATATCCATTAAATGGGTTGGACTTCATTGCAGCTCAGTCCACTTGGCTGCAAGTCATGATCCTATTCCCTACAAGAGGTCATCCTTCTAGATCACAACTGAGGGCAGCCACAGAGGTCAACAAAGGCACCAGTGTACAATGAAACAACACTCTGCTTCCTGTGTCTGTATCATTTAGTTGGTCATATCCAACAACCCAATGCACTTTGCAAATGTCCATGAATTGCGTCATCTGCAAATGCCAGGGAACAATCATGACAGCCTACTTGAGCAATAATCTTGTATCTTCTTCATACTAAAAGAACAAATAGTTCAATTCAATTATGTGGGGAATTTGGATACTTAAGGACTAGCATTTACCTAAAATTTAATCACAGGGAAAGCAAAAATAATACATTGCTTGGATTGCCAAACATCAGAAAGCAAAGCTTCTCTAATTGTAACAATATTTATCTTTAATATTAATTGAAAAATCAGAATTAACTGTGCTGAGCTAAACATTTGACACGGGCTATTTAAAGGGCCATCACTTTTTAAAACTCACAACAACATGTCATATTTTCTCTTTTGTAACATTAAAAACAATTTACAGGGCTTCCCTGGTGGCGCAGTGGTTGCAAGTCCGCCTGCCAATGCAGGGGACGCGGGTTCATGCCCCGGTCCGGGAAGATCCCACATGCCACAGAGCTGCTGGGCCCGTGAGCCATGGCCGCTGAGCCTGCGCATCCGGAGCCTGCGCATCCGGAGCCTGTGCTCCGCAACGGGAGAAGCCACAACAGTGAGAGGCCCGCATACCGCAAAAAACAAACAAACAATTTACAAATACCCCGAAGCTCTGTTTGCATGTAGTACACAGTTTAGTGAAAACTTTTTTTTTTACAAGTCCCAAAAGGAACTTGTCTATTCCAATTTCAAAATCTGTGAGCTCTTATTCTACCTCTTCAACTTTGTCCTAAGAAACTAAAGAGCTTTCTACTGAAAAAATAAATCAAAATTTTTATTCCCTAATGTAAAATATTCCAATATAAAATTTCTAAGCCATTGCTTAAAAAATACCAATGAAAACTATCATAACAATATCTTCAGTAAACAGTACCTTAATTGAAGAAAAGAAAGAAGGAAGAAAGGAATGAATGAAGGAACAAAGGAATGAAAGAAAAGCAAATAATACGAAGTAATTAAATTTATTTTCAACTTGACTTTGGGGAAAAGACAATTTATGAAAAAATGACATAATAATAAATAACCAAACAACATTGTCTATGGATAGTGTAAATTAGCCCAATATTTTAAATTACTTTATAAACTACAATTTATATCTATTAGTATAAAACTGTGTAGTAAAAATTGCTTTACAGAATTTTAAATACAGTACCATTTAAATATAACTCTTAAAATATGCTTTATTTGGAATGTGAATGGATAAATACCTTCTGAATAATTTGCCCAAATACTGTATGGAATAAAACAGGTTTGCTGCTCAATTAATAAGAAAACATTAGTCAAAACCTATTTTTCACCTAGCAGTCTTTTTAATAGAGCTTTTCTTGCAGAGAAGCTATTCCATTTCTTCTATTTTACCATGTGTCATATGTTGAATTATGCCCCTCCAAAAATGACATGATGGAGTTCTAGCCCCCAGTAACTGAGAATGTGACCTTATTTGGAAATGAGATCATTATAGACGTAATTAGGAACTTAAAAGGAGGTCATACTGGAGAAGGGTGGGCCCCTAATTCAATATGGCTGATGTCCTTAAAAGAAGACACCAAAGGAAGGCAGACATTTGGGGAGAGCGCCATGTGACAATGACTGCAGAGCTATAAGGAAAGGAGCCTCAAAGATCCACAGAAAACCACCAGAAGCTCAGGAGAGGGAAAGGGAAGCAGAGATTACCCTACAGGTTTCAGAGGGAACACAGCCCTGCTGACAACTTGAGTTCAGGCTTTCATGCTACAGAACTATGAGAATAAATTTCCACAATTTTAAGCTGCCCTTTCTGTGATACTTTGTTACAGCAGTCCTAGGAAACTAATATACCTTCCAAGTGAAGAAAATGAGTGAAAGGGGTTGATATACATTGAAGTAACTCTGGAATGGACTAGATTTCCCTACTGTTGGAAAATCAATCAATCCGAAGATACTGCTTCCTATTCTCGTTTCCAGTAGGATTTCCAACTGTTCAAAACATGAAACTTCACTTCTTTATAATTCATTCCACTTAATTATATATCTCTCTAGAAAATAGAGAAGACTGAACAAAAATATTCACCCTCTATATTGTGCCTCATTATCAATCTCATTTGCCTCTAACTCTTCATTCAACCTGCCTAGGATAAGGTCACTATGCAGAATTTCATGTGCTTTAGTTGTGTCAACATAAAAACTTATTAAGGAAGACACTTTCGGTGAGAATTATTTTCTTTTATTGACACAGAGAATCCATCCACCCTTTTAAATCCTGAGATCTAGTTTGTTCTTTCCATGTGTCTTCCCCATCCTCCTTTTCTTGTCAAACCATGGCCAATATTATGGCTATTCTGACGGAACTCTACTCTCTTGTCAGGTGGATTTCCCTGTTTCTCTGATCATATGCCTCGGGATATGAGAGCATAATTCCTATCCAGTCAGTAATGCATCTGCTAATAGAAGTCTGTCCCAGAAAGATGAAGCCACAATGAAGGGAATTTGGAGAGAACATCAAACATGATTAAGGTTGCTACGATATTGATTTATGAGAGAATCATAGAGCAAACTAAACACTCACAGAAATGTACCTGCTTATGTTGATATACAACAATAAGTAAATAGAACTATGCTTTTATTATTTTGGTGTGAAGGCTGTCTTAGTTCAGGTTCCCATGGAAGTGAATTCTCAGACAAAGATTTGAGGGCATGCATTGATTTGGGAAGCAGCCCTGGCAAAAGGCCAGGGAAGTGACATAAGGAAGTGGAGGCAGCCAATATGAGGGACATCCTCAAGGAGTCACCCTAGGGGTAAGTGAGGCTCAATTTACCTGGAGAACAACAAAAGTCAGTCTAGACCACTTGGTTCAGAGTTATCCACTCAGAGAGGGGTGCAAGGGAGGTGGGAGAGCCACGAACCAACTCCCTTCCATTATTAATACTCTGGGGCTTCTGGCTGCTTTTCCAGTGGGGAGAACGGGTCCTGTGCCCTTGGAGATCACGCCACCATGCACTGTAACCACAACTCTGAGGCCCAGGGACATGGGTGGGAGTCCCCAGTGCCTCCTCCGATGGCTTTCATTAAGTCCTTTATTGATCAGAATTCTTAGATGAAGCTTAATTGTAAGCATAATTGTCAGAACCACAGTTTAAAAATAAGCCAATGTGGGCCAAAGCCCTTAACAGAAACCTCATGAAAAAAGACAGTCATATGGCAAACAAGCATATGAAAAGGTGCTCCACATCATATGTCATTAGAGAAATGCAAATTAAAACAATGAGATCCACACCTATTAGTGTGGCCAAAATCCAGAGCACTGACAACACCAAATGCTGGTAAGGATGTGCAGCAACAGGAACGCTCAGTCATTGGTGGTGGGAATGCAAAATGGTGAGGCCACTCTGGAAGACAATGTGGTAGTTTCTTACAAAACAAAACATGATCTTATTACATGATACAGCAATCGTGCTCCTTGGTAATTACCGAAAGGAGCTGAAAACTTATGTCCACACAAAAACCTGCACATGGATGTTTATAGTATGAAGCTTTATCATAAATGCCAAAACCTGGAAGCAACCAAGATGTCCTTCAGTAGTTGATGAATAAATAAACTGTGGTACAAACAGACAATGAAATATTATTCAGCACTAATAAGAAATGAGCTGAGCTGTCCAACCAAGAAAAGACATGGAGAAACCCTAAATGAATTTTATAAGTAAAAGAAGCCAATCTGAAAAGGCTACATACTATATAATTTTAACTCTATGACATTCTGAAAAAGGCAAAACTACAGAGACAGTAAAAAGATCAGTGGTTGCCAAGCGTTGGGAGGGGATAAGGGATGAAGAGGTAGAACATGGAGGATTTTAGGGCAGTGGAACTACTCCATATGACACTACAGTGGTGAATATGTGTCATTATATATTTTTCCAAACCCACAGGTGTACAAGACCAAGAGTGAAACCTAATGTCAACTATGGACTCTGGGTGATGATGATGTGTCCATGCAGGTTAGTCATTTGTAACAAAAGTCCCATTTCAAGGGGATGTTGTTAGTGGGGGAGGTGTGCATGTGTGGGGTAAGGGAGTACATGGGAAATCAATGTTACTTTCCCCTCAATTTTGTTGTAAACCTAAAACTACTCTAAAAAATATTTTTAAAAATTAAAAAGTTTAAAATGCATTAACACATTACTAGTTTTAAAAAGCAGCTTAATTGAAACGTGTGGAAATCCTTAAAGAGGCAAGTCAGGGTAACGGCTAGCAGGGAATGTGTGAAAACACTCTGTAGTCTGAAATGTATGTAAATTTGAAGCCTTACCTCGTTTTTTATTTACTCTTAGAAAGATAACACAACCTTGAGTTTTGTTTTCTACACCTTCCAAATCCTTCTGCCATCCTCATTTTGTAAATTAATTCTATTAGATTTTAAAAAGTAAAAGTTTGCACACACATTTGACGTTCTAGAATATACTTTGCAGTAATATTTGATTTGTATCCCTTTCATACCAGTGATAAGTACTGACAGTTATTTAGCAAGTTCCCACTTACTTTTGTAACTTTGAAACCTGGTCCCCACACTCCACCTGCCTCGGTTTCTGTAACTGACAGTCACCTGAGCAGTTCTGTGACCCTGGGTAATCCTGGGTGCTCTGGGCATGCCTGCAGTTAGAGTCTTGTTTGGCCCGATTGATCCCCTGACATCTAAAGTTTCCCAGTTTCATTTAGAGCTTAGAGCAAAGCAGACTGCTCAGAGTCTCTGCTCCTTCTGGACTAAGCACAACCCTTCATACCCATCCTCCAGCACCAGCACTCAGGTTTCTCTGGATTAACCAAAAATAGAGAAGCATCCCCTAAATGTATGTCCAAAGTTTAGAACCAGTAAGTCAAAGGGGCCATATCTCACTCGAAAATTCCTGCACGAGTAGATTTGAGAAAAGTTTACTATATTGGACCCATGCCCAGAAAACACACTGTCATCCATCTACATATTATGCTCTCCTCCCTTTACAGGTGTGGATGCTGAGTCTGCTCCCTTAGCACAGTGGCTGATGTGGAAAAGGTGACCAATAAGTACTTACTGACGGACTGATGGACAAATGAAGGAATGAATAATGAATTCTCAACCAGTCAGTAGGAAAATTTAAAAAGTAAAATAAAAAGGAGAGGTTAAATTTATCCAGTTTTACTACTTTTAAACAGTGGTAAATGTGCAGCCAGTGTATTAATGTTCCAAGAAAGAGGGAATAAAGAGTGACAGAAAATTTTCAATATAGAAATGAATGTGCTGGATGATGCATTGTATTGTATTGTAGAAAGAGGATGAGGAAAGAAGCACTGGATGGGTAAGGACAGTTATGGACAACATTGGTGAAGAAATGAATGGCCTTGATTCATTTCTTCATGGAGAACTGACTGGTACTAAGATACAGAGTTGTAAGCAGAATGGTGGGGGGACTTCTGGATCAGAGTAGGGAACTGCTGGAAACGAACAGTAGGAAACGAAACAGAACAGGCTTTATGACTAAAAAACACTAAAGCTGAAACTGATCCAGTGCTTAGGAGAAAGTTGGCTATAGTAATCCTTTCATGGAGGACACAGACAGTCATGGCCACTCCGGTTGGGTTCTTGAAATAACCCATGGACATGACTGGGATTTCTACCTCTCCACGTGTGGACGCACTGATCACAAGACCCAGCCTAATCCTCAGAGAGACCACTGTGATTATCACCAAGTATAGTGGAAAAGTGGTAGGACACTTACCTAACAGAAAAGAAAAACCTAGAGGAAGGAAAAACAATGTCATTTGATTAATTCTGAAAAAAAAAGTCTTACCACTTGATAGCATAAACATTTTCCCCATAAATTATGAATATCATATACTCACTTAACCCCAAATTGGTGAACATTTTATAGCTATGTTAAAATGCATTTGGATTTCTCAGGAAAAAGTATTATTATTTACTTTTTCTAGCCTAACAATGTCTTCAATTTGTCAGTAGCTTGTAGGAACAGCTTAGAAGAGGCACTTAAGCATGTCAACAAGCACAGTACATTTATACCCATTTAAAAATGGTTCAAGATATTAGCTAGTGAAACAAAAGCAGCGGCAGCAGGATTAAAGAATTAATTAAAGTTTACAAATAGAGCTACAAGTAGACACAGAGTTGCTGTAAGCATGAAAAACAGTATTTTCAGGACTCACTTGTTTCTAACAAAAAAACTGAATTATCTCCTTAAAGCAAAGTAGAAATAATATCAAGGAATGGGAAGGGAACAAAGAACCATGAGATCTCATAAGAATGAGTAACAGGTACCGTGTAATACATACATGTACAGATATAAACAACAAATTACTGCATACAGTCAACACTTAGAATAATTTGGCAAAATGAAGGCAGTTTAGCTAGAAACATTGATATTTGAAATTTTAATAAGAAATGTGTTCACGTAATTGAGATGTATATGACCTAAATCCACAATTTGTCAAACACAAACCAAAAAACGAATGGATATTTTGTATAGTTTCAATAAAGTTATGGAATAAAACTGCAATAACAGATCTCTCTTAAAATGTGCCTTAAGGCAATAGTATATTGGTATATAGCCCTGCGCTTAAAAATAATCATGGAAGAAGGGTGCCGAACCTGCACTTGCTATCATTACTAGAATTTCCTTGAACATAGAGGGTAGTGGAATTTATTTACTGCTTTATCTGTGGCTTGAATAGTGCATCCTGATAAAGCATTTCAGGAGCCAACATCCTTCCATCACTCTCGGGAAGTGTTTTGATTACTCTGCTTTATATATCTGTTAACTGGGACATAATAAAAACACTCCTGCCTCATCTCCTCCCTGGAGATGTAAGCAGAGCTGACTCTGCAGACCCTGGGAGCTGTAATTTGGGTCAGCAAGTTGGAGGCATGAGACAGAACTTGGTACTAGGAGAAGACTCAAACAAGGTGATGTAATGACCACTTACAAAGAGAAAAGGAAAACAACAACAACATTCCCTAATTCCCACCATCAGAGCTGACTAACATTACTTAACGTTCTCTAATTATCTGAAGTAACTTATGCAATATAAAGTAATCAATTATCTGATATTGCTACCTGACATAGTCTACTAAACATATCGACAACAAAATGTTTCTCAATATTTTCTCCTGGACACAATGCTAATGAACAGTTGCCACTGGGTTGTTCAAAGATGAGCTCATGGAGGCACGTCCACTTGCAGCCAGAACAGGGCTCTCTGGGGTACAGCTTGTTCTTGGAGCCCCACAAGAGAGTCCTGAGCTGTGGATGACTCAATTCATACACCCCCTTCACTCTATTTGAATGACTTTGAAACCTTTATTCAAAGTTTGTCATGACACGCTTTGGTTTTTTTCTTGGACAGAAGAGTCTTTTACATGTTGACTTCCCCTCTGTTCTTTTCTCATCTTCCCATGACAATTAAGTTACCACTACTCTGTACTAAGTCCCTTTTTTTATTATATTGAATCAAAGTCCTGGATAACACTGACAGGCAATGCATTACCTTTCAACAGCACTGCAAAAGACATGTGCTGCACATTTATAACAGTAAGGAAAGAAAAACTCAACATTACATGTAATGTATGATGAACACATAATACATAATAAGAGATGTTGCTGATGCATTATAATGTTGGGGTTCATTCTCCTCTGCATCTGGCTTGGGGTTTGGATGAGGACCAAGGCATCGCCCAAGCCCCTGCCCACATACCTAACTACATACAGTAACTTGAATAGGGATCAAGGAATTCTCACCACAAAATAAAAGTAGAATTGAGATTTTGACCGTAATTGATGGTCAGAACTATAAATGCATGTCCGATGGTCAGGGCTGGACTCCTCTCAAGTATAGCATGTCTTAAAGGACAGCTCACAATAACGGTCATGAGCAAAGAGAAGTCTAGCCTGATTGTGATGCAAACCATGCCCTACAGGTTTCAGGGGAGCGGGTGATTCCATGTACAATACATAACTGACAGCAGAGGTGAGTCCACAGTCTGCCCTGTCAAAGTGAGTGTAAGTTGAAATGTATGTGTGAACTCATTTTACTTATTTTTTTAACCTTTTGGAGTTAGGAAACCCAGCTCTAGGTTTCTCTTTTAATGAGTATAAACAGAAGAAGAAACTGTTTTTCTCCTTACTTAAAAAGTGACTTCCGATTGCCACAGTGAAAGAGAGATAAAGAGAAATCTTGGCGTGGGAGTTCCTTGGTGGTCTAGTGGTTAGGATTCGGTACTCTCACTGCAGTGGCCCGTTCAATCCCTGGTCAGGGAACATCCCGCAAGCTGCGTGGCATGGCCAAAGAAATTGAAAAAAGAGAAATCTTGGCATTAAGGCAACAATGATGTGGCAGGAAATCTTGTGTCCAGTGTCAGGACCCACCACAGAATCTGAAATGGTAGACTTCAGGCTTTCCCTACGGATGGTGGACACAACCAATTCACTGGCTGATGGGACACCCTATTTACATCCCAAATACTCTTTAGCTAATCCTTGATGTCACCTTACAGCTAGCACAAAATGAGACCTAGAAAGAATGGATATAAGTTCTAGAACATTTACTGGAGCTGGAGCATATCCATTTTCTTGAGTGTTTCTTTCCATTTTTCTGCATATGATACTAATCTCCCTATTTGTTAAATCTGGGAAAGTTCAATGATACCAGTTGTACACATTTCCCTGAGGCAGGGATTTTATCATTTGTTATTCTTGGTGCTAAAAAGGACACATTAACTGCATGTATCGAAATACCATCAGGCAGTGGGCAGAAGACTATTAACACCTCACTGGGATTCAGTGCTGTACAAAGCAAGTAAATAAATATTTAATAAGAGACCCTTTTTCAGAACTATAAATGCATGTCCGATGGTCAGGGCTGGACTCCTCTCAAGTATAGCATGTCTTCACATTTAAAAATAATAGATTTGCTGAACTCTAAAGATCAACTTGAATTAGTTAAGCAAAGGCCATAATCATTAGTCACAAGAGAAATTAATTACCAAGTCCCTTTAGTTGCATAATAAACTCAGTGTTTGGAGATTAATTTCTTCTTAACCTGGACTCTGCTCATCTCTTATGAGTCTGAGAGCTCAGCGAAAATCAAATTATTTCTGTGATACCTACCTAGTTCAGAGGGTCCCCTGTGCCAGTGAAAACCCTGAAAATCAAGGCGACTCTACAGTGATCTTGGTTGTAGGCTTCAGCAGATGGTGTTGGAATCATTTTAACCATGCCTATGTCAGTTGTTTATCACATCTGATTAAATAAAATTAACATGCTCCTGCGTCCTATTTTGCCACAAGCATAGGTACAAGGTAAAGCTAAACTGATAAGGAACTAGTTTAAGATGCCTAGGCACACTGCTAAACTGATAAGGAACTAGTTTAAGATGCCTAGGCACACTGCTAACTGCCCTCTGGTTGTGTATTCTTTGCAGCCAAGGAAATTCTGAAGACACACAGAACATAAGACCTGGGTCTGATTGGATCTCCTAAATTTGAGGATTATAACTTTACACTAATTATACCCAACATTAATGATCTACATAGGTGTCTTTTGTAGACATGATGTTGGGGGAATCATCATGCTTCATTAGACATGGCTATCTGATCTCTGGCAGTGAAGAGATGTATCCTCTAAGGGGCTCTGAACTGTCATCCTTCCCTTGCTTAATCATTAATATTACAAAGAAAATGTTTACTGCTGCCTGAAAGGAACCTATGTAAGCAATAAAGTTACGGATCCCTAATGTCGAGAAATTATGACTGGACAGGAAAAAAAAGGTTGTCCTGCCTTTATTCAGTGCTAAAGTCCTGATAATAAAGATTGCCATTTCACTTTTAATCTTCATTTTGCCTCTGCATTGTCCCTGTTTTCTCTGCATAAATGCAGTTATTTCAGAATTAGGGGAGGAGAGTAGAGCACAGTGGAACTGAAGCTGGTTAAAGAAACAAAAACAAAGAGCTGGAATAGTCTTTTTACTAATTACTTCTGGTTCTTTTATTCCTTCTTCAAATGCCAGTTAACTTTCTGCTCTTTTCAGAAGTGACCATTTCATACACTTCAGATTTTCCAGTTCCTCTTACAGACAGGTATTTTTTAATTTGTTTGTTATTGGTTCTTTTATTATGTGTTAGCTCTACAAAGGTTTCTGGCCTTTGGAAGAGAAGAATGTTATACCCCGGTGTTAGTCACTGCTATGACGGCCTTTATCAAGCAGTCAGAAGGTGCTAGCGCTAATATTTTTAAGACACTGCTTGAAGGTATGTTTCCCAATCACTCCCTCGGGGAGGTAAAAGAGCCTGAGAGTAAATGTCACGATGTATCGTACGCTCAATATTCTATACGGTAAAGTAAAATGAGACAGGAAGCTCATTATTTAGCAACAAAATGTGGGAAGTATGAAACTAATTAAGATTCAAATTCATACTTTCAGGCCTATTCTAATTTTTACAGTTTTTAATCAAATGTTTGAATTTTTGTCACACACTTACAAATAAGACATTTATCAGTGCAGAAGGCATCAGCTGGAAGACTGCAATGGTGCTTCCAGTTCTCTGGAATTATGAGTAAACTTGTGATTCAAACACTGACAGTAGCATTTGATTTGGCTTCAAAAGGCTCTGGTGATGTGACTCTGAAATCAATCCCTTATAAACCCAATTTTCTCTAGATTCCATGGGAAATTTCTGAATGGGTTCAACTTTCTAGGGAAAGCATCTGGGTTCTCTATACAATGGACTTCCCAGAGAACTCTACTCAAAGTTAAAATGGTCTAATGTCTCAGCTTGCATGACATTCACCCACTGGCTCCCAGGCTTCAAAGCAGGTTTGCTCTGAGCTCTTCTTGCCTTTCCCCTGCCTGTCCCCGAGTAAAATATTCCTGTACTTGACAGTGAAGACACTGAAGCTGGAAGTACAGAGCCAGCAGGAAAAACAGGATTTTTGGATAAACCTTGGTGTTCTTCTCAAACATGGTGGAACTTGAATACATCCATTTGAATAACTGTATCATCTCATTCTTTCAGGCCTTGCCCTGTTTTTACATCATCTGCTTCTAAAAATATAACTGAAGATAAATCAGAAATCAATATTATTATACTGTGTTTTAAGTGTGAAAACAGAAGGGTAATAATGGGTCTTGTTTCTAAACCAAGCATAGGGGAGTAACTTGGCAAAGGGAGTAAAATTTAGTGGGTGGGCTGGAGAAATAGAAAAAAGTAAAATAAAATGAGCTGCATATGGCTGTGGTGGTAGTTTGTGCCAATAACTGATTCATCCCAGTATGCACTTATTATGTGCTGAAGTGCTCCTCTGTGCAGGCAGCTTAATGAACACGGAAACCCCCAACCACACGAGCCTTGGAGCGGCAATAAAGAGGCCAGGGACAGGACCATCAGTGGACAAAGGTTCTGGTTTGCACTCACTCTAAAAAAATTATTTGATGAGGGATGTTAATCTCCCTACATAGTTTATAATTAGAATTGCACTACAGTTCCACCTTACTAAGTGTTTTGGAAAGGCTTTCAAATTTAGGTTATGAGTTTTATTATGGGCATATTATTAAATTTGAACTACTGCAACACAGGGCTTAATGTAAATAACTTCCAGGGGATTTGGCTTCTGTCTACCTAGCATGGCGTTCTGCTGTTTCTAATCTAGTAGAAGAGTTTTTGAAGCAATGCAAATTTGCTGTAAGGTTTCACTCCTTTTCTCTGTAATTAAAAATGGGGTAATGTATAGCTTATTTTGTAGACAACAGTAGTGAACCCTAATGGGTCCCCAAAGTCGCCAGGCAATCGTGCTAAAATCCTGGGTCCATCCACTCTCCCAACCTCTGGAAGAGTATTTCAGCACTTATCCTCTCTCCAAATCTCCAACATCCCTACCTCATCCTCTTTCTTAGCTGATGTCTTTGCTTCCTGCCTCCATCTGGAGCAATCCGAAGAAATATCACCCAGATAACCAAGAGCACATCAACTCCTTGGTCTGCACCTGCACCTCTGAACTGTGCCTTCCCACTTACCGTGGGAGAGCTGGCCGTGCCTCTATATAAAGCCAACCCCATCATCTGTGTACCAGCTCATATCTCCTCTTGCCTGCTAGAGGCTATTACCCAGAAGTTCTCCTAACACATCAAAAATGTTATGTATTTATTTTAAATTTATTTTTCTAGTTTATTCCCTTTTAAAAAATTTGTTTCCTTTTCTCTGGCTATTCCTCCACTTTATTACTCTTTTTTTGTGGTAAAACTTCTGCGTGATGTTGTTTCTACTTCTATCTCCCATTTCTTTCCTCCCATTCTCTTTCAAATCCACTTCACTCTGTATTTTTCTGCCCCCTCCCCTCAATTCCATTGAACCTACTGTTGTCCAATTTACCAATGGCCTCTACACTGCTACACTGAATGATAACTGCTCCATTTTCAACTTACTTAGAAAAATGTGAAATAATTGGCCATTTTCTCTTCCTTAAATCATTTTATTTACTTTTATTTACTTAGCTTCCAAGTTACCACAATTTCTTAGCTTTTCTTGGTGGTCGATTTGCATTGAGTCAACTTATCTAAGTTGGAAATATATTTCCTGAAATCCCCTTCCTCATGGTACTGACAGCTTGGGCCACATGAGATATTTTGTGCCAGATTTGGAAGGAAGCAGTAAAGCAGCAGTCATATCCTTTTTATGTTGAGAAGGTCAGTGCAGGAGCACAAGTCACTGCTGTCACTGATGTGCTCACCTGTCGCAAGGGAGCCTGAGGAGAGCCTGTAGCTCCTGTCTCTTACCAGATCTCCTTCAGCACCTAGGAGAGGTCCACACCAGAGACAGGAGCAACAGCCATATAGAAATTGTTTAACCAGTTCCCAGGATTAGGTAAAATCAAATCCCCATAACAAATTCCATGTTCTATACCACTTATAGTGGTTCTGCTTCTCTGAGCACACCCTGACTGGCACATCTTCTGACCAACTAATTGTTCATTCTCTGTTCTCTTTTCTGTTTCTTCCTCTTATCACTGACTTCTTAGTGCTGCCGTGTCCCAACTCCATAATTTGGTCCTCTTTTCTTTTCTGTCTATACTCACTTTCTTGGTGACCTCATCCAGTCTCACAACTTTAAATGCATCTATATTCTTAATATATAGACAGATTAGATCTAAATGTAGATCCAGGCCAAGATCCAGATCTAGGGATGGAGCTGGACCTGGAGATGGAGAGACTGAGGTGGAGATCCAGACAGAGATCCAGGCATAGCTCCCTTTATGCTGCTCACATTACTGTGTTTTGCAGATACTGTGTTTTTTACAAATTGAAGGTCTGTGGCAACCCTTCCTCAAACAAGTCTATTGGCACCACTTTTCCAACAGCATTTTCTCACTTCATGTTTCTGTGGCATTCTGGTAATTTTGCAATATTTCAAACTCTTTAATTATTATTATATTTGTTATAGTGATCTGTGATCAGTCATCTTTGATGTTACTATGGTAAAAAGACTATGACTAGATGAAGGCTCAGATGATGGTTATGATTTTTTTAGCAATAAAGTTTTCTTAAGAGATGTACATTGTTTTTACACATATAATGTTATTGCACACTTAGACTACAGTGTAGTATAAACATAACTTTTATATGCATTGGGGAAACAAAAAATTCACGTGACTCCCTTTATTGCAGTGGTCTGGAACCAAACCCACAATATCTCCAAGGTATGTCTATAATTTTTGGAAGTTCAGATTCCAGTATCCAATTGCATATTCAACATTTCCATGTGGTTGTCTGATAGACGTGTCAAATGTAATGTTCACAACTAAATGTTTGCCCTGCCCCCTGATAAAATACACCCTGCTCTATGGTGACGTAAGCCTTCTCCCTTCCAGTTGATGCCAATTCCACTTTTCCAGTTGCTCAGAATAAAACCCTTATACTCGAGCCTGACTTCTCTCCTCTCTCACACTCATGTTCAGTCACGTAGGAAATCTTCTGGCAATGCCTTCCCAGTAAAAGCAAAGCTGGTAAAATGGCTTACAAGGCTCTACATGACGCAGCTCATTGTTTCCTGGCCTTATTTTCTGCTGCTCCCTGCTCCAGCGACACTGACCTCCAGGCTGTTCCTAGAACATCCAGGCACATTCTCCCTCTGGGCTCCCTACTCTAGCAGTTTCCTCTACCTGTAATGCTTCCCTTCATTGTACACTCAGCTAACCCACTCATTTTCAGATCTTGTTCAAGCAACAAAATTTCAATAACACTGATTTTGACTCCCTGTTTAATAATGAAAACTACCCCTCATCCCCTTAGCCCTGTTTTATGTTACTTTTACTCTCAATAGCATTTTCCACTTCTGACATCCCACATAATTTACTTATATATTTATTGTTCTCTGACCTTCCCCACCAACATGAAAGCTCCATTGATCTGGAACCTCTATCCAGTGAAGTCCAAAAGCCTAGAGCAGAGCCTGGCTTATGACAGTAGGCATTAAACAATTATTTGTTAAAGAAATGAGTGAACACAGGAGGTGAATGTTTCTTTCTCCACAATCACTTCTGAACAATTCTGGCTCAGTATCCTCTGAGACTAAATGTACAGGCGTCAGGTCATTTCTAATGGTGCCTGTCTTCTTTCCCGTCTACACCCCCGCCCTCAGTCCTCCTTTCCAATGCCATGCCTCCCAACCTTCCCCGTCCCCACCTATGCACTGCACACCTTTGTGATCCTAGTATCGCCATTGACCTGGCAGCACGTGGTCTCCACTGTAGCAGTACTACTGAGCATCTCAACACTGTAACTTTTAACCTGTCTTCCTTTTCATTATTAAATTAGGTCAACAGATAATGTCTCATCATATGCTGGGTGCCCTGGGAAACTGAACAATAAGCAGGCAGCAGTCTCTACCCTTTATTAAATGGAAAATCATTTATTGATTCAAATAAAATGAGTAATCCATCTGTCATACCTATGGGAATCATTGAGGAAAAGTGGTTATTAATAATATTTTAGAACTTTTTGAATCTTACTGTCTTTTGTTATTCAAAAAAGGCCCACAGGGCCTCCAGAATATTCATGGTAACCACCGAACTTTCTGGGATTGGGGGGTGGGGGTGGGAATGCAGTGTTACTTTAAAAAAAATCCATAAATGGATACTGGCATTCTGTGTGGGTTACATAGTTTTTAACAGATTGATGCTTTAATTATAGAAATAGTTATCTTGTGTTTTTAATACATGTAGACTAACATCTCTCAAAATTCCATAGCAGGATCATAAATTTGATTTTGGCAATCTCAAGAATATTCCTTTTACTCATTATTACTTAATAACTCTAGTTAGCTTTTTCTTAATTTCTTATCCATGTTCTGTTTTATTATACCCCCAAGAACAGAACCACATTTAAATAGTTTCCATTGTATTTTGAACAGTATAGTAATATTATTTAGATTAACCTTGAAAACTCTTCAAATTTAAGAAAAATGTTCATCATTCTGAAAGCAATTTAAGACTATCTAATGGCAATGCATACTGAAAGAACACCTGAAAAGGTGCCTGTGGTATACAACACTCATGGGTGAAGAAGCTAGTCATAAAAGAACAATCTTCTATGCACTATTGTACTTTTTAAAAAAGACGCAATTTTTGTAATTATAAAAATAATAAAGATAATATATTTAATTCATCTATGAATACTAATCAGATATTTCAATCTTTATCCTGTGTAATTTGAACATTCATTTTCTGTTTTAGTTTATTTTTGTACTAAATTAGTGTATGTTGTACTTTAACAAAATATTATGAAGTAATTTATTTATACTTCATCTTCTTACAACCAATCTTCAATTTTACATATAGAAATTTATGACTGTAGAACGTATGGCCAGTTGTCCAAAGAAAGAACAAGATTTATCAATCTGCACCTTTACGGCCATTCCTTCCCCCACTTCTAAAAGTTGTATTTATCGGAAAAAAACTCAGAAAAATAATATATATAAATAAATTATATATTACTGAAGTGTCTTCTCCTATGAGTACTAAATTTTTTAGTATTATGCTATCTATTAGGATAAGAAAGAGTGATTGATTTCACAACATTCCCCAGACTTAAATTCTTTCAAAATGTTACATGTTAGATTGTTATCAATAAAAAGAACTTATAGAATTGAGTGAAATTTTCCCAAACATAACATGAGTCTTCTTTATTACAAAGCATTTCCTTCAATACAGTGGAAGCTTACAATTATTTTAGAGAAAATCACATGCAGATTTGATTACAATAAGTCACAATACTTCATTATTCCATCAATTGAGTCCCATAGTCAGATAAACTATGTGTGATAAAGTAAAGGTACCCTTTTCTGAAATAAAATCAGTGGTTGCCAGGAGATGCTGTGCTTGCTCACAAAGAAAGTCTAATCATATCTTCAGTCTCATTAGTAATAAATGTCGTTATTAGTTCAAATAACCTCAAACCTGTGTTTCAAATATTTTCAGGGTTTCTAATTTCCTTTTCTCTGGCTGGTACTCCAAGTATATCTACAGGACTTTTATTGGGTACTTAAAATGAATAGTAGACTCTTGGAGAGCCAACTGCTATTCCATTCCAACAGGAAAGGGAAAAACAATAACTATTTCAATTCTCAGTGAGGACCAAAGAGCACTTCTCTTTAAATGGAAACAATCCCCACTCCACCGTGTAAAGAAAGTTATGCCGACTGGTTTTCCTCGAAAATTCTCCAGCTTAGCCTCTGGCAAAAAAGTCAATGCGTCATTGGGCTTTCCATTGTTTTCCTACTCAATGACATTTTTCTAGCATAATGCTCATAGATATCTGAAAGAATCAACCTGCCTTCATGGAGATTTCCACCCCACGCCCTCCTTTATTGAGTTTTAGAACAAAGAGCACTAGACCAAGAAATTCTGTGCCATAGTCCTCACTCTACCACTGGCCAGATCTTGAGCAAACTGAATCAAACATACATGGTGGGTTTCACAGTAAGATAGTCTTCTTATCTACAAATTAAAAATCATACTTTTGTTACCACCTTTTAACTCGTATTTTGGAAATAATATTTATATATAAAGTTTAAAAATCAAATTGTACTAAAGGATTATTAATGAAACAGACTTTGGTTTACTGCCCACTATACAACTCCCCACCCCCAGTATAACCCAACACAACTCTTTTAACTATATAATATTTAGACTCCTTCCTTTTTTCTTTGCTCTGGAGGTTGCCTCCATATTTCTAGATAATCAGGAGACTGCTATTTCTTGATACCTGCTTTTAACATTATAGCTTTGTCATTGTGTATGATGATATAGTTTATTCACACTCCCCACTGCCTCCCCACATGTCCACTCTCTCAGTATAGTCTAATAACTGTTGATTACTTTGGTGATTTTAATGGTTTATACCAAAACTACTACTTGTATGTCTTTCTTTTCTCTCTTCAAATTTGGAGTCTATATCTTGATTCCCATTTTGTAAAATAAGAATATGAGTGTTCCCTAAACTGCATTCATCTCTCTTCTCTCCTTTACCTTTATGATCAGTACTTTTACAATGTTGAGTTTGGTAACATTTACATTACAGTCTTAAACCTCATTATCTCCAGTTTTATCTGTCCTTTGATTCTAATTGCTGAAAATGCGTTATATGTAAGTATTGTTTACAGTTTAGAATAATGATTAAATAATCTCCTAGGATGAAATTTCTTTTTTTTGAAAAACTTTCTTAAATGTTCCTTGACTTTCAAATTGACATGCTTTTCTTTCTTAAGAATTCCCTTTCACTTTTTACTTTTTTCATATACTTAACTTCTTTGGACATCTCCTTCATACTGTCTGGTCTCTGGAATTTTCTGTCTACAAAGACAGCCTTTTACTGCTCCCCTCATTCCTTTACTCCAACAGAAAAGAGTTCGTCTCTGTCTGCAGAGCTGTCACCTGAGTTGGATCCATTAATTCTTAGATCCCAGTCTCTGCTTCCAAATCTAACATGCTTTTAGACACTCTGCTCTTCATATTTTAAGTGGGGTCTAAAAGTATCAGAACCATTTTCTGAAAATATTTTGATGAAATTGTTTCATTTTAAACAATCACTCAGTATTGCTATGGGAAGGGGAATACCAACCAGTTTGCTCTTCATTTCTAGTTAAGGTGATGTCATTTTTAATTGTGGGGATTTTTATGATCTTTTCTTTATCCTTTTAGTTCTAAAAGTTCACAACACTGGGGTGGTGTGGGTCCTTTTTTTTTTAAATCTTGTTTAGCACTCATTATGTCCTTTCTCTTAGAATATTCATGATCTCTGAGGACTCTCTTCTGATAACTTTCCCTTTATTTTCTCTATGGTCTCTTTCTTGAAATCCTATCACTCAAATGTTGGACCCCCTGAACTGATTTTTCTCTTAACTTTTCTCTCACATATATTGAACATTGTATTTAGTTTTATATTTTCTAAGACTGCCTCAAATCTATTTTCCAAGATTTTTTTATATTTCATCAATCACATTTTTATCTTGTAAAAAATTCTTTATCATTTTCTAGTTATTATTTTTAAAATACAGTTCCTCTTTTATGGATATAGTATCTTCTTGGAACCCTCTGAGTATAGAAATTAGAACGTTTTGTTCCTTTGTTTTGTCTATGAACAATTTTGTCTCTTTAACCTGAATTTTAAATTTTATGTTAAAGATGTCCTCAAGCATGTTAGTACTGGATCTTTCATTTATATTTTAAGATGAGGCAATAGGAAGCCTGACTGGTGACTCTGTGCGTATCGAGTGAACTATTTCTGGAGCAAACCATTTGTGGAGGTTGCCACCCCCTATTCCAGACTGTGGCTTGGTTCTAAAACATTGACACCCCCTCTAACTTCCTTGCATGGCTCATCCCAGACACTGTGATCAATATCTAGTTAATAAACCTCCACTGTGTTGCTGGGGTTGGAACGCTAGGCATGAATGTTTTGCTGGCAGCATACTGTTTGTAAAGTTGAAACAGGGAAATGGAAAGGTTGCCAATCATAAGTAACCTCCCTCCACACCATATCTCACTTTGACCTTGCAATTTCAGAGGTCAGGCCTCCACGCCATTCTTCTGGGGGTCAGCTCCCTCCTACACTCTGCCTGAACATGTATTTAGCTGTAGCTTATGCAACTTCATTTTGCCAGTCAATGCTGAAACATTAAGTTTCTTTAATTCGGAAATTTGTTGAAATATTCTGTATGTTTATGGTCTCCCTGCAGTTTGCAGCCTAGCAGTGAGTTTCATACACCATTGTTTTGTCATTCATAGAGAATGATTTAAGCAGAGTTACATAATGAAAAGTATATAAAGACATGTTCCATTTTTTCCACCTTGAAACAGACAATTACTACCTACTGTAGAAAGCTGTTATAGTGAGTAGTTCAACTGAGAGGCTTCATAAATAATAAAATAGTTATTATTTCAAAATAGGTTCTTATACTTCTTCTCTTTAGATTTTCTCTTTTGAGTCACTAGAGGTATCTCTTTTTATGGAACTATTTATAAATATTTAGGCAATTGTGTTATACCATTTAAAGAATAAACATTTCCAGGGAAAAATGATGAATTTTATTTTAGCTTTTGTCATATATACGTCATATATCTCTTAGACAGATATATATAACAGATAACTGTTCTGATATCAGTGCAACTTTTTTCCTGCAAATTACAATTGGGTTAATCTTTTATTTGTTTTTCAAATATTAATTAATCCCATCATTCTAAAAAGCATACTAGTAGAACAGCATTCAAAGATGAACAAGAGAGACTTCCCTGGTGGCACAGTGGTTAAGAATCCGCCTGCCAATGAAGGGGACATGGGTTCGATCCCTGGTCTGGGAAGATCCCACATGCCACAGAGCAACTAAGCCCGGGCACCACAACTACTGAGCCTGCTCTCTAGAGCCCATGAGCCACAACTACCGAGCCCGTGAGCCACAACTACTGAAGCCCGAGTGCCTAGAGCCCGTACTCTGCAACAAGAAAAGCCACTTGCGATAAGAAGCCCACGCACCGCAAAGAAGAGTAGCCCCTGCTCGCCACAACTAGACAAAGCCCACGTGCAGCAATGAAGACCCAATGCAGCCAAAAAATAAAAGTAAATAAAATTTTTTAAAAAACCAAAAAAACAAAGATGAACAAGAAGCTCAGATTCTAGTTAACTGGATTAACATCGGTACTTTTTAGTAGATAATTTTAAGTAAATGTCAGTTGTACAAGGTTCTAGTTTAAATCTATCAAACAAGGATTCATTGTCTAACACATTTTGTGCTGCAGATTTATGCAGGGTTGATTTTATCAGACTCTAAAAGTCCATGACCACATTTTGTTATTCATTCATTTATTCACTCATTCATTCATTCATTTATACTTTTGATTTGCAATGTCTATCATGGTGCCTTGAATTTAATAGGAACTCAATAAATATGTATTTGTTGAAGAAAGGAGATTTGGAAAACTATACAGACCTCATGATATAATTACATGACCCTTTATAATATTTCAGATAACCCTTCAGAATATTCTTGGGTATGAAACTATCCTAAATAAACTCAAGATAAAGTTAGTCCTCTAGTTTGACACTGAAACATCAAATAAAAATGTAAATATCTCACCTGGAAGAAAAAAGAAAAATGAAAGTAAAATATACCATTCAGCCACACAAAAGGTCAGAATAATTATCAGATTGTCTAGACATCTAAAATTGAGCATGCCCTCTGACGAGGGGACAAATGAGGGGCAGAGAGGTGTACTGGAAGTTAGGAAAGTTCCAGAATATGGCAGTGCAGTGGGAGATCTCAAACAGCCATGACAGTGGATCAAGAACATACCTTGGTAGAGGGAAAAGTATTGTAAGAGAGAATATTTTTAAATATTCAAAAGTGCTTTTCTCTTTATTCCCTAGAGATAATTATAGTTTCTCTAAATAAATGTTGGAGTTAGACTATAATTGGCTTTTCATGGGTCAATCTTGACTCAACATAAATGTTGGTAAGAAAGCTGTTTTTTTTTTTTTCTCAAGTGCTTGAAATGTACAAAAAGAAGCCCCTGCAAGGTTGCTATGCATAATCCTCTCTACGAAGCACAGTGGGAGGCAAAAATCTAAAAATGAGAAGATCCCAATAAATTTAATGTCTATTAAGATAGATATGAATGTGGCATATATAAATCAGTTTGAATGAAAACTAACATAGTTGACTCTTAGTAAATATGAAGTAATTGAGGATTTACAAAATTTGGCCTGTTAGTTCTTATGTGAAATAGCCTTACATTAAAAAAAACTGACAGCATTTGTTACACATAAATACCCACTTTAATTAATCATATTTTTAAACAGATTAACAGCAACTAGCATTTAAATAGAAAATAATTAACATAATCCTTACTGTTATATTCCTAGTTGTTTCCTTAAAATTCTCTTTAAATTTCTTATCAATTAAACTTTGTTTATATGAGTTTTTACAACATTGTGGAAACTGTAAAGATGGCTTCAAATTTTTATAGAATATTAATGAAAACTCTTTCAGAGTGACTAATGACAGAAACAATAAAATATACAAAAGTGAATCTTCAGATTTCAAAATGAAACAAAAGAACCATCAAACCAAAACATTTACAAATTAAGAAAAAATATCAGGAGAATTTTAGCACAATGCCAGTAGTAACTAGAAGACAAAGGAAACATTGCTTCAAAATCTCATTATCAGGGGTTCCATTTCCAGAACGGCAGTGTAAGGAGATCTGTGGGTCTGCTGCCTTAGAAAAGCAACCATAACTAGTAACTAGTAAGAAATGAACAACACAATCAACATAGGATCTAACTGACATTACCCAACACTTCATTCCACTTGAACAAGCTCTTCATTCAGAGCTTGTTCAAGCACCCATGTAACAAACACTAAGACAGATTATATTTTGATTCACAAAACCAAGCTCAAATATTTAAAACGTTAAAATTATACAGGGCATGCTTTGTGACATCAATGAAGTCAAATTAGAATAACAGAAAGAAAATAGGAAATTCTACAATCACTTTACTATTAAACAGTGCACTTCTGTATAATCCAAAAGTCAAAAAAGAAGTGCCAAAAATTATAAAAATACTTAGAACTAAACAAAAATGAAAATTCAAAATAAAAACATGTGGAAGTCATCTAAAACAATTTTGAGAGGGAAATTTATAGGAGTAAATGTTTGCCATAAAATATCAGAGGTCTTAAATCAATAATCTAACTCAGGAAATTAGAAAAATATATAGCAGAATTCCCATAATGAAAGAAGAAAAGAAAAATTCACAAAGAGTAGAAATCATCTAAAATTAAAATAGGTAAACAATTGAGAAAAATCAACAAAAAGCTCTGTTCATCAAAAAAAATCAGTAAGTTGATAACTCTCCATCAAGATTAGCAAAGATAAAATGAAAGAAGACACGTAACTAACTACAGGAATGATATTGAGACTATCACAACAGCTCCTGTAGCAAAGTAAAAGAAATATAAGGGAATACTGCAAACAAATTTATGTTCATAAATATGACAACCTTGGGAAAAAAATGGATCAATTCCTAGAGAAACAGGCTACAAAATCTCAACAAAGATGAATGAGGTAACCAAACTAAACTAGTACTATAACTATTAAAGAAACTGAATTTGTAATTTTAAACCCCTGAAAAACAAAAACCAAGGCCAAAAAAACAAAACAAAAAATCCACTCCACAGACAGATGATTTCACTGGAAAATTCTACCAAACTTTTAAAATAAAAACCAAATTTACACAATTTCTTCCAGAAAATTGAGCAGGAAGGCTACTTCCTTTATGAAGTTAAGTATTACTATAATACCATAACCAGACAAAGACAATAATAAAGGAAAAAAAGGAAGACAGAGTAGAAGAAATACAGACTAGTATCTCTCATGAACTTTGATGCAAAAATCCTCAACGAAATATGAGCAAATGAAATCAGCAATGCATGAAAAGAATTATTTATTATGTTCAAGTGGATTTTATTTTAGATATGTAAGGCTGGTTCAATGTTAAAAATTAATCAAAGTAATCCAGCATACTTATGAGCTAAAAGAGATCAATCATATGATCATATAATTGACCCAGAACAAAACATTTGACAAAATGCAACACCTATTTATGATTGAAAAAATCTTTAATTTATATGAAATATACTGATTCCTTGAAAAACATGATCTTACAAAAACTCACTCAAGGAGAAACGGATAATATGAATAAGTCATATTAAACTGCATCCTCCTTATATTGCTTGTGAGAATGTAAAATGATACAGCTCCTCTGGAAAAGGACGTGACAGTTTCTTACAAACTAAACATGAGCTTACTGTACACTTCAGAAATTACACTGCAGGACATTTATACCAGAAAAATGAAAACTTATTTTCACAAAAAAATCTGCATATCACACAAATGTTCATAGCAGCTTTCTTTGTAATAGCTTCAAACTGGAAACAACCCAAATGTCCTACTATGGTTGAATGGTTAACCAAACTGTTTACAGTTTTTAGTAAACAAGTCTTGTGCATCCATATGATGGAATACTACTCAAGGTTAACAAGGAGAAGGCTCTTGACACAAGCAACAACTTGAGTGGATCTCAAGGAAATTAAACTGCATGAAAAAGGTCATCTCAAAATATCATATACTGAATAAATCTATATAGCAACACAGCAGTGACAAACTTTTAGAATGGGTAATTAGTGGTTGCTATGTTTTAGAGAGGGAGCAGGTGGGGAGGTGGCCATGTCTGTGAAAAAGTGGCACAGGGAACCTGTGATGGAACCATTCTTGTGTCCTTGTGTTGTGTGGTGCTCACACAGATCCACACATACCATCAAATTACACAGGAACTAAACACACGCATGAGTAAAACTGGTAGATTGAATAGGGTGTATGTATTATACCAAATTTATTTTCCTCATTGTGATACTAAGCTATAGTTATGGGAGATGTTATCACTGGGGTAACTGGGTGAAGGATATAGGGGGTCCTTATGTATTATTTCTTACAGCTCCATGTGAATCTGTTATTACTTTAAGCCAAACAGTTAAAAATATGGTTACATAGTATGAAATTAATTACAGAATGGTCTCTCAATAGATAGACAGATGATAAATACATGATAAATAGAATATATTACATTTATTTATATACAGTACATTATATATTACTTTATGTATTCTGTATTATATTGTATATCATACTACATATAATATATATCACCTATCTATATTTATAAAATAGAAAGAGGTAAAATTAAGAAAAACTGTAAGAAAAAATATTACATGCTCTCTAATGCTATTTAGGTTTTGTTTCTCAAATTACATCTCAGTGACTTTGCCCCAGAATGATTTGTTGTGAAAATATTATAAGATGCCTCCAAAAGTCAGACTCCCACATGCCCCACTAAACTATTTGCTATTTGAAATGTCACGTAAGATCCTTCTGGCAAACCTTTTCTACTTTATTTTTCAGAAGCAACATGACCTAAATAATGGCAGTTGCTACACTACAGCATACCTGTAAGCCTGAGGTGGGTCATTGGAAGTCAAGCACCTCAGGTGTTCTCCCTCTGCAGAAATCAACAACCTACAAGAATCTGTAGGTTAATTTTATTAAGTTACTGTCTCAGCACTAATAATCAACTTGGTTATTTAGTCTATACAGATTTTTTTCAGTACCCTAAAGCACTAAATAAATGCTTCTCTTATCACTGTGCTGCTTCTGATAAGCAATTGGAGGACTATGGTTTCTATCCAGAGTGACATAGACATCTCTTCAAGCAGATGCTCTGCCATGCAGAATACACTTTAAATATTTTGAGGTTCCATTCTGTTCTTGCCTATTTACAGGTGCTCTGCCTTCTGTAGCAAGAACATTTTTCATCAGGCACAAACAATCCAAACAGTGTATCGAAACTACATAAGGATTTATACAGTGGGTGTGTGAAAATTAAAATGAGATATGATGTGGTGCCCTAACAATTTTAATAGCAAATGCTTAAATTAAGCATTAGGAAAAATGTGTAATATCTGGAACTTAAAAAGCCCTAGGGGATCTCACAGAGCCTTTGTCTTCAAAATCATTCAATCTTGAATCAACAGGTAAAACTACTTTGGAGCAAAGGTGAGAGAGGTAGAAGCTGATGCTGTCTACCCTTTGAAGAGAACCCCATCTGGGCCACAGATGCACTCTTTGTGGAGGTTATGGAACTGGTCCCCTCCTTGCACTCTTTTTTTACATCTTTATTGGAGTATAATTGCTTTACAATGGTGTGCTAGTTTCTGCTTTATAACAAAGTGAATGAGTTATACATATACATATGTTCCCGTATCTCTTCCCTCTTGGGTCTCTCTCCCTCCCACCCTCCCTATCCCACCCCTCCAGGTGGTCACAAAGCACCGAGCTGATCTCCCTGTGCTATGCGGCTGCTTCCCACTAGCTATGTATCTTACGTTTGGTAGTGTACATATGTCCATGCCACTCTCTTGCTTTGTCACAGCTAACCCGTCCTCCTCTCCATATCCTCAAGTCCATTATCTAGTAGGTCTGTGTCTTTATTCCTGTCTTACCCCTAGGTTCTTCATGACATTTTTTTTTCTTAAATTCCATATATATGTGTTAGCATACGGTATTTCTCTTTCTCTTTCTGACTTACTTCACTCTGTATGACACTCTAGGTCCATCCACCTCATTACAAAGAGCTCAATTTCGTTTCTTTTTATGGCTGAGTAATATTCCATTGTATATATGTGCCACATCTTCTTTATCCATTCATCCGATGATGGACACTTAGGTTGTTTCCATCTCCTGACTATTGTAAATAGAGCTGCAATGAACATTTTGGTACATGACTCTTTTTGAATTATGGTTTTCTCAGGGTATATGCCCAGTAGTGGGATTGCTGGGTCATATGGTAGTTCTATTTGTAGTTTTTTAAGGAACCTCCATACTGTTCTCCATAGTGGCTGTACCAATTCACATTCCCACCAGCAGTGCAAGAGTGTTCCCTTTTCTCCACACCCTCTCCAGCATTTATTGCTTCTAGATTTTTTGATGATGGCCATTCTGACTGGTGTGAGATGATATCTCATTGTAGTTTTGATTTGCATTTCTCTAATGATTAATGATGTTGAGCATTCTTTCATGTGTTTGTTGGCAGTCTGTATATATTCTTTGGAGAAATGTCTATTTAGATCTTCTGCCCATTTTTGGATTGGGTTGTTTGTTTTTCTGTTATTGAGCTACATGAGCTGCTTATAAATTTTGGAGATTAATCCTTTGTCAGTTGCTTCATTTGCAAATATTTTCTCCCATACTGAGGGTTGTCTTTTCGTCTTGTTTATAGTTTCCTTTGCTGTGCAAAAGCTTTGAAGTTTCATTAGGTCCCATTTGTTTATTTTTGTTTTTATTTCCATTTCTCTAGGAGGTGGGTCAAAAAGGATCTTGCTGTGATTTATGTCATAGAGTGCTCTACCTATGTTTTCCTCTAAGAGTTTGATAGTTTCTGGCCTTACATTTAGGTCTTTAATCCATTTTGAGCTTATTTTTGTGTATGGTGTTAGGGAGTGATCTAATCTCATACTTTTACATGTACCTGTCCATTTTTCCCAGCACCATTTTTTTTTTTTGGTACGCAGGCCTCTCACTGTGTGGCCTCTCCGCTTGCGGAGCACAGGCTCCAGACGCGCAGGCTCAGCGGCCACAGCTCATGGGCCCAGCTGCTCCGCGGCATGTGGGATCTTCCCGGATCAGGGCACGAACCCATGTCCCCTGCATTGGCAGGTGGACTCTCAACCACTGTGCCACCAGGGAAGCCCCCAGCGCCACTTATTGAAGAGGCTGTCCTTTCTCCACTGTACATTCCTGCCTCCTTTATCAAAGATAAGTTGACCATATGTGTGTGGGTTTATCTCTGGGCTTTCTATCCTGTTCCATTGATCTATATTTCTGTTTTTGTGCCAGTACCATACTGTCTTAATTACTGTAGCTTTGTAGTATACTCTGAAGTCAGGTAGCCTGACTCCTCCAGCTCTGTTTTTCATTCTCAATATTGCTTTGGCTATTCGGGGTCTTTTGTGTTTCCATACAAATTGTGAAATTTTTTGTTCTAGTTCTGTGAAAAATGCCAGTGGTAGTATAACAGGGATTGCATTGAATCTGTAGATTGCTTTGGGTAGTAGAGTCATTTTCACAATGTTGCTTCTTCCAATCCAAGAACATGGTATATCTCTCCATCTATTTGTATCATCTTTAACTTCTTTCATCAGTGTCTTATAATTTTCTGCATACAGGTCTTTTGTCTCCTTAGGTAGGTTTATTCCTAGATATTTTATTCTTTTTGTTGCAATGGTAAATGGGAGTGTTTTCTTGATTTCACTTTCAGATTTTTCATCATTAGTGTATAGGAATGCCAGAGATTTCTGTGCATTAATTTTGTATCCTGCTACTTTACCAAATTCATTGATTAGCTCTAGTAGTTTTTTGGTAGCATCTTTAAGATTCTCTATGTATAGTATCATGTCATCTACAAACAGTGACAGCTTTCCTTGCACTCTTAAATTCTGCCAAGGTAACAGAATTCATGACGATTTGTAGAGTTTGCTTTGTGATGACCAAGAAACTCTGGTCTCTCCTTAAAAGGTCATCCAAAAAAACACAGGATTCTTCTAAAAGTTGATGTCATGTGGTTGATATATAGACACTTAGATCTAAAAGATGAACATAAAAAAAAACAACACACATTTCCAAGCAGTCAATTAAGACTCTCAAAATTGTGGAGGTGGAGATATTTTTTTCATTGTAGGCCCTCTTACAAGTATTTTGAAGAGAGGTCATATATTAACTCCCATAGGGGCACAAGCCACTGTGGCAAATACTAGAAATAAAAAGGGATAAGAAATGCAGCCTCAGCCCTCCAATGATCTATAATGCAACTGAAAAAACAATATTTATTACAAAATTAATACAATGGAAAGAAGGTACACTTGTATTTGTCCCAATTATTCATTGCTAAAATATGATGGATGTTAAGAAGTATGTCTACCTGAACCCAATGAATGGTGACATTTTAAAAATAAAAGCAGAGCCTGGGTGCTTGGCATGAGAAAAAGCAGGAGAAATTTAAGAAGACCATGCATAATGTAGGCAAATGAACTCAGTGTAGTTTCTTTATCAGCAGGCATAAATCTTCTAAGGAGGAAGGAATTATCTGCATGGATATACTGGAGAAAGAATTTAAAACCCTAAAGACACCAGAGGATATATAACCAGTCAATTATATAACCCAGTTGCAATTTATAATTTGAAGTTCAGAACTATGAATATAAATTATCTTATTTTTATTGGTGCTCTGGGACCAAAGATGAAACAATAATATATTCACTAACTGACCGATTGTAGCAGTTAATTCTGAAATCTTAGCACCATTGCATGTGTAAGATAATTTTTTTTTCTGTATGCATGCACAAATTATATTCATTCATATAAATTTCACATGTATATAAAATATAATGGACAAGAGCGATTTTATTAAATTATTGTCTCAGCACAAATAATCAACTTGGTTATTTAGTCTATATAGATTTTTCAGTACCCTAAAGCACTAAATGAATGCTTCTCTTATCACTGTGCTGTTTCTAATACATCAATTGGAAGACTATGGTTTCTATCCAGTAGTGACTTTATTTTGGCAGTAGAGCAATGATATAATGATTAAACTAAAGGTTAATTCAATTCATATATGCTGTGGGACTGGCAGTAGGAGAAATAGACAATATGGACTTTGACAACCAGAGCACGATTTTTAAAATTACTAACTACATGTATAATTTCATTAAACAAAAGCATCAAGCTGCTGGATTAAGAAGAGCTAATAGGTTATTGTCGGTAAAAAGTCAATTAGGAATCAGTGGCATTTAATAAAGTAGATTTTTCAGGATGTCTATCAACATCATCTTTTTTTATAATTAGGGAAGGTCACATTTTACTCACCCATATATACTACCAAATGTAAAATAGATAGCTAGTGGAAGGAGCCGCATAGTACAGGGAGATCACCTCAGTGCTTTGTGAACACCTAGTGGGGTGGGATAGGGCGGGTGGGAGGGAGACGCAAGAGGGAGGAGATATGGGGATATATGTATATGTACAGCTGATTCACTTTGTTATAAAGCAGAAACTAACACACCATTGTAAAGCAATTATACTCCAATAAAGATGTTAAAAAATGATTCTAAGTATACAAATTTTGATGAAAGTATTCACTGTATAAATGAGTCTTCAGTGTGAAGACCAATCATTAAAATTTCACGCTTCCTAATATTAATTTTCCTTCAGGTGGTAACAAATTGGGGAAGGTGTGAGCTGTATGCTGGCTTTCATATGCCCCCTTACTTTTCATTTTATTTATACTGCATTTATACTGAGTGATAAAATTATTTTGTTATCTCTCTAAACATGGCTACCTTATGCAATTTAATTTTGACTACCACATCCACAGTCAATTTCTTGATGATGCAGTCTAACAATCTGAATGTATTCATCGAGTCTTAAAATGTTGAACCTTGAAGTTTTCTTTCGTATCAGCAGCTCCCAATGTGAGTATCTTTAATTTGCTAAATGCTTTGCTTGTGTTTTAGAAATTCTAAAAGTCCCAAACCACAGAACCAGGGCATTCACCCAACTGTAATTACAACTCACAAATCATCTTTTGTAGAACCTGATCAAGAGACTTCTCAAAATAATTTTCAGAAATGCAATTTTTTATCACCTTCTTTACTAGCTGTCAATATAATTCATAACTGTCATTTTTAAGCTTTAATTTCCTGGTGGATGTTGCATTATTGCGCACCCAGGATAAAGGATTAGGGAAAGCCAGGTCCCTTAGTGTGCATGTTCCAGCAGACAGAAGTCTGCTTTTCAGAGCTTTGCCCACTAAGCTGATCTTTCTCAATCCCATGCCATCCAAAAGCTAATTTCCACACCCTCTTTCTCATGCCCATCCAGAAAGAGGTGCAAGAGCTTAAAACTAGGAAATCATCTTAAGTGAATTTCCATATAATTTAACTCTTGACTGCTTTGCTGTCCTTACAGGTTTTCATAAAAATTGACAGGTCAAGAATTTAAATAAAATAAAGGTATATACATGAAACATACAGTATGAATCTGCTTTCTGAGCTTTTCATACCCTGATCTTCCTGACCGGTGTCCTTTCGTATAGGGAAACCATCCTTACTTTTTCCAAAAATTCAGAAACACGAAACAAAATTATACTGGGACATGCGAAAAGTGTCTGGAATCTCTAAATAGAGAAAGGACAAATATTGAAAAGAAATACTGAAAGAGTGAAAGAAAGGAAGCTTTAGGGAGAGAGTTTTAGAGCCACTCTATTGATTTTTGTCCAATTATTCATTTTCTCCCATTTTCTGATCACATCTAGGTAATCTCTTGCCATGATGTATGTAACATGTTCATGAATCTCCAATTCTAGTCTTAATAAAATAAGAATCATATGTTTATAGAAGGAGAGCTGCGTCAGAAACTTTACAGTATTAGGCTTCCCTGGTGGCGCAGTGGTTGAGAGTCCGCCTGCCAATGCAGGGGACACGGGTTCGTGCCCTGGTCCGGGTAGATCCCACATGCCGCGGAGCAGCTGGGCCCGTAGGCCATGGCCGCTGAGCCTGCGCGTCCGGAGCCTGTGCTCCGCAACGGGAGAGGCCACAACAGTGAAAGGCCCACATACCACAAAAAAAAAAAAAAAAAAAAAAGAAGAAACTTTACAGTATTAAGATTAATTCATACAAAAAAGACATGTAGGCTTCCTAATACTGTGTGAGAGGATGGAAAAAGTGGATAACTCCAGGGACATGAGATGGGACATGTCTATTGATTCCAAATACACAAATGATAAACTTCCATGAGCTAAGAATATTGGTAGGTTCTATAAGGATGTGAAGAGATTAACTGAGCTTATCACCTGTTCTCAAGAAATATACTTAGAGAAAAAGAAACAAGACATGTTCAGCAGTCAGAAAAATCCCACACAACATAGAATCTGAGTATAATTTGAGTATTACTAATTGTCAAATTATATGCTAAATACCATACCATCAAAAGTATGGTTTTGATGGAGGAGAACAAATTTTAGTGAAAATAATAATAGAACACTTTCTAAGGGGGGTGATTTTGAGCCAGGATTTTAAAAATGGATAGGAAGTATTTTATTGTTAATATATCATAAACATGTTAACATATTTATAAGCATATGCTTATAAGTATTAATTTACATTTTTGTCTCTACTCCTTTTCAGAAATAATTGGAGTTATACAATACCAAAAGACACATGAAAAAGAAAAAATATTTAAGCGTGTTCTAAGCCCCTACCCAATATCATAAACAGTAATAAGTTACAAATATTGATAAGGTAATGTCAAAACTAAAATTATTTTCATATTATATTTTAGTTAGAAAACCTATCAAACTGAAACAAAAAAATTATGTGAACTATAATAAGAATTCAATAAAGCATTTGGCCTAGAAAAATCTACACCAAATCAGCAGCTTTCCTAAATATCACAAATAAACAATTACAAAATGTAATGAAAAGGAGACTTCCCAATCTAGTAAAAATGGAGTAGACACATTTCCCCACATTCTTCCCACTAATTATAGCTAAAAATTGTGAACAGTGTGTATGAAACAAACATCAGATGCCAAAAGTAGAGAAAAATAGGTGGACTGGATAGGGAATTTGAGACTCAAGGAATAACATGTTGGTGAATTTCTTGAGTTTTCTTTTGCCTTCTTTGTATCTTGAGTTGGGTACTGGAAAAGCCAAAAACCCAGAAACAGCAGGATCTGATTTTTTTTAAGGCCTATAGCTCTCATGAACATAAGGTGTAAAAATCTTTTAACAAAATATTAATAAATCAATCCAACAATATATAAAAAGAATTATATACCCACTACCAAATGGGATTTATCCCAGGTACGCAAGACTGGTTCAACATTCAAAAGTCAATTAATATAATCTATCACATCACCAGGCTAAAAAATAAGAACCACATGATCATATCAATTGATGCAAAAAAAGTATTTGACAAGATCCAACACTCTTTCATGATAAAAACACTCAGTAAACTACAAATAGAGTGGAACTTCAACTTCATAAACAATATCAAAACCTACACTAATATCAAACTTAATGGTGAGACACTAGAAGCTTTTTAACTAGGAAAAGGCAGAGAGCAAGGCAAGGGTGTCCCCTCTCACCAATCCTTTTCAACAAGTCACTGGAAGTCCTACCTAATGCAATAAAACAAAGAAAGGAAACAAAATGTATTCATATTGGGGAGGAAGATGTGCAACTGTCGTTGTTCACAGATCTTATGATCATCAATGTAGAAAATCCAAAACAAAGAAAAAAGCTCCTGGAACAAATAAAAATGACAAATTATAGCAAAGTGAATATACAAAAGTCAGTTATTTCCTGTATACCAGAAATGAACAAAAGGAATTCAAAATTAAAAGTCAAAACCATTTACATCAGCACCCCCCAAAAATGAAGTAGTTAGATATAAATCTAACAAAATGTGTAAAGTCTATATGAGAAAAACTGTAAAGCTCAGATGAATGGAATCAAAGAAGAACTAAATAAATGGAGAGATATTCCATGTTCATGGATAGGAAGACTCACTATTAAGAACTTAAGCTATCAGTTCTTCCCAACTTGACCTACAGATTCACTGCACTTTCTATCAAAATCCCATCAAATTATTTTATGGATATCAACAAACTGATTCTGAAGTTTATAGCAAGAGGCAAAGACCCAGAATAGCCAAAACGATACTGAAGAACAAAGTTGATGGACTTTGGCACTAGTGAAAGAACAGACAAATGCATCAGTGGAACAAAACAGAGGGCCCAGAAATAGACCCACTCAAATTTAATCAGCTGACTTTTTCATAAAGGAGCAAAAGCGATGCAATGGAGCAAAAACAGTCTTTTCAACAAATGTGGAACATCTAGACATCCACATGCAAAAAAAAAAAAAAAAAGAGAATCTAGACACATCTTATGCTTTTCACAAAAATTAACTCAAAATGGATCACAGGCCTAACTATAAAATTCAGAACTATAACACTCCTAAAAGAAAACATAGAACACCTAGATGACCCAGTTGATCTTGGATATGGTGATGACTTTTAGATATAATCCAAGGCACAATCCATGAAAGAAATAACTGATAAGCTGGACTTCATTAGAATTAAAAACTGCTCTGCAAAAGGCAATGTCAAGAGAATGAGAAGACAAGTGATGGATTGGGAGAAAATATTTCCAAAATACACATATGATAATAAACTCTTGTCTAAAATATATAAAGAACTCTTAAAACTTAATAATAAGAACACGAATAACCTGATTAAAAATGGGCCAACACTCTTAACAGACACCTCACTAAATAAGATATACAGTTGGTAATTAAATATATGAAAATATGTTCCACATGATATATCATCAGGGAAATGAAAATTAAAACTACAGCAAGATGCCATTACATACCTATTAGAAGGGGAAAAAAATTCCAACACTGACAAAACTAAATACTGGTGAGGATGCGGAGCAACAGGAACCCTCATTCACTACCGGTAGAAATGCAAAATGGTACAATTACTTTGGAAGACAGTTTGGTGGCTTCTTACAAAACCTAACATACTCTTAACATATGATAGAGCAATCACAATCCTTGGTATTTATCCAAACGCCTTGAAAACTTATGCACACACAAAAAACTACACATGTATGTTTACAGCAGTTTTATTCATAATTGCCAAAAGTTGGATGCAACCAAGATGCCTTTCAAGTAGGTGAATGGGTAAATGAACTGTGATATATCTACATAATGAAATATTATTCCGCTTTAAAAAGAAATGAGCTATCAAATTATGAAAAGACATGAAGGAAACATAAATGCATATTGCTAAATGAAAGAAGCCAATCTGAAAAGTCTGCATAGTGTATGATTCCAACTGCATGTCATTCTTGAAAAGGCAAAATTGCAGACACAGTAAATTATTGTTTGTCAGGGGTTGGGCATTAGGTGACGGGTGAATAGGCAGAGCATAGAATAATTTGGGGGCACTGAAAATACTCTGTAAGATACTATAATGATGGATGCAAGTCAATATACATTTGTCTGAACCCAGAGAATGAACACAACAGTGAATTCTAATGTAAACTGTGTACTTTGGATGACTATGATGTGTCAATGTAGGTTCATCAATTGTAAAAAATGCCCCACTCTGGTGGGGATGTTGATAATGGTGGAGGCTATGTATGTGTCGGGGCAGGAAGTATGTGGGAAATCTCTGTACTGTCCTTTCAATTTTACTGTGAACCTAAAACTTCTCTTAAAAAAAAGCCTCAAAAATATCTTAAAATTTTGCATCTAAACCAATAAATATTATTAATTATGTAAAATATAAATGGATAAAATACCCTAAATACAATCAAGGGTGTCAAAAGTTTAGAAAAAAGGATTAATGATGTTGTATATAAGACATAAATATGTTAATACAGAAGTTGGAAATGCTGACAGTGAAACTTTGAAAAAAGTTCATCACAAAAATATTATCAAAAAGTCAAAGAACAAAAAACCTAGGTTACCTATCTAAATGGCATACAAAGAATTCTTCAAGTGGGGAAGCAATACTAGCAAGAGATATTTTATAATTACAAATCTATATGAAATCTGGGATCATGTACAGAATGACTGAATGTACATTCTTTATAATGTGTTCTGAGCTTCAGGAGACTCACCAGATTATCATATTCAAATTACTTAGTGTGGGAATTCCCTAGCGGTCCAGTGGTTAAGACTCGGCGTTTTCACTGCCGGGCCTGGGTTCAGGCCTTGGTCAGGGAACTAAGATCCCGCAAGCTGCACAGCATGACCAAAAAAAATTTTTTAATGAATAAATAAAATAAAAACAAATCGCTCAGTTGCTGCTACTATTCTTAAATAGTTTATTTTCAGACTGCCTTTAACATTCACCTGGGCAATGCCTGTGTGAGTTCTTATTATGTAGCGTGTACATTTATAAATTAGGAAATTTTTAGTAAAACAATAATACAAGAAACCTAGAATAAAAAGATAGCTAAGTTTGGATACGTGTTCATACATTTTAACTATAATAAGCATGAATCTTTATATTAGTAGGGAAAAAAAGAAAAGATATTAATAATGTACAATATCCTAGAAAATTTATGACACTGCAAATCACAACAGATAGAAATATATTCTGACAATAAGCAAGAATTAGTAAAATTGAACCAATTTATTTCAGGAAAACATGTGAGTGGATTTTTACTGAGTGACATAATGTTGAAGGCAAATAGAGCTCAAAAGTTATATCATTAAAATCTCAAGGCAATAAACATTTAGATATTTTGTCAGACTGGAATAATATCTCATTTAAGCTCAAGGTCCAAATGGATAAAATTGTAATCATCAATGAAGAAATAATTTAAACAAATTAAATCCTTAATTAAAGCACTCTATGCTAAAAATTTACAAAAATATTCTATAAAAGAGTATTGAGAAAGCAAACAAAGACACTCAGAAGTTGAGATCAGAAATTCTGACAACATATATTGAATATTTAAAAGACAATGAGGGCTTCCCTGGTGGCGCAGTGGTTGAGAGTCCGCCTGCCGATGCAGGGGACACGGGTTCGTGCCACGGTCCGGGAACATCCCACATGCCGTGGAGCGGCTGGGCCCGTGTGCCGTGGCTGCTGAGCCTGGGCATCTGGAGCCTGTGCTCCACAACGGGAGAGGCCACAACAGTGAGAGTCCCATGTACCGCAAAAAAAAAAATAAATAAAAGACAATGAGACACTTTCAGATATTAATATTCACTAAGGCTTCAAAACCTAATAATATTATTACCTAGATATATGCTTCACTTGCTACAAAACAATGTATCTATTTTCATAAGAAAACTAAATTTTAGAAATGATTAAGGTAACACAATTTCAATAATGATCTATGAAGATTTACATCTTAAAAACAAGTGCTTAAATAATTTCCTTAAAATGTAAAATTCGAACGTTAGGTAACTTCATGTTTGACCCCAAGAAGCTGAAAGGGACAATATATGAAGTTATATATCCAATGATTATGCTTTAAAAAGTTTCCATTGGAAAAAATATTTACATCAAAACATAATTGGATTTACTACAGATCATATTAGTAGAATTATAGAAAGGAAATCTATTGTTTAGGCCAAAATCTTAAGCAAATTTCAGACTGTCTTAATTTGGCATTGATTCAACATATGAAATTATCTATGGCGAGTGTCATTTTAAAATTCAATTATTTTAAATGTTTTCAACCATATGTCAAATAAATTTCTCAGAAAATTAAATACCAAGACTAAAAACAATTAAATTTGGAAGGAAATTTGGACTTTGGATGGTTAGTCTTGAGTGTAAAGGCTATGAAAGTGTTTGAAATTTTATCAAGTCTTATAAATTTACTCTAGTGGGTATTAATTTAAAACTCTTTTTAAAAATACAATTACTATAACAATTTGGCTCTAATAAAACACATTCTAACACATATGTCAATATTTCTCTTTTTTTTTGTTTTTGTTTTTTTTTGCGGTACGCAGGCCTCTCACTGTTGTGGCCTCTCCCGCTGCGGAGCACAGGCTCCGGACGCGCAGGCTGAGCGGCCATGGCTCACGGGCCCAGCCACTCTGCAGCATGTGGGATCTTCCCGGACCGGGGCATGAACCCGTGTCCCCTGCATCGGCAGGCAGACTCTCAACCACTGCGCCACCAGGTAAGCCCAATATTTCTCTTTTTTTAAAGAAAGAAATAATTCTATTATTAAACCATAAAGTGACTGAATGAAAGGAATTTGATTTAATTAAATGAACTTTGGCAGAGAAGCAGAAATCATCATAGAAATGAAGCAACAGGATGTAACATGAAACAGAAAATGTGTCTTCTAAGGGTAAAACTATTAGATTGTGCAATAATCATATGAAAAGGCAATATTTGATAAAAAAGTAAAATTTATATATTTATTCTTTTATAGTTTATAAAATATTGAAACATAGCCAAATGTCATTAACAATGCTCCATGGATAAAAGCTAAATAGGAATTAACAAAAGTAAGCCAACTAATTAAATGGGTCCTCTCTTTAAATGTTTTGTTATCAAACTTCTTATTGGTCAACAACACAGGCAGGTCTTGTAATATCAACATTAAGCAACTTCTCTTAGTTCATCATTAACTAAAAGGGGATTCCACTTCATAAATAATATGTTGGCTATTAAAACGTGGGAAACTAATGGAAGAGTCTGAAATCATTACTGATTTCAGACAGTGAGCTGGACAGAAGAACAGCTAGAGACAACTACATCAATTGTAAACTCAACAATTCTTAAAAAATTGCAAGTGATTGGAAAATATGACTGACCTGAGAAATAATGTAAAATGTTACAACCACTAAAATTTAGTTAACAGTTTTATTCGTGATAGATAGGTGATGACAGATGATAGATAGGTAGATATTGATAGAGCGATAAATAGATACAGATGACAGATGATGGATAATATATAGAAAATGGATAAGTGATAGAAAACAAATGATAGACAGATAAAAGAAGAATATGGGGAAAATGAGGGAATATCTCTGTTTGAAATGACTTTTTAAAAATAGTCCAGGGAAGCTACTAATACTAAAATTGATTTACTGGTTCATTTGGCAATATTTTCTTCTTTAAATGCCACTTGTGTTCTGGGACCATTTTGCTCATTAGAAAACAAATGATGCATAAAAATTTATACACAGGCCTTTATAGTTTACACGATGGTGTGTTACAGAAAAAAATACATAATTATATAAAGGATGTACACTTAAGAACTATGTGGTCTGGAGGAAGCAAAATGATGCTGTGACATCACATAATAAATGGATATCATCTGGGAAGGACTGGGACAATTTCCCAGAAGTGATGCTGGAGCTCTTTCTTTTCTAACAGTCAAGGCAAAGAAAAAAATATATCTCTCCTTTGTCCAATTTTCTCATAAGAATCACATAAGCATATGAGCTCTTTGGGACAAAATCTTTCAAGCAAGATCTGAGAGGGAATTTTTAAACACATATTCATCTCTGCAAAAGTGTGACTGGTCAGCATAATGGATGATGTCCTCAACAGTGTCCTTACTCAACTGAGCATGTAAACGGCAAGCAAACATTGTGAGAGGCCATGCATCCAGGCTGAGTGTGGTACTGAAGTGACCTGGTCTCATTAATAGGGAGAAATAAACCTGAATAAACTTTAAAAATAAATTTAAAAATAGTTCCAATACCTCTTTCATTATCTGCTTCAAATTTGAATAATTGTATGTGGCTTTTGATTGGAGAGATGTTGTTTAAGGTACATACTTGGAACCAGTAGATAAATTAAGTCCTGGAGATCTAATGCACAGCACAGTGATTATAGACAATGATGCTGTATTATAAACTTCAAAGTTGCTAAGAGACTAGATCTTAATTGCTCCCATCACAGAAAAGAAATGATAATTATGTGACATGATAGAGGTGTTAGCTAACTCTAGACTGGTAATCGTTTTGCAATATATAAATGTATCAAACCATCATACTGTACACCTTAAACTTACACAAAATTATATGTCAATTACATCTCAATAAAAAGATTTTTAAAAGGCAATTTAAAATAATCAGATTCATATAGAAATAAAAAGCACATGCTTTAGCTATCCAGTATGTAAAGATAAATCATTATTTTCATGGTAAATTTACTTATACTGACTAACTGAAATCATCCTTCTAATAAATTGAAGGTTCAAACATTTTAATTGCATGCCTGCATTGAATTCCAAAGGAGCTAAAGGTATGGACAGATATGATTAATTATTTAATAAGCAAACCAAATGTTTGAACATGAAGTAACTCAGGTCTAAGAGTCACAATTCTCCAGGCACCATTATTCAAGGAACATTTCTCAGAGAAAGCGAAGCAAGCGAGAATGAGAATTAAGAAGAGGCCATGCTTGGAATCTGTGCCATCTTCTGAATCTATCTTTGTAGATTCAGGGGAGAACAGTTCTCAAAACATTTTCCTCAGTTATAGGGTTTTTTTTTTTTTCATATGGGGAAATAATTTTCACAAACACATTTTTTATAAAAGAACAAAACCTATAAAACAGTTTAGGACTATAATTAAGTATCCCACCTATGAATAGCTTTGACTTATCTCAATGTTGAGCACTAAACTACTTCATTATTTTGTATCTCTGGATAGTTGGAAATTATATGATATGCTACCACGAGCGTTAGTATTTGTGTTTTCTCTTGTATTTCGTGAGAACATTTATTTGAGCATTCTCTCCTAGATAACAAAAAAGGATTTGCAGAATAAGATTTATATGGCACCTCTTCTTTTATATTCACAACATATAATTAATGCATGAGTAACACGGCGGGGTGGGGGGGTTGTGCCCCCGAGGTCCTACTGTGGCATGCTCATACTTTTTTTTTTTTGACGGCATATCTTTACATTTATTTAGGTCTTTAATTTCTCTCAGCAATGTTTTGTGGTTTTCAGTATAGTGATTGCATCTAGATCATTAGATTCATTCCTAGGTATTTGCTTTCATTAATTCTATTGCGAATGGTATTTTAAAACGTTCTCATTTTCCATTTTTTGTTGCTAGTACACAGAACAATAATTGATATTAATATAGTGACATTATATGCTACAATGTCAAGAAACTCAATTATTCTAGTATTTTTTAGTAGATTCTATAGTGTATTCTACGTATACACACGGCTTTCTGAATAATGGCAGTTTTACTTCTTAATTTCCAATATTTATGGGTTTTATTAATTTTCCTTTCCTATTACACTATCTAAAGTTTCCAGTACAGAGATTATTATCTAATAACTTTGCTATTGATCTTACAGGAAAAACACTCAATGTTTCACTATTAGGTAGAATATAGTAAGCTTTAGGTATTTAAGAAATGCCTTTCTCAGATTAAGGAAATTCTTTCATTGTTTCCTTTAAAAAAAACATAATGGGGGCTGAATTTTGTCTAATGCTTTATGTGAATCATATAGCATATGATTTCCCCATTTATACGATCAATGTTGTGAATTATATTTTTTTCTCCTTTATTCTGTTAATTTTGTGAATTTAATTGATTTTTTTCAACTTGATTTTTTTCAGATTTTCCAAATGGAAAATTAACCTTGCATTCCTGTGATAAACACTACTTGGTTGTGATGTGTTACACACACACACACACACACACTATATATATATATTTAAATTTTTTAAATAGTTTTCTTTTTTAAAGATTACTGGGGTTTTTTGCTTTGTCTTAACATCTTTATTGGAGTATAACTGCTTTACAATGTAGTGTTAGTTTCTGCTGTACAACAAAGTGAATCAGCTATATGTATACATATTTCTCCATATACACTCCATCATGCGTCTCCCTCCCATTCTCCCTATCCCACCCCTCTAGGTGGTCAAACAGCACTGAGCTGATCTCCCTATGCTATGTAGCTGCTTCCCACTAGCTATCTATTTTATATTTAGGAGTGTATATATGTCAATGCTACTCTCTCACTTCATCTCAGCTTACCCTTCCCCCTCCCCATCTCCTCAAGTCCATTCTCTACATCTGCGACTTTATTCCTGTCCTGCCCCTAGGTTCATCAAAACCATTTTTTTTTTAGATTCCATATATATATATTAGCATATGGTATTTGTATTTCTCTTGCTGACGTACTTCACTCTGTATGACAGAATCTAGGTCCATTCACCTCACTACAAATAACTCAATTTCATTTCTTAGTATGGCTGAGTAATATTCCATTGTTTATATGTGCCACATCTTATTTACCCATTCATCTGTCGATGGATATTTAGGTTGCTTACATGTCCTGGCTATTGTAAATAGCACAGCAGTGAACATTGTGTTACACGTCTCTTTTTGAATTATAGTTTTCTCAGGGTATATGCCCAGTAGTAGGATTGCTGGGTCATATGGTAGTTCTATTTTTAGTTTTTTTAAGGAACCTCCATACTGTTCTCCATAGAGGCTGTATCAATTTACATTCCCACCAACAGTGAAACACGGTTCCCTTTTCTCCACACCCCCTCCAGCATTTATAGATTGTAGATTTTTTGTTGATGGACATTCTGACTGGGTATGAGGTGATACCTCACTGTAGTTTTGATTTGCATTTCTCTAATGATTAGTGATGTTCAGCATCCTTTCATGTGTTTGTTGGCAATCTGTATATCTTCTTTGGAGAAAATCTATTTAGATTTTCTGCCCATTTTTGGATTGGGTTGTTTGCTTTTTTGATATTGAGCTGCATGAGCTGCTTTTATATTTTGGAGATTAATCCTTTGTCAGTTGCTTCATTTGCAGATATTTTCTCCCATTCTGAGGGTTGTCTTTTCGTCTTGTTTATGGTTTCCTTTGCTGTGCAAAAGCTTTGAAGTTTCATTAGGTCCCATTTCTTTATTTTTGTTTTTATTTCTATTTCTCTAGGAGGTGGGTCACAAAGGATCTTGTTGTGATTTATGTCAAAGGGTGCTCTTCCTATGTTTTCCTATAAGAGTTTTAGTGTCTGGCCTTACATTTAGGTCTTTAATCCATTTTCAGTTGATTTTTGTGGGTGGTGTTAGGGAGTGTTCTAATTTCATTCTTTTACATGAAGCTGTCTAGTTTTCCCAGCACCACTTATTGAAGAGGCTGTCTTTTCTCCATTGTATATTCTTGCCTCCTTTATCAAGATAAGGTGACCATATGTGCATGGGTTTATCTCTGGGCTTTCTATCCTGTTCCATTGACCTATATTTCTGTTTTTGTGCAATTACCATACTGTCTTCATACTGTAGCTTTGTAGTATAGTCTGAAGTCAGGGAGCCTGATTCCTCCAGCTCCGTTTTTCTATCTCAAGTTTGCTTTGGCTATTTGGGGTCTTTTGCATTTCCATACAAACTGTGAACTTTTTTGTACTAGTTCTGTGAAAAATGCCATTGGCAGTATGATACGGACTGCAGTGAATCTGTAGATTGCTTTGGGTAGTATAGTCATTTTCACAATGTTAATTCTTCCAATCCAAGAATATGATATATCTCTCCAACTGACTGTATCATCTTTAATTTCTTTCATCACTGTCATAGTTTTCTGAATACAGGTCTTTTGACTCCTGAGATAGGTTTATTCCTAGGTATTTTATTCTTTTTGTTGCAGTGGTAAATGGGAGTATTTCCTTAATTTCTCTTTCAGGTTTTTCATCATTAGTGTATACGAATGCAAGAGATTTCTGTGCATTAATTTTGTGTCCTACTACTATACCAATTTCATTGATTAGCTCTAGAAGTTTTCTTGTAGCATCTTCAGGATATTCTATGCATAGTATCATGTCATTTGCAAACAGTGACAGCTTTATTTCTTCTTTTCTGATTTGGATTCCTTTTACTTCTTTTTCTTCTCAGATTGCTGTAGGTAAAACTTCCAAAACTATGTTGAATAACAGTGGTGAGAGTGGGCATCCTTGTCTTGTTCCTGATTTTAGAGGAAATGGTTTCAGTTTTTTTATCACTGAGAATGATGTTGGCTGCGGGTTTGTCATATATAGCCTTTATTATGTTGAGGTCACTTCCCTCTATGCCTACTTTCTGGAGAGTTTTTATCATAAATGGGTGTTGAATTTTGTCAAAAGCTTTTTCTGCATCTATTGAGATGATCATATGGTTTTTAGCCTTCAGTTTGTTAATATGGTGTATCACATTGATTGATTTGCATATATTGAAGCATTCCTGGGATAAACCCCACTTGATCATGGTGTATGATCCTCTTTCTGTGCTGTTGGATTTTGTTTGCTAGTATTTTGATCAGGATTTTTGCATCTATGTTCATCAGTGATATTGGTCTGTAGTTTTCTTTTTTGTGACATGTCTGTCTGGTTTTGGTATCAGGGTGATGGTGGCCTCGTAGAATGAGTTTGGGAGTGTTCCTCCTTCTGCTATATTTTGGAAGAGTTTGAGAAGGATAGGTGTTAGCTCTTGTCTAAATGTTTGATAGAATTCACCTGTGAAGCCATCTGGTCCTGGGCTTTTGTTTGTTGGAAGATTTTTAATCACAGTTTCCATTTCAGTGCTTGTGACTGAACAGTTTATATATTCTATTTCTTCCTGGTTCAGTCTCGGAAGGTTGTGCATTTCTAAGAATTTGTCCATTTCTTCCAGGTTATCAATTCTATTGGCATATAGTTACTTGTAATAATCCCTTATGATTCTTTGTATTCCTGCAGGGTCAGTTGATACTTCTCTTTTTTCGTTTCTAATTCTGTTGATTTGAGTCTTCTCCCTTTTTTTTTGATGAGTCTGGCTAGTGGTTTATCAATTTTGCTTATCTTGTCAAAGAACCAGCTTTTAGTTTTATTGATCTTTGCTATCATTTCCTTCATTTCTTTTTCATTTATTTCTGATCTGATCTTTACGATTTCTTTCCTTCTGCTAACTTTCGGGATTTTTTGTTCTTCTTTCTCTAATTGCTTTAGTTGTAAGGTTATGTTATTTGAGATCTTTCTTGTTTCTTGAGGTAGGAGTATATTGATATAAACGTCCCTCTTAGAACTGCTTTTGCTGTATCCCATAGGTTTTGTGTCATCGTGTTTTCATTGTCATTTGTTTCTAGGTATTTTTTGATTTCCACTTTGATTTCTCAGTGATCTCTTGGTTATTTAGTAGCTTATTGTTTAGCCTCCATGTGTTTGTATCTTTTACAGTTTTTTTCCTGTAACTGGAAAAATTCTTTTCATTCTTTTTTCTTTATTCTGCTCTGCAGTAGTTATTTCCACTATTTTATCTTCCAGGTCACTTATCCGTTCTTCTGCTTCAGTTATTGTGGTATTGATTCCTTCTAGAGAATTTTTAATTTCATTTATTGTTGTTTATCATTGTTTGTTTGCTCTTTAGTTTTTCTAGGTCCTTGTGAAAAGTTTCTTGTATTTTCTCCATTCTATTTCCAAGATTTTGGATCATCTTTACTATCATTACTCTGAATTCTTTTTCAGATAGACTGCCTACTTCCTCTTCTTTTGTTTGGTCTGGTGGGATTTTACCTTGCTCCTTCAACTGCTGTGTATTTCTCTGTCTTCTCATTTTGCTTAAATTACTGTGTTTGGGGTCTCCTTTTCGCAGGCTGCAGGTTCATAGTTCCCATTGTTTTTGGTGTCTGCCCCCAGTGGGTAAGGTTGGTTCAGTGGCTTGTGTAGGCCTCCTGGTGGAGAGGACTGGTGCCTGTGTTCTGGTGGGTGGGGCTGGATCTTGCCTTTCTGGAGGGCAGGGCTGCATCCGGTGGTGTGTTTTCGGGTTTGTGTGAACTTAGTATGATTTTAGGCCACCTCTCTGCTAATGGGTGGGGTTGTGTTCCTGTCTTGCTAGTTGTTTGGCATGGGGCGTCCAGCACTGGAGCTTGCTGGCTATTGGGTGGAGCTGTGTCTTAGCATTGAGACGGAGATCTCTGGGAGGGCTCTCGCTGATTGATATTACGTGGTGCCAGGAGGTCTCTGGTGGTCCAATGTCCTGAAGTTGGCTCTCCCACCTCAGAGGCTCAGGCCTGACCCCAAGCCAGAGCACCAAGACACTGTCAGCCACACAGCAGAGTCAGCTCTGGCAGAGCTCTGCAGTGCCTGAAAATACACAACTACCCTGGGAGAACACACAGCATGCCTAAGGCTGTTGCAATGTCACGCCGGCCTCTGCCACTGCACGCTCACCCCGCATTCCAATTGTAACTACTGTACCCCTCCCTACCCCCGGCATGAGTGAGCCAGAGCCCCCTATTCAGCTACTGCTTTAACCCCATCCTGTCTGGGCAGGAACAGAAGCCTGAGGGTGACCTACACCAGAGGTGGGGCCAAAACCAAAGCTGAACCCCAGGAACTGTGCAAACAAAGAAGAGAAAGGGAAATTTCTTGGTGCAGCCTCAGGAGCAGCGCATTAAATCCTCACAATCAACTTGAGGCCCTGCATCTGTGGAATACCTGAATAGACGATGAATCAACCCAAAACTGAGGTGGTGGACTTTGGGAGCAACTGTAGACTTGGGGTTTGTTGTCTACGACTGACTTGTTTCTGATTTTTATGTTTATTTTAGTATAGTTTTTAGCACTTGTTATCATCAGTGGATTTGTTTATTGGTTGGTTGCTCTCTTCTTCTTTCTATTATTACTTTTTTACGTTTTTATTTTAATAATTTTTTTTAATTTTTCTTTTTTAATTTTTTTTTTTTTCTGTATGTTTCATGCCCATCTCTGGTGTCTGAGCTGATAGTCACAGCTCATGCCCATCTCTGGAGCTCATTTAGGTGGTGCTCTGCCTTCTGTGGGCAGATAGGTAAGGAATCCCCTCTCCTCGTGCACCCCAAAACAATGGTCTCTTGCCTCTTAGGCAGGTCCAGACTTTTTCCCAGACTCCCTCCCGGATAGCTGTGGTGCACTAGCCCCATTCAGGCTGTGTTCTCGCAGCCGACCCCAGTCCTCTCCCTGGGGTCTGACCTCCAAAGCTTGTGCCTCAACTCCCAGCCCCCACCCACCCTGGTGGGTGAGCAGACAAGCCTCTCAGGCTGGTGACTGCGGGTCAGCACCGATCCTCTGTTCAGGAATCTCTCCACTTTGCCCTCTGCACCCCTGTTGCTGTGCTCTCCTCCATGGCTCTGAAGCTTCCCCACGGCCCATCCCGTCTCTGCCAGTGAAGGAACTTCCTAGTGCGTGGAAACTTTTCCTCCTTCACAGCTCCCTCCCAGAGGCGCAGGTCCCGTCCCTATTCCTTTGTCTCTGTTTTTTCTTTTGCCCTATCCCTGTATGTGGGGATTTTCTTGCCTTTTTGGAAGTCTGAGGTCTTCTGCCAGTGTTCAGTAGGTGTTCTGTAGGAGCTGTTCCACATGTAGATGTATTTTTGATGTATTTGTGGGGAGGAAGGTGATATCCACGTCTAACTCCTCCACCATCTCGAAGGATTCCCTCCATGCTCATACTTTGAAATTTTTAGGGTAGAATACCAAATTTTGAAATGTGACAGAGTTGTACACATTTTCTAAAATTATGTGTGTCCACTGTGAAGCATGCCACACACACGTTTTTGTTATTTGTGTTACTAGATAAACACCATCAAATATTCACCAACGTGGGGGAGAGAGAGACAGAGAGGCAACGATATGGAAGATGCCAGTGTACTGCACTTCAGGAATTACTGTCTGCGAACTCCTTCAGGAAGCACCAGTCTCACTGTGGTTCATGTGAACTGGAGGAACTCCAGAGGTTGTACATTCTCCAGCTACATGACGGCGTGTAACTGCCCCAATAATATGTAGCACTACATACAACATGTGATGAATCGAGTGCAAAATGCACGGATCTCTCTTGGAGCAGGACATGTGTTCATGAAAAGTTATATGTAATATTATGGGGAGGTAAAAATAATCCATCATTTTTTTCTACTCCATTGACTTTAGCCAAACCAATGCTAACCTTTCTTAAGTTTATTAGCAAAAGAGCTGTCAATAAAAAAAAATTAAATTATTGTTATTTTGTACATAGATCTAATTACTCAAATGCTGTTTATGAAAATCTTATAGATGTTTAAGTTGTGCTTTGGTTGATTTTTTTTTTTTTTTGCTTTATTATGATGAATTTTGAAGTGTGGTGATGGTTTTCAGACCTTAAAAACACACAAACCTTGAAGTCAGGGAAAGAATGACTTGAGGCTTTCAAATATTACCCTGACACACCCTTTCTAACAGAAAGTGATTTATATTCTGTTCCTCATTATGACTGTTTGCTCCTACATGGAAAAAATTGATTTTATACTGCAGTTCAAGCTTCGGTAAGTGAGAAAACAAAGTAAAATCAGCAAAAGTTATAAATGACCCAAGGCTATGGAAAAATCTTTTATTGCAAACAGCACTCCCCACTCTCTAGAAGTTTCTAGATCTCTTGAATAAATATCTGGTAATACCCTTAGAATTATGGATGAGGACCCCCCAGGGCCATGAGACAGCAAACCACAGAGTCTTATAATGCTTTCTAATATGGGAGTATTTAGATTCTGCTAATTACTGGATTTTTCCTCCTGAATGGTCAGAGCTAACTTAACGCTTGACAACACTGGACCACTTAAATGCCATGTGAAATAGAAAGAAGTAATGCCACTGGCAACTGAAGAGTAACTTCAGGGACCATCAGAGATGTTTCAAGAGAATTAAAGTTAGGATCTCCATGTTTTGTGCAATGCAATCATTTTTTCTGTATTTCAATGAAGTATTCTGACAAATGCATGGTAAAATGTCATCTGTTTTGGGAGTTGTGACAAAACAGTGAATATATTTTCATGGAATAAGAAGAGTCTAAGGAACCCTAAAGAGACTCACGATATTTGGAACATGTCTGAGCTAATTAAATGGAATCTCATTTCTCCCCCTTTTATCCAAATATCCATGTTCCTGTTCTCCTTTGTAAAATCTTTAGATAAAATGCCAAAAAAAACCCCAAACAAATAAACAAAAAACCTAGATCATTCCCTTCTACCTCCATTATCAGAAAGTTATTTTCATGCCCACTGTACTTCCCACCATATTCAGCATCTTCTCACTACCCTCTAAGAATTACTACATTTCCTACTGTCCAGACGCAGTTAAGGTGTGCGATGATGACTAAGAACAAAGCAGTACACTTAATAAAAAGACTGTGTCTAGTTTCTGGAGTGAGATGGTTTCAAATGACCAGTGTTCCACTTCCCATCTGCATACCACTTTAAACTCAATAAACTTCATTAGACTGAATTATTATTTTAAGTTTTTACAATGGTTTCCTTCTTTTATACTGTTCAATTAATCTTTTCTTCCAATAGTTGGGCTTTTGTATCACACTGTTTATAAAGTATAAAATAAATTAGGACTAAGAAGAAACAAATGATTTTTCGTAATATATAGAAATAAGGAAAATAGACCAATTGTTTCATGATTTATTTTCAACTAGTCCACCAGGTAAAATATAGAGGGGTGAGCAAACATAAAATCTCACCTCCTGATGTCTTTTTTCCTTCCTGTTACTCTCCTTCTCCTCCTCCATTAGAATCCTGAAATGTAAGATTTCATGATCACTATCTCCCAAATTGCCTTGCACTATCACATTCTCATCCCTGCTCTCCTGATTCTTAGAATGGGTCTAGAATAACCTGCTGCCTACCAAATTTCTCTAGGCTATAATCAGAAATGAAGGGATCAATGTTTACTTTAACATAATAAAATCTAATCACAACAAAAGAGTGTTTTCTACTAATGCTATGAGCTATTCTTTACACTTTTGAAAAGCATTACGTAGTTGATCTATTTAAAAGACATGGCCCATGCCTGCACAACAAATTCCAAAGAGTTCAGCCTTGATTGAATATATATACTTTACAGAAAAAAATTAGATTTCAGCAATTTGTAAAATACTCGCATTTATCCTACATACTCAAAACACTCAACCATTACTTTACCACTCATAATTTTTCAGTTGTTATTTAATGTCTATAGGTTTACTTATTTCCTATCTCTATAATATTTGCAAACATTTAGACACCAGAGATTTTTTTAATGTTTATTCCTATATATTTACTGCATATATTCTTTAATGAATAAATCATCTGCAAAGGTATTATGAGAATTTTTTGCTTCCAATAATGTCAGATTAACATTCAACACACTTCAAAGGTTTAAAATCTTACAGAGTATATTTTTCTGAACACTCTGTAAATCATGCAATACTTCTACAACAACACCATAAATTCAGAAATTAAGGAGACTACTTCTAAATTACCCACAGGGTAAAGAATAAGTATGAAGGGTATTAGAAAATATTATGAACTGAAAACTGGCTTTTCCAAAATTTTAATATGAAGCTTTAAAGTTAATTTATTGTTCTTTTTAAACTTTAGATAAGTATTTATGTAATTAATTTTCAAGAAAAAATGAAAAGAATGAAGTATAAAAGATAACGATAGAAAACAATGAAGTATCATACAAACATGCTCTAACCATGCTTAGAACATGTTCTAACATGTTCATTTCATGTCAATGAAATCTAGAATTAGCTCTTTGAAAAAAATTAATAAAACTGATAAACCCCTGGGAACACTGATCAAGAAAAAAGACAGAAACTAGAAACTATATCAGAAATGACAATGTACATCATTATTAACCTCAAAGATGTCAACAAAGATAATAACAACAGGGACTTCCCCGGCAGTCCAGTGGTTAAGACTCCCTGCTTCCACTGCAGGGGACAGCGGTTTGATCCCTGGTTGCCCAACTAAGATCCTACAAGCTTTGGAACGTGGTCAAAAAAAAAAAAAAAAAGAGAGATAATAATAACATATTAGAGAAAATGGCAATGATTCTGGAGTAAAAATAGATTAACCCTTATAAAAGTATTAATATAACTCATAAAGCCTGACCAAATAGAGACAGAAATCTAAATCATCATATAATTTTAAATAAATTGAATTATTAAAATTATATTCCCACAAAGAAAAATTCTAGACCTCAGACACTATACTTGTGAATTTTACCAAATACTTAGTGAAAGAATTGTGCCAATATTTCACAGAATTGCCCAGAAAATAGACAATTGTTAAATACATTCTAAACAGTTTTACATACTGGCAAAAATTTGATACCAAATCTTAATAGAGACATGGTAATAAAGGAATATTAAAAGCTAACCTCATATATATATTACATACATATGCATAAGAACATGAAATTGATATAATTGAAAAGCTATTCATAATAAAAAAATCACCAATCTAAAAATCAAACTACACTTCCTTAGTCTGATAAAGGAAGAATATGTACAAAACACTCAAGGGAAATAACATATTTAATAGAGGAATGTTGAAAACTTTCTCTCTGAAACTGAGACCAGGATGCCTCTCTCACCACATTTATTTTGTGTATTACTGAACTGTTAGCCCATCCAATAAAGCACAAACTAATAATGGAATATATAAGCCTTTAAAACATAGAAATAAAACTCTAATTATCCACAGTCTATATGGTTCTGCACTTAAAAAGTTCAGTAGAAGGTACAGAAAATGTATTAAAATTTAATATAAAATAATCAAATTTAAATAATATAAATGAAGAGAAACTGAAACTTTAAATAACATGTAAAATATTACCTAAATATTTAATACCCATGAGTACATAGAAAAAGATAGTCAAGAATTTTATAGCAAAATCTATAAATGTGATTGAAAATAATTAAAGGACATATAAATTAAATGAAGGATACAGTGTTTTCACAGATTAGTAGGCAAACTGAAAAAAATGTGAATTCTTCACAAATTAACTCATAAATTCAATGTAATTCCCCATAATAAGTTCCAGCATTTTTCCTTTAAATGACCATCTAAATAAGAAATATATATGGAAATATGAAGGACCAGGAATAATAAAGATACTCGTAAAGATGTATCTTTAAAACAAGGATGGGAAAAGGAGATGTGGTACAGACTGAGAGTCAAGATGGCAGTGTCGGAAGACTTCTAGTTAGCGTCTCCCACAACTAGGGCACCTGCCGGCCACTGGTGGAGAACCCTGATGACCAAGGAGACAGGTGGAACTTCCAACCGGTAGGACGTGGGGGGACTGAGGGGGGGAGGAGAAATGGAGGCCAGACAGGATTGGTGCCCCTGAGGTCAGGGAGATCAGGAGAGGCAGGTGGGAGGGGCCCTCCAGGACTTGAGGAGCAGGAGAGGAGAGGAGGGCATTTGCCCACCCACTCAACCCCAGGAAGCCCGCTGGGCTCCCAGGTGAGATTCCCCGCCCTCTGAGACCAGGCGTGAGGGGCATGCCTGGGCCCCTTCTGTTCCGTTGAGCCTTAGCCCCAGCCCCCACAGCCCCCAGGGCCTTTTCCAGTCCTGTGGGTCCTAAGCATAGGCCCTGCCCTCCACAGCCAAGGCCTTTTCCCCCTTTTGTTTTTTTTCTTTTCCCTCCTGCTTTTTTTTTTTTTTTACTATTGTGGTACTGTTGTACCTTTTGGTTGTTGATTCATCTATATTTTTATTTTTATATTCTCTCTAACATATCTGTTACCTTCCTAGCCTAATTTTATTTTTTACTTTATTATTTGTTCTCCTTTTTTTTTTTCTCCACCCCAAGCGGCTTGCAGAATCTTGGTACATGAGGCGGGTGTCAGGCCGAAGCTCCTGTGGTAGGAGTTCTGAGTCCAAACCACTCGACTAACAAAGAACCTCAGACCCCAGGGACTATTCACTGGAGTGAGGTCTCACGGAGGTCCTCATCTCAGCACCAAGATCCAGCTCTACCCAACAGCCTACAAACTCAATTGTTGGAAGCCTCAGGCCAAACAACAAGACAGGAACACAATCTCACTGGTTAAAAAAAAAAAAAAAAAAAAAAGACGGCAAAAAAATATGTCAAAGATGAAGGAGCATGGTAAAAACCTATAAGATCAAACAAATGAAATGGACACAGGCAATCTACCTGAAAAACAATTCAGAGTAATGGTAGTAAAGATGATCCAGAATCTCGGAAATAGAATGGAGGCACAGACTGAACAAATACAAAAATGGTTTAACAAAGACCTAAAAAACTAAAGAACAAACAAACAGAAATGAACAACACAATAACTGAAATGTAAAATACACTAGAAGGAATTATAACAGAATAACTGAGGCAGAAAAACATATAAGTGAGCTGGAAGACAAAATGGTGGAAATAACTGCCGAGGAGCAGAATAAAGAAAAAAGAATGAAAAGAATTGACGACAATCTCAGAGACCTCTGGGACAACACTAAACACACCAACATTCAAATTATAGGAGTCCCAGAAAAAGAAGAGAAAAATAAAGGGTCTGAGAAAATATTTGAAGAGATTATAGTTGAAACCTTCCCTACCATGGGAAAGGAAACAGTCACCCAAATCCAGGAAGCACAGAGAGTCCCATACAGGATAAACTCTAGGAGAAACACAACTAGATACTTATTAATCAAACTAACAAAAATTAAATTCAAAGAAAAAATATTCAAAGCAGTGAGGGGAAAACAAAAAAATAACTTTCAAAGAAATCCCCATAAGGTTTTCAGCTGATTTTTCAGCAGAAACTCCCCAGGCCAGAAGGAAGCGGCAGGATATACTTCAAGTAATGAAAGAGAAAAACCTACAACCAAGATTACTCTACCCAGCAAGACTCTCATTCAGATTCGACGGAGAAATCAAAAGCTTTGCAGGCAAGCAAAAGCTAAGAGAATTCAGCACCACCAAACGAGTTTTACAACAAATGCTAAAGAAACTTCTCTAGGGGGGAAACACAAAAGAAAAAGACCCACAAAAAAAACACAAAACAATTAAGAAAATGGTAACAGGAGCATACATATTGATAATAACCTTGAATGTAAATGGATTAAGTGCTCCAACCAAAACACACAGACTGGCTGAATGGATACAAAAACAAGATCCATAAATTTGCTCTCTACAAGAGACCCACTTCAGACCTAGCGACACTACAGACTGAAAGTGAAGGGATGGAAAAATATATCCATGAAAATGGAAATCAAAAGAAAGCTGGAGTAGCAATTCTCATATCAGATAAAATAGATTTGCATCCAACATAGGAGAACCTCAATACATAAGGCAAATGCTAACAACCATGAAAGGATAAATCAACATAACACAATAATAGTAGGGGACTTTAACACCCCACTTACATCAATGGACAGATCATAAAAACAGAAAATAAATAAGGAAACATAAGCTTTAAATGATACAATAAACCAGATAGATTTAACTGATATTTATAGAACATTCCACCCAAAAGTGGCAGGATACACTTTCTGCTCAAGTGCACATGGGACATTCTCTAGGATAGATTACATCTTGGGTCACAAATCAAGCTTTGGAAAATTTAAGAAAACTGAATTTGTATCAAGCATCTTTTCTGACTACAACACTATGAGATTGGAAATCAATTACAGGAAAGAAAACTCTAAGAAACACAAATACATGAAGGCGAAACAATACACTACTAAATAACCAAGAGATCACTGAAGAATTCAAAGAAGAACTTTAAAAATACATAGAAACAAATGACAATGAAAACACGATGACTGAAAACCTATGGGAAGCAGCAAAAGCAGTTCTAAGAGGGAAGTTTAAAGCAATTCAATCTCACATCAAGAAACAAGAAAAATCTCAAATTAACAATCTAACCCTACACTTAAAACAAACAGAGAACGAAGAAAACCCAAAGTCAGTAGAAGGAAAGAAATCATAGAGATCAGAGCAGAAATAAATGAAATAGAAATGAAGAAAACAATAGCAAAGATCAATAAAACTAAAAGCTGGTTCTTTGAGAAGATAAACAAAACTGGCAAACCCTTAGCCAGACTCGTCAAGAAAAATAGGGAGAGGATGCAAATCAACAAAATTAGAAATGAAAAAGGAGATATCACAACTGACACTGCAGAAATACAAAGGATTATAAGAGACTACTACCAATAACTATATGCCAATAAAATGGACAACCATGAAGAAATGGACAAATTCTTGGAAAGGTACAATTTTCCAAGTCTGAACCAGGAAGAATTAGAAAATACAAAGAGACCTACCATAAGTAATGAAATTGAAACCAGAATTAAAAATCTTCCAATAAACTAAAGCTCAGGACCAGATGGCTTCACAGGTGAATTCTATCAAACATATACAGAAGAGCTAACACCAATCCTTCCCAAACTCTTCCAAAAATTGCAGAGGGAGAAACACTCCCAAATTCATTCTACAAAGCCACCATCACCCTGATTCCAAAAGCAGAAAAAGATATCACACAAAAAAAATTATAGGCCAGGGCTTCCCTAGTGGTGCAGTGGTTGAGAGTCCGCCTGCCGATGCAGGGGACGTGGGTTCATGCCCCGGTCCGGGAAGATCCCACATGCCGCGGAGCGGCTGGGCCCATGAGCCATGGCCGCTGAGCCTGCACGTCCAGAGCCTGTGCTCTGCAACGGGAGAGGCCACAGCTGTGAGAGGCCCGCGTACCGCAAAAAAAAAAAAAAAAGTTATAGGCCAATATCACTGATGAACATAGATGCAAAAATACTAGCAAACAGAAACCAACAACACATTAAAAGGATCACACACCATGATCAAGTGGGATTTATACCAGGGATGCAAGGATTCTTCAATATACACAAATCAATCAATGTGATACACCACATCAACAAATTGAGGAATTAAAACCATATGATCGGGCTTCCCTCGTGGTGCAGTGGTTGAGAGTCCGCCTGCCGACGCAGGGGACACAGGTTCGTGTCCCGGTCCAGGAAGATCCCACATTCTGCGGAGCGGCTGGGCCCAGCTGGGCCCATGAACCATGGCTGCTGAGCCTGCATGTCTGGAGCCTGTGCTCCGCAACGGGAGAGGCCACAACAGTGAGAGGTCCGTGTACCGCAAAAACAGAAACAAAAACATACGATCCCCCCAACAGATGCAGACAAAGCTTCTGAAAAAATTCAACAACCATTTATGACAAAAACTCTCCAGAAAATGGGCATAAAGGGAACCTATCTTAACATAATAAAGACCATGCATTAAAAAACCCAGGGCTTCCCTGGTGGCGCAGTAGTTAAGAGTCCGCCTGCCGATGCAGGGGACACGGGTTTGTGCCCCGGTCTGGGAAGATCCCACATGCCACGGAGCGGCTAGGTCCGTGAGCCGCGGCCGCTGAGCCTGCACGTCCAGAGCCTGTGCTCCGCAACGGGAGAGGCCAAAACAGTGAGAGGCCCTAGTACCGCAAAAGAAAAAAAAAAAAAAAAACCCAGCAAGCATTATACTCAATGGTGAAAAACTGAAAGCATTTACACTCAGGAACAAGACAAGGGTGTCCACTCTCACCACTCTTATTCCACATAGTTTTGGAAGTCCTAGCCATGGCAATCAGTGAAGGAAAACAAATAAAAGGAATACAAACTGGAAGAGAAGTAAAACTGTCACTGGTTGCAGATGACATGATACTATACATAGAAAATCCTAAAGATGTCACCAGAAAACTACGAGAACTAATCGATGAATCTGGTAAGGTTGCAGGATACAAAATTAATGCACAGAAATCTCTGGCATTCCTATACACCAATAACGAAAAATCACAGAGAGAAATTAAGGAAACAATCCCATTTACCATCGCTACAAAGAGAATAAAATATCTAGGAATAAACCTACCTAAGGAGACAAAAGATCTGTGTGCAGAAAATTATAAGACACTGATGAAAGAAATTAAAGATGATACAAATAGATGGAGAGATATACCATGTTCTTGGATTGGAAGAATCAACACTGTGAAAATGACTCTACTACCCAAAGCAATCTACAGATTCAATGCAATCCCTATCAAACTACCAATGGCATTCTTCACAGAATTAGAACAAAAAATTTTACAATTCATATGGACACAAAAGACCCCAAATAGCCAAAGCAATCTTGAGAAAGAAAAACGGAGTTGGAGGAATCAGGCTCCCTGACTTCAAACTATACCACAAAGCTACAGTAATCAAGACAGTATGAGACTGGCACAAAAACAGAAATATAGATCAATAGTAGAGGATAGAATGCCCAGAGATAAACCCACACACATATGGTCACCTAATTTACAACAAAGGAGGCAAGAACATGCAGTGGAGAAAAGACAGCCTCTTCAATAAGTAGTGCTGGGAAAACTGGACAGCTACATGTAAAAGAATGAAATTAGAACACTACCTAACACCATACACAAAAATAAACTCCAAATGGATTAAAGACCTAAATGTATGACAAGACACTATAAAACTCTTAGAGAAAAAATTGGAAAAACACTCTTTGACATAAACCACAGCAAGATCTTTTTGACCCACCTCCTAGAGTAGCGGAAATAAAAACATAAATAAACAAATGGGACTTGATTAAACTTAAAAGCTTTTGCACAGCAAAGGAAACCATAAACAAGACAAAAAGACAACCCTCAGAAATGAAGAAAATATTTGCAAATGAAGCAACAAAGGATTAATCTCCAAAATATACAAACAGCTCATGGGTCTCAATATCAAAAAAAAACCAGTCCAGTTAAAAAATGGGCAGAAGACCTAAATAGACATTTCACCAAGGAAGACATACAGATGGCCAAGAGGCATATGCGAAGATGCTCAACATCACTAATTATTAGAGAAACGCAAATCAAAGCTAAAATGAGGTATCACCTCACACCAGTCAGAATGGCCATTATCAAAAAATCTAGAAACAATAAATGCTGGGAAGGGTGTGGTGAAAAGGAGCCCTCCTGCAATGTTTTGGGAATGCAAATTGATACAACCACTATGGAAAACAGTATGGAGGTTCCTTAAAAATCTAAAACTATAACTACCATATGACCCAGCAATCCCACTACTGGGCATATACCCTGAGAAAACCATAATTCAAAAAGAGACATGTAACACAATGTTCATTACAGCACTATTTACAATAGCCAGGACATGGAAGCAACCTAAATGTCCATCAACAGATGAATAGATAAAGAAGAGCGAGGTGGATGGACCTAGAGTCTGTCATACAGAGTGAAGTAAGTCAGAAAGAGAAAAACAAATGCCATACACTAACGCATATATACGGAATCTAAAAAAAAAAAAAAGGTACTGATGAACCTAGTTGCAGGGCAGGAGTAAAGATGTAGACATAAAGAATGGACTTGATGACACGGGATGGGAGGGGGAAGCTGGAGCGAAGTGAGAGTAGCATCGACATATATACACTACCGAACGTAATAGCTAGTGGGAAGCAGCAGCATAGCACAGGGAGATCAGCTCAGTGCTTTGTGATGACCTAGAGGGGTGGAATAGGGAGGATGGAAGGGGCACTCAAGAGGGAGGGGATATAGGGACATATGTATGCATATGGCTGATTCACTTTGGTGTACAATAGAAACTAACACAGTATTGTGAAGCAATTATACTCCGATAAAGATCTATTAAAAAAAAAACAAGAATGGAAGATTAACTCTCCCATACATTAACACATATTATAAAGTTACAGTAATTAAGACAGTGGATTTGGTACAGAGATAAGCAGAGGAACTAATGCAATAAAACATCATGTCTAGAAACATACCGTTACATCTTTTGCCCTCTGGGTTAGGACAGCTGTACTGTGAACAAGTGGGAAAAAGATGAACTTTCGGTAACTGGTAATGCACCAATTGCATAGTCATACAGGAAAAAAAAAAAGAAATGTGATCTTCACCTCATTTTATACAGAAAATAGAATTCAGATGTTGAAGGAAAAGAATAAAATCTTCAGAAGCTATAAAAAAAACTATCCTTATGAGCTAGAGGTAGTTAAAAAAATGCTTGGAAAACCCCAAATCATAAGCATAAAGAGAAAACTGAAAAATTGTATGCCTTAAGACTGGATTTTCTGTTCTCATAAGTCACCATTAAAATAATCAAAAGGGAAAACCACAGAGTGGGAGAATATATTTCAACACATGTAACTGACAAAGTTCATGTATTCAAAATATACAAAATATGCATGTTAAAAACAAATTCAGACAATGAAATAAACAAATGGGCAACAGGTTTGAACATACAATTTAAAACTAGAAAATTCAAAGGGCAATAGGCACATATTTATATATTTTAAATGTCTTAATATTAGAAACCGTGAAAATACAAATTTAACAACAGATACCACTATATACACTCTTGAATGCCTGAGATGAAAAATACAGAGCATACATAGAGTTGCCAAGAATGTGAGGCAAAAAGAATTCTTATACGCCTCTGACAAGAGTGTGAACCATCCATCGGTCTGTCCATGTGCCTATGCTATGATATAGCCATTCTACTCCTAGCTAGGCCCACTGTCAATCAGAAATGCACACACAGGGCTTCCCTGGTGGTGCAGTGGTTGAGAGTCTGCCTGCCGATGCAGGGGACACGGGTTCGTGCCCCAGTCTGGGAAGATCCCACATGCCGCGGAGCGGCTAGGCCCGTGAGCCATGGCCGCTGAGCCTGCGCATCTGGAGCCTGTGCTCCACAACGGGCGAGGCCACAACAGTGAGAGGCCCGCGTACCACAAAAAAAAAAAAAAAAAAGAAAAGAAATGCACATACATGTGCATGAAGAGACAATGTTTTAATCAGCAATATGCATAATAGACAAAAGTGAAAACTGATCAATATCTCCACCAAAAGTAGAATAAAGAAATATAGTATACTCAGGAAATGGAATAGAGTAACTTGAGAACTTTTAAATTACAGCTATAGGCATCTAATCTTGAATAATCATACTCTTGAAGAAAATAATCCAGGTAAAATTTTTCCATCGTATTTCATTTATATGTAGCTTCTAAAACATGCAATGGAACTATGGTGTTGCCATCAGCATGATGTTTACCTCTGGAGGCAGGTGCTCATGGTTGGAAGGATGCCTAAGAGGGCTTTCTGGGGCTGGCCATGGGAATTGTGGTTGCACAAGACTTGATGTCTTCTGATAATTTACTGAGCTGTTTACTTATATATTACATCTAGTGCACTTTTACACAGTGTAGTATACCTTATTCCTCATGTTCCTGTTTTTATAGAATAAAAACTATTATAACAGGACATAAGATTTTTTGCACATTTCTTTCTTGCTCACTGAATGAGCCTACACTATGACAGTGTTCCTGCTTTTCATTCTCAGCCAACATTTCTCACTGCCTAAGCAACTTCACACTATAATTCTCTGCTGCAATAATTAAGAATAAAGAAGAAACCAGAAATCAAAATGTCTAATTAACTTTGGATCCTTTGTCCATGTACAATGGCCTGAGAGTGACAATACCACTTCCATCAGCTTACACACTCATCAGATAGTGTAAGAGCTCTTAAACAGATCAGATGCCTTATTTGGGGTTCCCAAATAAAGTCTCTTCGTTGTTTGCCCTATATTTAAACAAGTGTTTCTAAACTTGTCCACAGAATACTAGCTTCCTCTGTTTTTAATTCATGTCTCCCAGTCTCCCACAGTGTTCTTCATTTCAATTAATGGAAACTCCATCCTTCCAGTTGCTCAGGCTAAAAGAAACTTGAGTTGTCACTGAATGGTGCTTCCCCTCACATGCATGTAATTCGTGAGCATATCCTATAGGCTCTATATTCAAAATATAACCAGAATCCAACTATTTTCACCATAACCTCTATAAACTCATTAGTCTAAATCACCAGTATTTTGTGCATAATAACTGGAGTAGCTCCATCACCAGTCTCCCTGTTTCTGCTTTTGCCACTTATCGGTCTATGTGGAATAATCTTCCCCTGGATATTTATTTTGTTAACTGGGGTAAAATATGCATAACATAAAATTTACATTTTAATCATTTTTGAGTGCACAGTTCAGTGACATTAAGTACATTCACAATGTTGTACAACCATTACCACCATCCATCTCCAGAACTCTTTTCATTTGACAAACAGAAACTCTGTCCCCATTAAACAATAACTCCCTGTTTCCTATTTCCTCTTTCCCCTATCCCCTGGCAACCACTGTGTTACTTTCTATCTTTATGAATTTGACTATTTCGGCTACCTCAAAGAAGTGGAATCACATAATATTTGCCTATTGCTTTTGGCTTATTTCATTTATCATAGTGTCCTCAAGATTCATTCATATTATAGCATGTGGCAGAATTTCATCCTTTTTTTAAAGCTGAATAATATTCCATTGTAGGTATATATAACATGTTGTTTATCCATTCATCTACTGATAGACACTTGGGTTGCTTCCATCTTTTGGCTACTGTAAATAATGCTGCAATAAACACTGGTATAGAAATACCTGTTTGAAAATCTGCTTTCAATATTCTGGTATATACACAGAAGCATAATTGCTGGATCTTATGGTAATTCAATGTTTAATTTTTTGAGAAACAGCCATACTGTTTTCTACAGTGGCTGCACCATTTTACATTCCTAACAGGAATACACAAGGGTTCCTACTTCTCCATATCCTCACCAATACTTATTATTTTATGGTTTTGGTGGGGGAGGGTTGTGTGCAAAAGTCATCTTACAGTTGCTAAGTGGTATCTCATGGTGGTTTTGATTTGCATTTCCCTAATGATTAGTGATGCTGAACAACTTTTCATGTGTTTATTGGCCATTTGTTCTTTGGAGAAATGTCTATTCAAGTCTTTTACTCATTTCTGAATTAGGTTGCTTGATTTTTGCTGTTGTTGTTGAGCTGTAGGAGTTATTTATTCTGAATATTAATCCCATGAGATATATGATTTGTAAATACTTTCTCTCCTGTGGGCTGTCTTTTCACTTGGCTTATCATGTTTCTTGATGCTCAAAAGATTTTAATTTTAAAAAAGTCCAGTTTCTCTATTTTTTCTTTTGTTGTCTAAGTTTCCTGTATAATGTATAAGAATTTATTACCAAATCCAGTGTCAGGAAGATTTTTTTCCCTATACTTCTTTCTAAGATCTTATAGTTTTAGCTCTTATGTTTAGGTCTTTCATCCATTTTGAATTAATTTTTGTATATGAGTCAAACGTAATTCTTCTGCATGTGGTGATCCAATTTTTATAGCACCATCTGTTGAAAAGATCATCCTTTCCCCTTTGAATAGTCTTGGCACCCTTGCCAAAAATCATTTGACCATGTATGTGAGGGTTTATTTCTCGGCTCTCTATTCTATTTCATTGGTCTATATGTCTTTCTTGCTGCCAGTACAACACTGTTTTGATTACTATAGCTTTGTATTAAGTTTTGAAATTAGGAACCATGAGACCTCCAACTTTTTTCTTCTTCTTCAAGATTGGTTTGGCTATTTGAGAGGTGCCTTGACATTTCAAGTGAATTTAAGCATGATTTTTTCCTTTTTCTGCAAAAATGTCATTGGGATTTTGATAGGGATTGTACTGAATCTACAGATCATTCTGGATAGTATTAACATCTTAAAAATATTAAATCCTCCAATTCATGCCAGATGCCTTTATATATCTTTGTGTCTTTTTCAAATTTCTTTCAGCTACATTTTACAGTTTTTAGCATACAAGTCTTTTACCTCCTTGGTTAAATTTATTCCTAAGGATTTTATTCTTTTTTATGTGACCGTAAATTAATTAGTATGTAGAAACACAACTGATTTTGTGTGTAATTTTGTATGCTGACAGCTTGCAATTCCTTTAATAGTTCTAACAGGGGTGTGTGTGTGTGTGTGTGTGTGTGTGTGTGTGTGTAATTCTCAGTGTATTTTACATACAAGGTTATATCATCCGCAAAAAGAGATAATTTTTCTTTCTTCTTTCTTATTTGATTATTTCTCTTTTTTTCCAAATTACTCTGGCCAGAACTTCCAATACTATGTTGATTAGAAGTGGTTAAAGAAGGTATCCTTGTCTTCTTCCTGATCTTAGAAGAAAAGTTTTTCAGTCTTTGAGTATAAAATTAGCTGTAAGTTTTTCATATATGACCTTTATTATTTTGAAGTATTTTTCTTTCATTTCTAGTTTGTTGAGTGTTTTTGTCATGAAAATATGTTGGGTTCTGTCAAATGGTTTCTCTGCATTGAGACAATCATATGTGGTTTTTTCTTTATTCTGTTAATGTAGTTTATTAGATTGATTGATTTTCAAATGTTGAACCCACACCCCACTCTGGATATTTCTATGGCTCAATCCCTTACTCATTTCCATCTGTTTTTTGAATGTCATCAGTCAGTAACGTCTACTATGATCATTCTATTTACATTCACGCAGCTCCACCACTCTCACTTGTCCTGATATATTCATTGTTAGTTTCTTCTGTAATGTAGGCCTGCTAGAAATGGATTCATTCAGGTTTTATTTATGTTAAAATGCCTTAATTTCATCTTCATGTTTGATGGTAGTTTCACAAAATATAAACATCTTGAATATTTTAATTTTTTCTTTCAGGATTTTGAATAAGTATCTCTGCTGCCTGCTGGTCTCCATTTTGATGATGAGAAATCAGTGCTAATCTTCTTGCTGTCCCCAAAATATAATGTGTCCTTTCTCTCTTGTTGCTCTTAAGATTTTGTCTTCAGCCTTGTCTTTCAGCCATTTGACTATGATGAATCTAGGTGTGGTTCCCTTTGTGCTTATACTACTTGAGGTCCATTGAGCATCTCTGATGTTTAAAGTCATATTTTAAACCAAATTTGGAGAATTTTGGTCATTATTTCTTCAAATACTTTTTCTCCCCCTTATCTTTCTTCTCTAGTTTGTCATTTATACATATTTTTAAATGCTTGACATTTCCCATCCATATTTCCATGAATATTTTTTCATACTATTCTTTGAGTTATATAATTTTTATTTACATATCCTCAAATTCACTGATTCTTCTGCTAACTCAAATCTATTGTTGAGACCAATTCATTAACTTATCATTTAAGTCACTTTAAGTTTTAGCTCCTAATTAACATTTGTTTCCTTTTTAATAGATTCTATTTCTTTTTCTTCTTCCTAATGGTTTATTACCTATCAGCATACATTGCGTTAATCATTTGAACATATTTTCATTCAGTTACTTGACCATTTTTGTAGCATCTGCTTTCAAGTTTTTGTCTGCTAAACCCAACATCTGTGTCCACTTGGTTTCAGTTTCTAGTGGCTGATATTTTTCTTAATTATAATCACACACTTCTGCTTCTTTGCATATCTAAGAATTTGGGTTGAGAACCTGACATTATAAATAATGTATCAGACAACGTGGTATTCTGTTTTATTTTTCTGAGGGTTGTTGCTTCCTTACTTTAGGAATATGCCTTGACTTAAACTAAAATGTCTGGTCTGGGGACTTCCTTGGTGGCGCAGTGGTTAAGAATCAGCCTGACAATGCAGGGGACGCCAGTTCGATCCCAGGTCCGGGAAGATCGCACATGCCGCGGAGCAAGCCCGTATGCCACAACTACTGAGCCTGCATTCTAGAGCTCACAAGCCACAACTACTGAAGCCCGTGCACCTAGAGCCCGTGCTCTGCAACGAGAAGCCACTGCAATGAGAAGCCTGTGCACCGCAACAAAGAGTAGCCCCCACCCCCACTCTCTGCAACTAGAGAATGCCCACGCACAGCAATGAAGACCCAATGCAGCCAAAAATAAATAAATAAATAAATTTATTAAAATAAAATAAAATGTCTGCTCTGGCCCATGAGTACAGCTCCTGGTATATGATGTGATGTCTTGGCTTTTCTATTCTTCTTTTTCCTAGCTCCCTGGAAGCCGCCCTTGTGGTGCAATTTATGGTCATCTAATGATTTGGGCAGTTATGCTTAGACACCCTGAGCTTGCATGTTTCTACCCTCTGCCACCTGAGCTGTGTGTGGACTGAGGGACTCACTTAAAGGTTCATCTCAGCCCTTCCATGGTTCTCTCACTGACAAGACCTTTCAGTTACATTTCTAGAGGATCTGCTGTCAGCTCCCACTCAAGACCTTAGAAACCATCCAGGAAAGCTGTGGGTATCTGCTGTATGCCTGAACTGAGTCTGTCAACACCAGCTGGTAAAGCTGTGGAGAGTCTCACCCTGTATCAAGTCCTCCACCTTAGACAAATAAATGCTTTGGGGTTTTGCTTCTCACCCAAATAGAGTCTGATACCTCTTGCTGGCAAAGCTGCTTGGTTTTCTCTGCCAGCCACAAAGAAGCTGTCTTTAATTTTGCCCAAGGTTAGGTGGAAGCTCTTGAGTGCTCCTAAACAACCAAGTCAGGTTTATTATCCTTCCCCAATATGGTAGCAGTTTCTCATGAGTAAACAATTCTCAATTGATAGTCTGTCTTTTATCATTTTCAAATGATTGTAACAATTTTTCCAGTTTTATATTAGACTGAATGGACTATGATTAACTTTCCTTTTCATACATGTTCAACTCTTTTGCTCCTGCCTCCTTTTGCCAGGATACCTAGAAAAAAATTTTTAAACAGTTTCAAAATCTTATTCTAAACCTAGGCAACATATACACTAATGCAGGTGAGAAACTACAAATCTATGATTCACTTTAAAAAACCATGATCACACACCTCCAGTGAGCCTTCATGCTTTCCTGAAAAGTATGATATTTTTCTCAATTCATCCTCCCACTCTTCCCAACTGTAATAGTCAGGGTTCTCCATAAAGAGAACCATAGGAGATTATATATATTAATATATGATGAGTGCTAAGACAGTCATCACCTAGGTGTGCCTTATAGGAGGATCCTAGAACACTTTACAGATTAATGGAGTTTCATAGAATCGAGGAGTTCCACTATCAAGGTCTCATAACTCTCAAGTGTACAGTATGGGGCTGAATAATATTGGACAGATTTAACATGAAGCCAGTCAAAGTGTTCTCAGAGATATTTGCCACCTTACATATTAATATAGCCTAAATCTCTCCTTTACACATTTAAGTCTTTGGTTAATATTATTTAAATAATGTTCTCTTTTATGGTAAAACATTTCAGAGTAATTCCAGGTGGTTCATGAACACAAAATTTGCCGTTACATTAAACTGTCCCTATCTTTAGTCTTCTAGCCCTTTTTATAGCTTTTCTTGCTTACCATTAATTTTTAGTTTTTTGTTTGTTTGTTTGGAAGGATTTTTCCTTTGAACTTCTATTGACTAGGTGAAATGAAAGATGTGTTCTCTCTGATCATAATAACTGAGTCATTCTGATCATATAAAAATGGTAAGATTTTCAGCAAGAAGCACTGGAGAAATGTTTCTGCTGATAATACACTGTAGGAATAAGTTCTCATTGCTGTGTTCTCCACAGCCACATGGAAACTGCCAAAAGTTGGGTAGGGTTAGCCTCAGTCTTTGGTTTATTCCTGCAAGAATGTTTGGATGGTATTGGAGTCTTGGAGTGTCCCTCAGGAGGAGCCACACCAAACAACTTCTGCCATTTCCAGTTCTCAATTCAAATCCAGCATCACATTGCTGAGAGGTGGGGTGTACGGTCCTACAAATGACTAGCCATTGAGACAGAACACCTTGTAACCAGTAGGAATATACATAGTTTTAAACACTGCCATTTCTGAAGAATGGAGTTCAAATAACTGCATTTTATCACTATGGAAATCATGTACCAATTCCACTATAAATATAAATATTTCTATGCAGACAACTGCACTGCTTCATGAGGTGACTGTAATTTCCAAGTAGTTTAGGGCACAATTTGCAACAGTCTATTGATTACATCTGAAGAAATGATTCTCATGAGACGTGATTCTCAGACAACGTGTGGGTAGAGAACAGTCGTTTTGAAACCTTTAACTCCTTGTGTGTAGAAACTTTTACTAGAATATTTTCCGGTATCATTAATCAAAACCTTGATTAAATTAGTCTTTTGTTTCTTTTACTTGGAATGAACTTTCATTCCTTCACTGACTTTATCACTAAATAGTTGTTTAGGTGTATTTCAGTCAATTTGTCCTTTCTCAATTAAATCAATTAGGCAAATAACGAAGCTAAGAAGTTTTTGGTTGCCATTGATGATGATGTTCAAATACTGGATTTCCACATTAGTTCCCCTCCTTCCCATTCTGAAGTTTTTATCACACACCAGAATGGAGACTACTATTATGACTTGGTAATTCCACTTGTGAAAGGAAACTAATCATTCATAAGAATTATCACATGACCTGACATTTCTTTATCATATAATTGTATTACCCCTTTATATAATCAAGGAGTAAATAGTAATCCTCTTTCACAGAGATTATTTTATATAATCCTCACAATAACTCTATGAAGAATATACTAATTACTGTGACTTACCATTCCAGAAAAGGAAATAGAATCCAAGTCTATCATAATATAAAACCAAAAGAGGTTAAGAAAACACTTAACCACTTGAAAGAAACATTTGAGAGAACACAGATAGCTAGGAACTGTGATTCCCTAGCTAAGGATAGCTTTGATAATGTCACTTCTAGTGATGTGTGTAGAGTAGGTTGAAGGTGATAGGTACCTAGATTGGAGCAAAAAACACCATAGGAGTCCCCATTCCATTTTTTGAGGAAAGTAATTTTCAGATGTGTTAAATAACTTCCCATAATCACAGAGCTATTATCTCAAGCTCCATACCACTTTAAATAGACCTCTGAATTCTCAAATTCTAAAGGTGACCTTTTAGACCCTTCCAGTTTTCACTATTTTCTCTATTTCTACAAAAGAGGGAGTTGGAATAGATGAGAAATAAAGAGAAGGATAGTCTCAGCCCTGAAACTGTACAGCAGGTATTAGACCCCTCTAAAAAGATGATACCAGGCTTTCAAAGATGCACTAGCATTCCACATGATTTGGAGTGTCTCAGAAAACAACGCTGAATTTTGACATGAAAAATAAAATGTGTGCCAGCTGAGTAGCACCTGTGAAAAGGCAGTGAGGACTCTGACGTCAGAAAACACAGGGTCCCATCACTGCTCCATCACTTGCCAACTCAGTAACTTCTCTTAAGTTACTTTACTTCACTATACCTTAGTAGTTACCGAAGCACAGTGCTGTTGTGAGAATTAAATATGATGATCCATATGAAAAGTGGTTAGTACACTGTTCCGTACGTAGTGACTAAATACTTGTCAGCTGCTGCTGCTGTTGCTTTAATTAATATTAACCAAGGGAAACTGTCACATCTAAATAAGAGGCTTAGTAAATGGTGAGAAGAAGATTCTCTGACTTAACCACTATGAGATGCTATCTATTTTGCTGATTCAAGTATAAAGTTATAAACCTACTAGAAGAAAGATGAAATTTATCTGTAAAGACACATTTATAACCAATGGGATCAAACCAGGGAAGCAGTATAGCAGAGACACTTCTTGGCTTACAAGTGATGTAGTGCAGTAGTATTTTCAATTTCTCGACTTGGGTATTACTGCAAAGTAACAAAGAAAATCAGAACTGCAAAATCTTGATTTAATAAAAGGTAAAGACAACTGCCATCACCATCCAGAATATCTGCGTACACCTGCAAAGCTCAGCAAAGACGACTGAGAAAAATCATACAAAGGTGGTGACCAAAAGAAGTAAAAATCAGTCTGTCCTCAAATTTCTCCATAGCAAAATAAAATCCTAGGAGACAGAGGAGCTCCAATACAAAGTACGGAGGGAAAGTGTAAACTAAGAATTTTATAAACAGCCAAACTGTAACCTATAAGTCCTTCCTTAAAAAAAAAAAATGGAGGACAAAATTAACCTAATCAAAAGATGACTGGAAAAACTGCTCTTAAAAAATGACAAATGTCATGGAATTTATTTTACTTTAGCGCAAACTAAAACAAATATGTTATGAGTAAAGAACAGAATGTTTGTGTCACAGGCCATAATAATGCAGAAATAAAACAAAAATTTTGAGCAAAGACATAAGAAAGTGGAAGATAGTATAAACATACCGATTTCAACTTTTACATCAAGGAGATGAATGGTGTGAATTAAAGATGATAAATTAAATATGAGCATAAAGGTAAAGAGTAAGAAAAAAGTTTTTACATACCAAAATTAGGTAGTAAATTAAGAGAGGAATACAAAGGGAATAGAAATATATCTATTGCATTCTTACTCAGAGTGTGAATCAATTTTTACTACATAAAATAAGGAACTATGAGTAAAATACAGAATTATAAGTATTTCTGTAGATTCAGTGCAATCCCTATCAAAATTCCTGCATTTATTTTTCAAAATATTCCAGTCTTATTCTAGAATCCATTCAGAAACACAAAGGACCAAGAACTGCCAAGGACATCTGAAAGCAGATTAACAAACCTGAAACTCTTAACATAACCAGATACCAAGGTTTATTATAAAGAGATAATGTGGCAACAACAAAAGCATTGACGAAGAAGCCAATGAAACTCAACAGTGAATCCTCAACAAGACACAGCTAGATGTGGTTGATGGCCAAGGTGGCCCTACAATGCAGTGGGGAAAATGGTACATTTTTCAATAAGTAGTTTTGTATCAACTAGTACATTATTCTTCTATGGCACCTTAAAAAAATGATTACACATGTACTGGCTTAAATCAATCCAAACTTATTACTCGAAAAATCACTTTACCTTTGTTCTACAACAAAGGTAGCCTAATCAATCATATACTCTAGGGGAGACTATACTAGATACCAAGGGCCAGAATCTCAGAGGGCATCTCAGAATTTTCTCACCACGATGAGATACCCATAGAGACCAAAAAAAGCTAAATCTCTACCATACACTATAAAAAAAATTCAATTCTTATCTTACCTTATAAACAAAAATCAATGGACTGCTGATTTGTGTTGGAAAAAAAATCATGCTTTAACAAAAATGGAGGACAATACATTAATGATCTTGGTTTTGGCAAATATCTCCTAAAACAGAAAAATAATACTAACAAAGAAAAATGATAAGTTGGACTATTTCAAAGTTAAGTAGTTTTGTTTATTAAAACATAATAAAAACCCAAAGTATGAAAAGATATTTTAATGTATATATGCAACCAAAAAAGACTCTCTCGCATCCACAATACGTAAAGAATTCCTACAAATCACTATGGGAAACAGAAAATTCAGTAGTATACTGGGCAAAGACTTATAAAGGCAATTTAAAAAGATATATGCAAATGACAAATAAGCACATGAAAGGCACTCAACTTGATTAACAGTCAAAGGATTGCAAATGAAAAACACAATAAAACATAACAACACTCACCAGAGTGGCCAAAATTTATAAAAAGATTAAAATACTCAGTATTACAGAGCATACGAATGACCCGGAAACACTGGAATGCTTAGTATTATAGAGCATACGAATGAACTGAAAGCATATGAATAAAGCTGGAAAACTTTTTCTGTGCCTACTAAAACTGAACATACACAGCAACCTCATTCTTAGATTACACTTAATAAATATGTACCCAAACATATATGCACCATGAGGTAGACCAGCATGTTGCTAGCAGCACTATTCCTCGTATCCATAAAATGTCAACTATTCAAGTGCCCTTTAACAGAAGACTGGATAATCATGGTATATTTACTTAATGGAATAATATTCATAATACAAATAAATGTTCTACAACAACAAACAGTGATGAAATAAACATCCAAACATAAAGTTTAGCAAAATAAGTCACACAAAAGAATAACAGAGTGATTATATAATTTACATACAGTATAAAAAAGAACAGACTAAACTAACCTATACTATTAGATGTCAAGGTAAAGCTTACCCTTAAAGAATGGAAACAACTGAAAGGAAATGTGAGCAGATTTTTGAGGGTTGGGTAATGTTATTTTCCTTGAGCTGGATGCTATTTACACAAGTGTGTCAAGATTGTGAAAGATCTTCGAAAGGCATACTTCTAGGATATTTGCACTTCTATGTATATTATACTGCAAAATAAATTTTTTTACAAATAGGATGGAATGTCTCCAATTACGGTTAATTTCCAAGTTCAAAATTAAAATGATGATAAATGACATCACAAAACATTGCAACCAACAACAACAACAAAAGGCCAGAGCTACAGCTTGAATATCAGATAAATTTTTATTTAAGGACAGAAAAAGAAAATGAGAGAGAGAGGTGAATGCCTTTATAATGATAAAGTTTGAAATACACAATGAATATCTAACAGTTTTGCATCTATATGCAAAAACTAACACAAGCTACTGGTCATCCAAGAAGACGGGATTATAAAAACCTCTGAAAATTTGCATCTCCATAAAAGCAACAAAAAATGGCAAAAATTCTCATAATCAATACTTTCAGAACTCTGGAAATTAACGAAAGGCTGGCTACAATAATAAAAAATGGTATGGTATTGCCATAAGAATAGACATTGTAGTCCAATGAAATAGATTTGAGAATTCAAAAATAAACCCATACATCCATGGCCAATTGACTTTTGGCAAGGATGGCAATATCAATCAATGGGTATGAATAATATCTTTAATAAATAGTGCTCAGGTGAATGGATATCCACATGCAAAAGAATGACAGTGGGCCCCCTACCTCCACCATATACAAAAATTATCTTAAAATAGATCCATAACCTAAATATAACCTCAATATACTTTTGTGCAAGAAACTTAGGAGTAAATCTTCATGACCTTAGATTTGCGAATGAATTCTTAGATAGGATACCCAAAGCATAAGTAACAAAAGAAAAAATAAATTGGACTTCAAAACTGAAAACCTTTGTGCTTTAAAGGACATGACAAGAAAAGTGAAAAGACAATCACAAAACAGGAGAATATTTTTGCAAATAGGGTATGTAAAAGGAATTTGCATTCAAAATATATAAAGAATGCTTATAATTCCATAACAAAAAGGTAAATGACCCAATTAAAATATAGGAAAAGGAGTTCAATAAGCATTTATCCAAGGATATACAAATGCCCAATAAATACATTAAAAGATGCTCGATATAATTAATTACAGAAATGCAGTTCAAAGCCACAATGATATACCACTTCACACCCACTAACAGCTTTAACAACAAAAATAAATGAAGATATAAGAAAATAAGTGTAAAATAATGTGTTTGTGAGGATGTGGAGAAATTGGAACCTTCATACATTGCTGGTGGGAACATAAAATAGTACAGCCACTGTGGAAAACTGCAGCAGCTCTGCAAAACGTGAAACGCCGAATAATTGTAAGATGACCCTGCCGTTCCACTGCTACGTATATACCCAAAGTAACTGTCAGCAAAGACTTAAACAGACAAATCAGGGGAAAATGATCAATAATTCAGTAACTATTGTCATATAGCCAATTGGAAAAAAATATATTAAATTAGAATAATTCATACCTTAAGTCAAAATAGTTCTGAGTTGAGAAGCAAAGTATATGCTAAATAAACAAAATCATAAAAGAACTAGCAGAAAATGCGATGTTAACTCAGATTAAACAATATCCTCTGAAGTATATTTCATAATTCAAAAAAACACAGTAGGAAAGCTAGATCTCACACACATACACACACGCACACATACACACAATCTTCAAGACCAAAAATCCAGAAACACCACGAAATGGTCACCTGGAGTTTCCGGTGCCGTTTACCCTGCAGGAGGACCCCAACCCGCGGCCCCGTGGACCAGCCAGGGGAACAGCCGGGCCCAGCTGAGGCCTCGCAGGCGCCAGAATGAGCGGCCCGAGGGCAGGAGGCGGCGGTGTTGCTGCGACCCCTGCCCCCAACCCCAGTCTGGACCCGAGGAGACCCAGAACCAGGCCGCACCCGCCTTGCCCAGCTGGGAGACCCGCCTGAGACGCACACACTCACCTCGATCAGCCGTTCTGTTACGGCGTCGCCTGAGGGCCGGGCGTGCTGTCCGGGGCTCCTCTCCTCGGTCCCGGAGGCACCGGAGGGGCTGGCCTCCTGTCAGGGCTTCCAGGTCAGGTGCAGTCGCCTGAGGGCCGGGCGTCGGCTCTGAGTCATGCAGGGTGCTCGGTGCTCGCCTCCTCTGCTCCTGAGCGCAGCGTCACGGGATTCAGCTGCCGTCTGAGGCCTAGGTGACGGCTTCAATCCAGGTTTACGTCTGTGCCCCAGGTTTAAGACTTGGGGGGTTTACGTCTGAGGGTTTACTTCCGGAACCCAGTTTAACATCTGGGCCGGGTTTACCACTTGGTGTTTTACGGCTGGGGGGGTTTACGTCTGGACCCCAGGTTTACGCCTGGGCCCGATTTACGACTTGGGGGGTTTACGTCTGAACCCTAGGTTTACGGCTGAGCCCGGTTTACGACGTGGCGGAGTTTAGACGAAAGGGTTTAGTCTGGCCCGGGTTTGTGGCTACTGCCGCTGTCTGCCTGTGGTGGCCTCGAGCTCATGTCCCAGTTTCCTAGAGGAGGGTGACCAATGGAGAAAGAGTCCTTCAGCGGCCACCACCTCCCGGACGCAGGAGCCAGGTGTTCCTGGGAGAGAGGTCTGGAGTTTTGGTTACAGCTGCCCCTCAGGGGCGAGCGCAGTGGAAGCCGAACCCTTCGCGGGGCCGGGCGGGCGGGCACCGTGCTCCCCTCCTCCGCCGGCGTCCATGTCAAGGTGTGTGTGTGCGGGTGACCTGAGCAGCTCGGGTGGAAGTGTGTGGGTCCACTTACAGTAAACACGGACTGTGGTGGCACTGCCTGATCCGCGGGCAGGGACAGTGGACGCGCAGGCCACTGCAGAGTTATGCTTGGGTTTTCCCCTGCGAGGGGTTGGCGCCCCGAACGCCCCTGTTGTTCAAGGGTCGGCTGTACACATGTATGCACTGTGTATATTAAATATTATGTATATATATATATCAGGTAAATGAAGAGGGGACTTACAAAGAGCATTTCTGGGCTCATTTGGTTTCCAGTCATCTATCAGCTATTCATGTCATAAGACAAATGCAACTAGGGCCAGTGGTTTTTGTGTTTTGTGCTTTTTGGTTTTGGTGTCTCGTTTTTCTTAAATTGAAACCATCCTCAGTGGTCAGTATGCTTCCTACACAGCCTGACAGAGGCAGAGATGCTTTGCTCAAAACCTCCTTTGTTTCATTCATAATATAAGTAAGTTGCCATACAGATATTGCCTTCAGTTTCTCCCATCTTCTAGAAGAAAGACAGTAGTCCAACCAGAGTATTCCTCCTCATTGTGTAATTTGTGTATCAAAACCTTGGGAGGGTTTTAAGTTCTGGCTTGATTTGTTTGCTGCTTCATGCATATGTGCCATAATTGCATTCAGATCGACAGCTTCAGAATAAATTTTTTTTTATGATCTCACTGCCTTAGGTAGTTTCTCAAAGTGTGAACACCCCCAAAATAAAGTTCTGTGATTTTAAAAATGAATTCCTTATGCACAAATTGTTGCCTAGGAAAAGAGCCATTTAGAGGAAATTACAGATGCACAAATTTGAGTGAACTACTGCTCATGATTTTCCAATTAGTTCTTGTCTGTGTGTGTGTGTGTTTTCATTCTTTAATACTGTACCTTTCTTTCTATGCTTTTTTGTGTGGATCCCATGGCAAGCTTATTTCTCTGCCTCCTAGCAGCTGTTGAAAGGTTTATGAGATATTACGATTGTGGATGAAAGTCTGTTGGTTCCACTCTGAAATCTGTTGAAAACAGACCATCTTGTGTATTCAATTTGAGTCATAAACTGTGGAGTAGAGGATTCGAGTGGGAATGGCCTTGGCGTATCCACTAAGGTGTATGGAAGATGAGTTTTGAATGAGAGATTGAGGAGTACTGAAAGGAGATAGGGAGAGAATATCCATGATTGTTTGACTGACGTGCATCAGGAAAACCTGGTGAGGCTTGGGAAGCAGGGATTCTGAGGCCATCTACAGTCATATATTTGCTTCCAGGACAGAAAATACTTCTATCCCCAAAAGGTGTTTTCTGATTCAAGAGATGCTTGGGTGACTCAAGTGCTGAATTGCTTCCAAAAGGTTGTCGAACATAACACAGATGTTTTAGATTTGTTTTAAGGGGCATGGGATTTTCACCCTATTGCCCATGCACCATAGATGCCAGTAGCAGAAGGAGTTGCCAATAGTGAATTCAGTAAAATGCCATCAAATTCAACATTTTGTATCATCAATCTCAACACCCCTTATTTTTCACATGTGACTTATGGGCATTGAGAGCACATCCATTAAAGGGTTCTGTGTACGTACAATGTACAGTAGAAACGTTGGTTAAATCATGGGCAAATCCATGCTGATGAGACTGAGAATCTCCATGGAGGGAAGGCCAGCTATGGACTGGGAACATGATGGGTTTTCAGGATTCTAAACTGAGGCTTATATGAGGACAAAAATCTCAAGGCATTGTATTTGAAACTGTTGGCGAAAAGTAGTGAACTAACAGTCCAGATATATCTTTGTGACCACATACCTGCTCTGTTTCTGCTCCAGCCATGCACTCCAGTGGGTGCTGTGATCCTGTGATTCCACCATAGCTTGATCAGTGGCGCTGCAGCTAAGTAACTGATTGTACATCAGGCAGCATAGAGATCTTTGATTAATCTCCTCCTGGTAGGTTTAAAAGATGGAAAACCCCCTAAGGGTTCCCGTTTGCTCTCCTTCTTTGCAGAGATCAGAGACAAATAGTTCCTTGCCGTGTTATTCTTGTCTGAGTAAAGAGGATTTGTACAAGAAAGTCCCTGGTGTAAACAGTATTGAAAAATAGTCTAAAGGATTAAAGCACCTCTAATGATCTGACCTCAGGACTGAGTCTTCTTGCAGGCTGCATTGATGATGCCAGGAGTAGGCTGCTCAAAATGATACTGGGACAAAGTGAGAGAGTGGCATGGACATATATACACTACCAAATGTAAAATAGCTAGTGGGAAGCAGCTGCATAGCACAGGGAGATCAGCTTGGTGGTTTGTGACCACCTAGAGGGGTGGGAGGAGACGCAAGAGATATGGGAACATATGTATATGTATAGCTGATTCACTTTGTTATAAAGCAGAAACTAACACACCATTGTAAAGCAATTATACTCCAATTAAGATGTTAAAAAAAGAAAAAATGATACTCAGCACGGGGCATAAAAAATAAATAAGTACAAACCAAGTGCAAACCGACACAGTATAAAATCAGGCTTTGCTTTGACATTTTTTTTTTGCTTTAACATTTTAATATGAATATTAAAAAATCGCAGACTTAAGATATTAGGATATACACATAATGTTATCAACTGAAATTAGAGATACAATGTGATTTTTTTTATGGGCTCGGTGGGCATATTGAGCTAAGTAAATGGGACTGCTAAGAAGAGAGAAAGCCAAAGGAAAGAGAAATCAAAACATAAGTACAACAAAATAGTAACATTTGAAAACACTTTCCAATGCATCACGTTAGAGCTTGTGGCAACAGGATTTTTTCCTGCTACATCAGAGAGTAGTTCAATGTCATTTCTTATTCCCCAAACAGGAAATTTGGTTTGACTGTCATAATAATCTCTTTGGATCAGTGAATTGTTAACAGCTTAATCCAGCAAAGCTCTGCTTTTATTTCCAGGCCAAGATTAGTAACGAATGTTTGAGACTGAAGCTGGGACTCACTGGCAGCCCTCTAATGCACTGACAACGTTCTAAAGATTACAGGTAAATCTAAAAATTACAAATAAAGCGCTGCCCAAGGTGGCACCCATCTGTCCATCTGCTCTGCCCTCCACAGTGGACAGAAGTCACACACGTGCCAGTCACCACCCTTGTGATACCTGTTCTATCATGAGTCGGGATGGTCTACTGACCTTTTGAGCTACTGTTTAGGATGGGAAAGTTAGAGTGGAGGAGAGTTCCTGTGAATAAACAGTGTCCTTTCTGAATTCACTGAACACTTTTACAGGCTTCCAATTCACGTAATGCTGCTTAACCCACACTTGCAAATATTTGAAGAAGAAAATTACTTGTTGCCAGTAATTGCACCATTTGAAGAGATACATCTATAAATATGTACACCATAAACCAGCACATCTTAAAAAGTTTTTCCATTTAAAAATGACATTTGAGATGGGATCCTGTGGATTAAAGGAAAAGCAGGAACCTGTGGGCTTAACAAAGCATGAGAGTTGGTCTTTTTTTTACTCCATAGTTTCCCATATTGTGTAGTATGTTAATGTTTATTGTGACTCTGCAAGATTACATTCCACATGTGTGCTGTAAGCTTTCTAATTGCCACCTCCAGCTATTTCACAAGATTATTAAGTGCTCAAAGTAGGTTTATTTTGGACGTCAGTTATCCAGGGGAGCTTTAACTGTTATATTTTGTCACGTATATTTTACAGCATGGTTCAAAGATGCTGGATTACTTGGGAGACTTTTCCACAAACTTCTGCCAGCATTTCTTTAGATCAGTGTGTCCTGAACTATGTAACAGGGATGGGGAATCATTTTATCTTCCTCATTTTCTCTACAGTTGTACTCACAAAGGGATGAAACATTATATTCTGTGTGTCCTACATTTTCTAACTAGCCTTAAAAATCATTAGCATTTATCGTTGATATGGACCATTGTACAGATTTCTACTGAAATGCCAGCGTATATTTTTAAATTTCTAGAACACATCCAGAGGAGGACTGTACTCTATTGGGATTTTGCCATTTAGCAATAATTTACGCCAGTAGAAAGCCACAAAAAAATTGAGGAGCATTTTTATTTTCAGATTGCCTATGACAGGATTAAATGGGAGAATACTGATATACCTTTTATTGATTCTAGAAAAATCATTTTCTTTATTTAGTTCCATAAACTATAGGAATGGCATCATTATTTTTATCAGCTATTTTTATTTCATTATTTTTGTTTGTGTTTATCTTTTTAATCTTCTCATGTGTTATATGTTCGGGGTTGGATGGCAACATTGCCAGAAAAGCAGTTTCTTTATCCTTGGGCCCATACCCTCTGTGCTTCCAATAACTGGAAGAAAAAAAAAAAAGATTCAGTGAGAACATGGACTTTCCCCCTTTGCAGGGTTCCTCCATGTGTTCGAGCGTCTGCCCGCTGAACAGTCATCTACTATAAATTTCAAAGTATTGTTATTCTCCCTTAGTGTACTTTTTGTGTTTGCATAATTATAACAATTTCTTTCTTTCCTACCACTCCATGTGCCTAAAATGAAGAGAAAATAACAACAGAAGTGGAGAGAAAAATCACAAAATTCAGTTTGAAAAAGTTCCCATTTCTACTACTTTAGCTGAACCTTCATTTCCGTGACAGTTGGCTCTGTAGCCAGCATGCCAGCTGCTTGACCTCCCTTGTCCTCAGTTCTGTCCTCCAACGTTAATTAGTTTGCACTTTGTGACTGGCTCCTGTTGCCTGGAATCCCTGGAGTTAATCATGTCATAAGGGAACTTGTGTTCACTCTGGGACTTTATATTACAGTATTAATCATACAGTTAGTCTAAGGTGGGTGCAGTGGTGTCCATACGGTGTCTTGCAGGAGAGGGAACATAAATCTAAGCTGGGGCAACTCTTATCTCTGTAAGCTGCATGTGGAGGGCATTAGATACTATAAATTGCAATGAAAATTTGGTGTGGATTGCATTTCTGTCTATAATCTCTAAATATAGTGAGCAAGATATTGCTGAAGGAGAATACTTGTTAAGAATTCAGGTATAGGAATTAAACAAGATATAAAATGCCAGGGAAAGGGACTGCCCTGGCGGTCCAGTGGCTGGGACTTTGCCTTCCAATGCAGGGGGTATGGGTGCCATACCTGGTCGGGAAGCTAGGATCCCACATGCCTCGCAGCCAAGGAACAAATATATAAAACAGAAGCAATATTGTAGCAAATTCAATAAAGACTTTAAAAATGGCCCACATCAAAAAAATCTTTAAAAAAACAATCCAGGGAAAGATTATGGGGCAGATAGCATTATCAGCTATAGTCGAATTATTAATATGACAGTGTCATATATTAGGACAGACAAATGTTTCCCATGTTTCTCCAACAATTATAAATATGTGCATTGATGTTTCAGAAGGCCTTTGAAAACATGAAAAAAAACCTCATGTATTTTCAGTCTTTTAAACTTTACCTCTCTAGTGTATGTGTAGTGGTAGTTCATGGTTTTAAATTACAATTTTCTGATGATTAATGATGCTGAATGCTTTTTGTTTATTACTTATTTTTATATCTATTTTTGTGATGTATCTAATTCAAGTCTTTTCTCCAGTTTTTATAGATTGGTTGTCTTCATTTCTGATTGCTAGTATTTCCTTATATATTACGATTGAAAGGCCTTTGACAGATACATGTATTGCAAATGTCCATGGATTGCTATTCCATTTCTTATAGTATCTGTTGATGGCAGAAATGTTTAATTATGATGGAGTAAAACTTTTCTGCTTGTCCATGTCCCACGCTTTTGTCGTTTGCCCTGTTTATATAAAAAAATTTGCCTAACTAAAAGTTGTAGAGACATTTTCTAGTGCTTTCTTCTAGATGACTTACAGTTCAGGGTTTACATTTCAGTCCAGATTACTTGTTCTCTATGTGGTAGAGGTCAAAATTAATATTTTTCTGTATCAGTAGCCTGTTATTTCAGCAACAAATTTTTGTATGGACTTACCATTAGCTATTGAATTGTTTTGGAGCCTTTGTTGTAAATCAAATGACCAAATTAGCATGAGTATGTTTTTGGACTCTATATTTATTCTATTGGTCCAATTTTATCTTTTTTTAAAATATATTTATTTATTTATTTATTTGGCTGCACCGGGTCTTAGCTGCACCACGTGGGATCTTCGTTGCCACATGCTGGATCTTTAGTTGCAGCATGCGGAATCTTTAGTTGTGGTATGCGAACTCTTGGTTGCAGCATGTGGGATCTGGTTCCCTGACCAGGGATTGAAACCAGGCCCCCTGCATAGGGAGTGTGGAGTCTTAGCCACTGGACCACTAGGGAAGTCCCTATTGGTCTAATTTTCTATCTTTAATGTAAATATTCTCCCATTCTATTATTTTTATTTAAACTTGTCTTGCCTATTCTAGGTGCTTTGAATTTCCATATGAACTTTAGAATCAGCTTGTGAATTTCTGCAAATACAAAAGAATACTGAAATTTTGATTTAGATGCATTGCAATACGTACAGAATAATTGGTGGAAAATGAAATCTTAACAATGCTGAGTTTTTGAATTTATGAACATGATATAGCTCTCCAATCTTAAACTTCGTTTTTTTTTTATATAAATTTATTTATTTATTTATTTACTTTTGGCTGCATTGGGTCTTCGTTGGTGCGTGTGGGCTTTCTCTAGTTGCTGTGAGTGGGGGTGGGGGAGCTACTCTTCATTGTGGTGCGCAGGCTTTCTGTTGCGGTGGCTTCTCATGTTGCGGAGCATGGGCTCTAGGTGTGCAGGCTTTAGTAGTTGTGGCTCGCGGGCTCTAGAGCGCAGGTTCAGTAGTTGCAGTGCACAGGCTTAGTTGCTCCGCAGCATGTGGGATCTTCCTGGACCAGGGCTCAAACCCATGTCCCCTGCACTGGTAGGCTGATTCTTAACCACTGCACCACCAGTGAAGTTCCTCTTTAACTTCTTTTTACTTTCCCTTTAACAATATTTTGCAGTTTTTTAGTGTAATATGCTTTAGCTTTTATTAAAGAGTTTCCCTTAAGTATTTGGTGTTTTTACTACTATTGTAAATGGTATTTTTTTGGCATTTTCCCATTGTTCATAGCTAATACAAAGAAATACAATTGTTCTTTGTATAATGACCTTGTATCCTGAAACTTCACTAAGTTCACTTTTACATCTATTAGTTTGTATCTTTTTTAATTTTCTTGAGTATACATTAAGGCAATGTGCAAATAAAGTTACCTATTTCTTTCCAGTTTTTGTAAACATCACTCCTTATTTTTGACATACTGTGTTGTATAGGAACTACTTTCCAATACCTAAACTGAAGTAGTGAGAACTGATATCCACGTCCTGTACCATCACTTGTGAAAAATGTAATTCTGCCTGCTGTTAGCTGTAGGTTACTCATAGATGAGGTTTATCAGGTTGAGGAAATAATCTTCTATTTCTAGTTTCTTGAGAGGTTTTTATCCTGAATGAGTTTTGATTCTCAAATGCCTTTTATGCAACTATTGAGAAAATCATACAGATTTTCTTTGAGCCTAATAGTATGTAAATTACATTCAGTGACTTTTTTTTCAAATGCTAAATCAAAATTGCATTCCTCAGATAAACTTCCTCCTAAAGTGTAATCATTTTTATATATTGCTGGATTTGATGACCTAATTCTTCTTAAGGATTGTTATGTCTATATTCATATCTACATCTACCTATCTACCTAGCTAGACAGAGATACAGATACAGCTATATGTATATATGTATCAGGGTAATGCTGGCCTCATTAAATGGATTTAATAATGTTCCAAAGTGTATTTCTGGAGAAGGTTATGTAAAATGGTATATTGTCTTTATCTATTTGGTAAAATTTATCAGTAAAGCCACTGGGACTGGAACATTCTATGTAGAAAAAATTATAATGATGAATTTGATTTATTTAATAAGTATGAAACAATTCAAATTATTTTTTGAGTAATCTTTCATAGTTTGCCCTTTTTTTGTCCAATGTCCACCTATTAATTGCTTAGACTATTATTTATATCTTATGTAATTTTCAAAAGATTTAAATGTACCATATTGCTCTGTGTTTTCTATTTGTCTCAGTTGATCACTGTTTATATTTCCCTGCCTGTATTTGAATTGAATTTAATTTAGCCTCCACAAATGGCCTAACAGCTATACCTTTTACATTTTAGTGGTAGCTCTTAAGTTTACAGCATATAACTTTAACATATTTCAGATGACATTCACATATAGTGTAGAAACATTTCAGCAGTATACTAGCATTTCCCCATTCCTGTTTTTTGCTATTACTATCATACGTTTTTAATTTAGATATGTTATAAACTCAACAATGCACTTCTGTTATATTTTCATTAGAGTTAGTGATCATTTAAAAGGATGAAAAAGTTAGGAAAAATGTCTTTTATATGTCTACCCATATTTACAATTTCTAGTGCTCTTCATTTCTTTCTGTTGATACAGGATTCCATCTGGTGTAGTTTTCATTCTGCATGAATAACTTATTTTAACATTTCTTGGAATGCAGGGCTGCTGGAAATGTTTTCTCTCAGCTTTTGTTTTTCTGACAAAGTTTTTATTTCTATTAATTTTTATATCAGCTTTATTGGGGTATAATACACTTATAATAAATTTAATTAATTTTAATTTTATAGTTTGATGAGTTTTGATAACATATCCAGCCATGTAACCACCAACACATAGTATAGAACATTTTAGTTGCCCCCAAATTTCCATGCTACACCTTTGCAGTTAATTCCTACCATCCCACCTGGCCCTAAGCAACCATTTATCTGCTCTTTATCACCTAATTTTGTACAATCTAAAACACATGAAATCATATAATATGCAATCTTTTATGGATGACCCTTTCATTTTCACATATTTTTGAAATTCTTCTAGGTTGTTGCATGTTAGTAGTAGTTCGTTTCTTTTTTTCTGAATAACATTATTTCCTATGGACATAACCACAGTTTATTCACCCATTCACAAATTTGGCAGATACTGGCTTTTTAAATAAATTTTGGCTATAATGAATAAAGCTGTCATGAAGATTCAAGCACAAGTCTTTTGTCAACAATGTTTTGATTTCTATTGTTTTCATTAATAAATGAATCAGAAGGTAAATATTTAACTTTGCAAGAAACTACCAAATTGTATGCCAAAGTAGGTGAACTACTTTACATTCCAAGTCACAGTTCATGAGATTTCCAGTTATTCCATGTACATTCCAAGATTTGGTATTGTCTTCTGAATGGTAACGATTATAGAGTATGCTTAGTACTAGCTATAGTGATTTTAGTTTAAATTTCACAAATCACTAGTGATGTTGAGTGTTTTCTTCATGTGCTTATTTGTCATCAGTATATTTTCTTTTCTGAAGATTCTCTTGAAATTTGTGTCCATTTAAATCCTTCTTGTTATTGAATCAAACAGATTCTTTATAAATTCTAGATATAAGTTCTTAATCAGATAAATATTTTGAAAATATCATCTCCCATACTGTAGTTTGTCATTTCTTTTCTTAGAAGTGATTTATGAAGAACATCTTGTGTTTTTTAAAAATTTTTTGTTGAGATTCAACTTATTTGAATTTTCTTTTCTGGTTTTTGCTTTTTTTTTTAACATCTTTATTGGAGTATAATTGCTTTACAATGGTGTGTTAGTTTCTACTTCATAACAAAGTGAATTAGTAATACATATACATATGTTCCCATATCTCTTCCCTCTTGCATCTCCCTCCCTCCCACCCTCCCTATCCCACCCCTCTAGGTGGTCACAAAGCACCGAGCTGATCTCCCTGTGCTATGCGGCTGCTTCCCACTAGCTATCTATTTTACGTTTGGTAGTGTATATATGTCCATGCTACTCTCTCACTTTGTCACAGCTTACCATTCCCCCTCCCCATATCCTCAGGTCCATGCTCTAGTAGGTCTATGTCTTTATTCCCATCTTATCCCTGGGTACTTCATGACCTTTTTTTTTTTTCTTAGATTCCATATGTGTTAGCATATGGTATTTGTTTTTCTCTTGCTGACTTACTTCACTCTGTATGACAGACTCTGGGTCCATCCACCTCACTACAAATAACTCAATTTCATTTCTTTATCTGGCTGAGTAATATTCCATTATTTATATGTGCCACGTCTTCTTTATCCATTCATCTGTTGATGGGCACTTAGGTTGCTTCCATGTCCTGTCTATTGTAAATAGAGCTGCAATGAACATTTTGGTACATGACTCTTTTTGAATTATGGTTTTCTTAGGGTATATGCTCAGTAGTGGGATTGCTGGGTCATATGGTAGTTCTATTTGTAGTTTTTTAAGGAACCCCCATACTGTTCTCCATACTGGCTATATCAATTTACATTCCCACCAACAGTGCAAGAGTGTTCCCTTTTCCCCACACCATCTCCAGCATTTATTTATTGTTTCTACATTTTTTGACGATGGCCATTCTGACCAGTTTGAGATGATATCTCATTGTAGGTTTTTTTTTGTTTTTTTTGTTTGTTTGTTTGTTTTGCGGTACGCGGGCCTCTTACTGTTCTGGCCTCTCCCATTGTGGAGCAAAGGCTCTGGACGCACAGGCTCAGCAGCCATGGCTCACAGGCCCAGCCGCTCCATGGCATGTGGGATCTTCCAGGACCAGGGCACGAACCCGTGTCCCCTGCATCAGCAGGCGGACTGTCAACGACTGTTGTCAGGGGCACCAGGGAAGCCCCTCATTGTAGTTTTGATTTGCATTTCTCTAATGATTAATGATATTAAGCATTCTTTCATATGTTTGTTGACCATCTGTATATCTTCTTTGCAGAAATGTCTGTTTAGGGCTTCTACCCATTTTTGGATTGGGTTGTTTGTTTTTTTGTTATTGAGCTGTATGAGCTGCCTGTAAATTTTGGAGATTAATCCTTTGTCAGTTGCTTCATTTTCAAATATTTTCTCCCATTCTGAGGATTATCTTTTGGTCTTGTTTATGGTTTCCTTTGCTTTGCAAAACCTTTTAAGGTTCATTAGGTCCCATTTGTTTATTTTTGTTTTTATTTCCATTTCTCTAGGAGGTGGGTCAAAAGGATCTTGCTGTGATTTATGTCATAGAGCATTCTGCCTATGTTTCCTTCTAAGAGTTTGATACTCTCTGGCCTTACATTCAGGTCTTTAATCCATTAGAGTTTATTTTTGTGTATGGTGTTAGGGAGTGTTCTAATTTCATACTTTTACGTGTACCTGTCCAGTTTTCCCAGCACCACTTATTGAAGAGGCTGTTTTTTCTCCACTGTATATTCTTCCCTCCTTTATTAAAGATAAGGTGACCATATGTGCATGGGTTTATCTCTGGGCTTTCTATCCTGTTTCATTGATCTATATTTCTGTTTTTGTGCCAGTACCATCCTGTCTTAATTACTGTAGCTTTGTCAGATAGTCTGAAATCAGGGAGCCTGATTCCTCCAGCTCCGTTTTTCTTTCTCAAGATTGCTTTGGCTATTTGGGATCTTTTCTGTTTACATACAAATTGTGAAATTTTCTGTTCTACTTCTGCAAAAAATGCCATTGGTAGTTTTATAGGGATTGCTTTGAATCTGTGGATTGCTTTGGGTAGTATAGTCATTGTCACAGTGTTGATTCCTCCAATCCAAGAACATGGTATATCTCTCCATCTGTTTATATCATCTTTAATTTCTTTCATCAGTGTCTTATAGTTTTCTTCATATAGGTCTTTTGTCTCCTTAGGTAGGTTTATTCCTAGATATTTTATTCTTTTTGCTGCAGTGGTAAATGGGAGTGTTTCCTTAATTTATCTTTCAGATTTTTCATCATTAGTGTATAGGAATGAAAGAGATTTCTGTGCATTCATTTTGTATCCTGCTACTTTATCAAATGCATTGATTAGCTCTAGTAATTTTCTGGTAGAATCTTTAGGATTCTCTATGTATAGTATCATGTCATCTGCAAACAATGACAGCTTTACTTCTTCTTTTCCAATTTAGATTCCTTTTATTTCTTTTTCTTCTCAGATTGCTCTGGCTAAAACTTCCAAAGCTATGTTGAATAAGAGTGGTGAGAGTGGGCAACCTTGTCTTGCTCCTGATCTTAGTGGAAATAGTTTCAGTTTTTCACCATTGAGAATGATGTTGGCTGTGGGTTTGTCATACATGGCCTTTATTATGTTGAGGTAATTTCCCTCTATGCCTACTTTTTGGTGTGTTTTTATTATAAATGGGTGTTGAATTTCATCAAAAGCTTTTTCTGAATCTATTGAGATTATCATATGGTTTTTATCCTTCAGTTTGTTAACTTGCTGTATCACATTGATTGATTTCCATATATTGAAGAATCCTTGCATTCCTGGGATAAAGCCCACTTGATCATGGTGTATGATCCTTTTAATGAGCTGTTGGATTCTGTTTGCTGGTAGTTTGTTGAGGATTTTTGCATCTATGTTCATCAGTGATATTGGCCTGTAGTTTTCTTTCTTTGTGACTTCTTTGTCTGGTTTTGGTATCAGGATAATGGTGGCCTCGTAGAGTTTGGGAGTGTTCCTCCTTCTGCTATATTTTGGAAGAGTTTGAGAAGGATAGGTGTTAGATCTTCTCTAAATGTTTGATAGAGTTTGCCTGTGAAGCCATCTGGTCCTGGGCTTTTGTTTGTTGGAAGATTTTTAATCAGTTTCAATTTCAGTGCTTGTGATTGGTCTGTTTATATTTTTCTATTTCTTCCTGGTTCAGTCTCGAAAGGTTGAGCTTTTCTAAGAATTTGTCCATTTCTTCCAGGTTGTCCATTTTATTAGCATATAGTTGCTTGTAGTAATCTCTCATGATCCTTTTTATTTCTGCAGTGTTAGTTGCTACTTCTCCTTTTTCATTTCTAATTCTGTTGATTTGAGTCTTCTCCTTTTTTCTCTTGATGAGTTTGGCTAGTGGTTTATCAATTTTGTTTATCTTCTCAAAGAACCAACTTTTCATTTTATTGATCTTTGCTATCGTTTCCTTCATTTCTTTTTCATTTATTTCTGATCTGATCTGTATGATTTCTTTCCTTCTGCTGATTTTTGGGGGGTTTTGTTCTTTTTTCTCAGTTGCTTTATGTGTAAGGTTAGGTTGTTTATTTGTGATTTTTCTTGTTTCTTGAGGTAGGATTCTATTGCTATAAACTTCCCTCTTAGAACTTCTTTTGCTGCATCCCATAGGTTTTGCATCGTCATGTTTTCATTGTCATTTGTTTCTAGGTTGTTTTTGATTTCCTCTTTGATTTCTTCAGTGATCTCTTGGTTATTTAGTAGCATATTGCTTAGCCTCCATGTGTTTGTATTTCTTAAATTTTTTTTCCTGTAATTGATATCTAGTCTCATAGTGTTGTGGTCGGTAAGATACTTGATATGATTTCAGTTTTGTTAAATTTACCAAGGCTTGATTTGTGACCCAAGATATGATCTATCCTGGAGAATGTTCCATGAGCACTTGAGAAGAAAGTGTATTCTGTGGTTTTTGGAATGTCCTATAAGTATCAATTAAGTCCATGTTGTTTAATGTGTCATTTAAAGCTTGTGTTTCCTTATTTATTTTCATTTTGGATGATCTGTCCATTGGTGACAGTGGGGTGTTAAAGTCCCTTACTATTATTGTGTTACTGTTGATTTTCCCCTTTTTATGGCTGTTAGCACTTGCCTTATGTATTGCGATGTTCCTTTGTTGGGTGCATAAATATTTGCAATTTTTATATCTTCTTCCTGGATTGATCCCTTGATCATTATGTAATGTCCTTCTTTGTCTCTTGTAATAGTTTTTATTTTAAAGTCTATTTTGTCTAATATGAGAATTGCTACTCCAGGTTTCTTTTGATTTCCATTTGCATGGAATATCTTTTTCCATCCCCTCACTTTCAGTCTATATGTGTCCCTAGGTCTGAAATGGGTCTCTTGTACACAGCATATATACGGGTCTTGTTTTTGTATCCATTCAGCCCGTCTATATCTTTTGGTTGGAGCATTTAATCCATTTACATTTAAGGTAATTATCAATATGTATGTTCCTATTTCCATTTTCTTGCTTGTTTTGGGGTATTTTTTAAACATCTTTATTGGAGTATAATTGCTTTACAACGGTGTGTTAGTTTCTGCTGTATAACAAAGTGAATCAGCCGTACATAAACATATATCCCCATATCTCCTCTCTCTTGCATCTACCTCCTACCTTCCCTATCCCACCCCTCTAGGTGGACACAAAACACCGAACTGATCTCCCTCTGCTATGTGGCTGCTTCCCATTAGCTATCTATTTTACATTTGGTAGTGTGTATATGTCCATGCCATTCTCACTTCATCCCAGCTAAGTCTTTTCCTTCTCTTGTGTTTCCTGCCTAGAAAAGTTCTTTTAGCATTTGTTGTAAAGCTGGTTTGGTGGTGCTGAATTCTCTTAGCTTCTTCTTGTCTGTAAAGGTTTTAATTTCTCTTTCAAATCTGAATGAGATCCTTGCTGGGTAGAGTAATCTTGGTTGTAGCTTTTTCCCTGTCATCACTTTAAATATGTCCTGCCACTACCTCTGGCTTGCAGTTTCTGCTGAAAGATCAGCTGTTAACCTTTCGGGATTACCTTGTATATGATTTGTTGCTTTTCCCTTGCTACTTTTAATATATTTTCTTTGTATTTAAATTTTGATAGTTTGATTAATAGTGCCTTGGCCTGTTTCTCCTTGGATTTATCTTGAATGGGTCTCTGTGCTTCCTTCACTTGACTGACTATTTCCCTTCCCATATTAGGGAAGTTCTCAACTATAATCTCTTCAAATATTTTCTCAGTCCCTTTCTTTTTCTCTTCTTCTTCTGGGACCCCTATAATTCAAATGTTGGTGCATTTAATGTTGTCCCAGAGGTCTCTTTTCATTCTTTTTTCTTTGCTCTGCTCTGTGATAGTTATTTCCTCTATTTTATCTTCTAGATCACTTATCCGTTCCTCTGCCTGTTATTCTGCTGTTGATCCCTTCTAGAGAATTTTTAATTGTGTTGTTTATCACTGTTTGTTTGCTCTTTAGTTCTTCTATGTCCTTGTTAAACGTTTCTTGTATTTTCTCCATTCTATTTCCAAGATTTTGGATCATCTTTACTATCATGACTCTGAATTCTTTTTCAGATAGACTATCTATTTCCTCTTCATTTCTTTGGTCTGGTGGATTTTTACCTTGCTCCTTCATCTGCTACCTATTTCTCTGTCTTCTCATTTTTCTTAGCTTACTGTTATGGGTCTCCTTTTCACAGGCTGCAGGTTTGTAGTTCCCGTTGTTTTTTGGTGTCTGCCCACAGTGGGTAAGGTTGGTTCAGTGGCTTGTGTAGGCTTCCTGGTGGAGGGGACTAGTGCCTGTGTTCTGGTGGATGAGGTTCGATCTTGTCTTTATGGTGGGCAGGCCCACATCCAGTGGTGGGTTTTGGGCTGTCTGTGAAATTGCTGTGCTAATTTAGTCAGCCTCTCTCCTAATGGGTGGGGTTGTGTTCCTGTCTTGCTAGTTGTTTGGCATGGAGTGTCCAGCACTGGAGCTTGCTGGTCGTTGAATGGAGCTGGGTCTTAGCGTTGAGACTGAGATCTCTGGAAGAGCTCTCGCTGATTGATATTATGTGGGGCCAGGAGGTCTGTAGTGGTCCGATACCCTGAACTCGGCTCTCTCACCTCAGAGGCTCAGGCCTGACACCTGGCTGGAGCACCAAGACCCTGTCAGTCACACAGTTGGTGGTTCTGCACCCCTGTGGTTGTGCTTGGCACATGGATTAGAAAACAGGGAAATATCCTGACTTCAGGTGTTCACAGCAGAAGTTTTACTTCTCTCTGAATCCAGAACAGTACAGCTGTGGTAAGTGGGTCATTCCTCCACTGGGAAGCGGAGGGTCAGCCCCTTGGACCTGGTCTTATCTGTGACAACCCTTGCTGTGGCTGGCTGGACGTGGCCCAGTTAAGATCTTCTCGTGCTGGTGGCTTGTCTCTGCCTCACCAGGAATGACTCCCCCCGAACCTGTACTAGCAAGTCTGTCTTCAGAGGCCTTTTTATGCAGAGTCATCCTCTGTGATTGGAAGCAAGATGACTGGAGCAAGCGGACACCGGCAGCAGGGAAGAAGGAGAAATAGAGCTGGGGGCATTTATGGCATTTCTTTATGTTTCTTCCTGATGTGTAGATTTTTTACGAGGAGTTGCATTTTCTCCACTCTGGCTGGACTGAAACTCCAACAGACTCTACCCCAACATGACCTTCAGAATCTCAGTTCTTAACCTCAGAGCACCGTTTTTTTCTGCCATGATTTGCTGCGTCTCACCCTGAGGCATAAGAACCCTGTTCTGTGCAGTTCTTGTTCTCCATGGCAAACTCTACAGATTCAAGCCCCCTCCCCTGCCCCAAACTCTGAGCTCTTAGCTCAGCAGTATCATGGCACTCTACTTGGATTCCTTATTTTGTCCTGTGGTAGGAAATTGTCCCCAGATGAGAACCAGTGTGATTGTAGCACTCACTCATCATTTTAGAAATGATGGCATTTCTAAAACAAATGTCATCAAATGGATGGCAACCTTGGACTGTCTTTATCCAAAGCCTGAAAGCAGTGCCTCATATGTCTTGTCCAGTGTCATGGTTGTTGAGAGTGGGGGGAGTTAGCCCCATACCAGTTACTGTATCACAGATAGAAGTCAAAATCTCCCTTGTGCATCTTTCAAGTAAAGGTATGTTTCATAAGAGAGATGCTGTTTTCTCTCAGCAAGTGTGATGTTTCTGTATTATGGTTAAAAAAAGCAACAAAAACAAAAATGCAAACAGCACATCTGTCTCTTGCGGTGTAGCCTTCGCAGTTCATGTGGAGAAGAGTCCCTGAAACACCTGCTGCTGTGAGCACCCTGACAGACATTGACAGCTGAGAACCCATGCCCACACCAGTCATGGAAAGCCCGTGAACTTTTAAAATTACATATTTGGGGGATGTCTCCAGCTAGGGCTATCATCAGTATATATTGCCGTGTTTCCAAATGATAGTAATAACCACAGAATGACAGAATTCAGAGGACGCGCTGTGAAAAGACGTGAGGCCTGGTGAGGTGAGGTGTGTCCCTCTGGAAGGGCACGTTGCTAGATGTGTCTGACTCTCACTGTCAGTACATGGCTCAGTTATTTTACCATCTCACTGTTTGCAGAACCTGGGAATAAGAGCTTTTAAAAAGCTGGGTCATAAGTATCTGGTCATACTTATAGTTATACCAACATACTAGCAAATATTATGGTAAATAGCACATTTCGCTCAAACATTTAGATTTTGTCTTTGTGTAGATAAGGATAAAGAAATATTACAACTTTCAATAAGAACTGGAACAGAATTAAAGTAAATCCATGCTCTTTACACATGCCAGGCCTAATCTTATGAATGCAGCAAGAAGAGGTCCTGATATACTCATTTTTTCAGTTCTCTAGCTTGAATATCGTACACTTCAATGGTACCTTTGCCCAAGAAAGATCTAGATACAAAGATAAGGGACAGTATTTCTCACCACATTACAAATTAAAGACAACATATATTTCTGAACATGAAGACTTAAAGAAATCATCTAAAACACAGAAACCTCAAAGTAATCTAGAGCATTTTACTCTAAAGTTCTGTCCTTGACACAGAATATATTTTGTTCATGGTGTTATGGTAGCATTTACTTGCCCTTGTGACTTCTCTCACATATTTGCTCACTGGCTGACTGTCAGCTATGCAGTGGGAGGGACCACCCCACAGGTTTGTTATCATTGATCACGTTAGCCTGGTGGCAGCATTCCATGAGCAGCTAAGGAGTGCAAGTCCCATTTGGAAAGCACTTCTCAAGACTGTGCTTGCATCAAATGTGCTGTTGTCCCACTGGCCAAAGCAAGTTCAGTGGCCAAACCCTGACTCAGTATAGGTCACACCGTATGAGAAATGACCAAGTTGAGACCATGACTGTGACGGTCAATCCACTCTCTGTTCCAAGTGATCCACATCCGTCCCTATTATAAGATTCACTCCTCACCCAACCAAAGGCCCAAATGTCTCATCATACCATGGTGTCAAGCTCAAATCCAGGCTCTTTTCATCAACATCATGTCCACATGCAGCTTGAATGCAACCCCTCTTGACTCAGACACCTAGGATTTAGAAGATGAGTTATCTGTCCTTCACAAACCCTGGAAATAGTATGGCAAGGGGACGAAATGCTTGCATCAGACACTCCCACTTAAGTAGAGGAGGAATAGAGACACACTGTAGTTGCTGGTCCATAATAACTCTGAAATTCTGCCAAGCCATAGTTACTACGTGCCCCTTAGCAGTGCAGGCAGCATTCCCGATTGGGCCTGGCTCTGCTCCCTGGGGGTGACCTTGAATTCCATCACTTTCTGGATCTTGGTTTCACCTACTGGGCTCTGTATCTGTGCTCCAAGACAGCCTTCCTTCTCTGCAAGCAATGGCTGGGCTGGCAGATAAATACCTTTCTCAACTTGCTTCCTGCACATAGAAAACTGAGGACTCAGAGGCCCTCTGCTTTTATCAACCTTGGACTCTTATAATGCAAGCTGGTATCACATTTTCATACACAACTTTCTTAAAATCATGTGGGCTTCTTATTACAAGTCAGTCCTCTTCAGTCAATCAGAGCCACACCCTTGGGGACCCGGAGACTAGTCTTTCTCAACCTATTCTTACAGTTATTCTGTGAGTGAGCTTCTGGGAGGCTGCACCTGGAGGCAACGTACAAGTCCTGATGTAGATGAGAAGGTCTGCTGAGCAGCACTGTCGGCATTTCAGAGGGCTCCTTCCACTGTAAGAATCCTTCCCCAGATCTGGAGCGTGGGAAAGGGAAATTGTTTTATTTTCCAAACCAGCAAGCCCTGCCTATTCTGTATTCACTCAAAATCCCATGTGCAGAACTGAATAATTTTTCTTTAGTCCTTCTCACTCTTCTCGTATCTCATCATAAATAACTGAAAGAAGCCAACAAGCCGGGCCCACATTTTGCCTGGACATCACCTTGGCAAAGTCTGCAAGTGCCTTAGGTTGTGTTTTCTCTCATGCCAGTTACCAGAGGAGATGTTTTCCCAGTTGTTTAATATCCGCGTAACACAGGCCACCATTTCCCCAGTTTTGTGTAGAATTTTTCTAACAAGCGTCCACCAGTAATTTGCTCATCATTTTTCTAGCTTTTGCATCCAGCCTCCACTCGCTGCCTTGTCCCAGTGCTGGTGTTTTAGCTTTCAGCTGTTGTTTTCAGCATCCTACTTCCAGATATCAATTCCTCTGTCAGTTCACCTTTGCTGCATAACAGACCACTTCAAAACTTAGTGAGTTAGAACAACTCTGAATTCAGTTTGGTTTGAGCTCAGCTGGACACTATTTCTCAGCAGGGATCAGTAACGTGTCTGTGGACAGCTTGGAAGTTGCTAGGCCTGGTCGGCTGAAGAAAACCTCACCCAGGACTCTGCTCCACGAGGTGTCTCAGCAAAGTAGACAGTGTTTCCCACGTGGTAACAGAGTTCTAAGGAAACACTGCAACACCTCTTGAGGGCTGGACTGAGAACTCAAGACAACACTTTTGCCACATTTGATTGGTCAAGACAAGTCAGATGCCAGCCCAGATTCACAGGATGGAGAAAAGACCCCACCTCTTGATGGCAGAAGTTGCAAAGTTTTTGTCTGCCTTTGTAATCTACAAATTAAATCCAGGACTTGATTTTGGTGGGTTATATATGAGTAAGAAAAAAGGATGTGACAGAAATGAGAGAATTTCTCTGTAGTTAGTTCTTTTTTTTTCCAGTTTTATTGAAATATAATTGACATACAGCACTGTATAAGTCTCAGGTGTACAGCACAATGATTTGACTTACAGCATGAAGTGATTATTATTGATACAATACATTTAGTGAACATCCAATTCTAAGATAAATATGTGCAAAATTAAATAGAAAAAAATTTTCCTTGTCATGAGAATTCTTAGGATTTATTCTCTTAATGTATATAACATACCACAGTATTAATTATTATTGTTGTATATTACATCCCTAGTACTTATTTATCTTATAATTTGAAGTTTGTGCCTTTTGATTGCCTTTATCCAGTTCCCCCTTCCCCAATCCCCTGATTCTGGTAACCACAAATCTGATCTCTTTTTCTGAGTTTGTTTGTCTTTGAAGCATAATTGATCTATCAGTACAACACTATGTTACCTCCTATTACACAAAATAGTGATTTAATATTTCTATGCATTTTAAAGCTATCACCATGATAAGTCTAGTTACAATATGTGACCATACAAAGATATTACGTAGTTATTGACTATATTCCCCACGCTGTACATTTCACACCCATGACTCATTCATATTGCAAATGAAAATTGGTACCTCTCCTTCACCTATGCAGGTATGTTTTTTACTTCCTTATAGAAGCAACTTTGAATGGCCACCATATCCTATCTTTCTGCATCTTTCTTAACACTAAGCTTTCCTCTGCTCTTTCTTCCTCCTTCTCGTCTTCTACCCAAAACAGCACAGGTGGGTAGAAATCTTGAACAGTTAACATGGTCCAGGTGTAGTGGGAGAATAGGAAATTTAAGCAACTTGTTTCTCCTACTGTAAGCCTGAGGAAATCTCAACTTTCCATCTATGGAAGGTTGCCAAGGCTTAGGACATGGATGCACTTTTCTAAAAATGGTATCTGTCCAAACAGTGGAGTATTTTGAAATGTCATAGAACTCACAGCAACATTTATACTTCAGTTGAAAATCAAAACATAAATTCTTGGCTTTAACAAATTCCAGTATGGTGCATGTGTTTTTCCCCAGAGTCAACTTCTGTAGGATAATGAAAGTTGATATGCTAACCTCTGTTTCAGTGAGGTGATTAAGAATTTGTTGCCTGGTAACAGAGTTAGTATGTTTAATATTTGTTTCTGAGAAGTACACATCTCGATATATTTTTAAGAGATACTCTGAATCAGGTGAAAATATTGATTTGATATTAAAATGGTTTTATTTCTAATTGCTCTGAAAATTATAGTAACAAATGGTATGTGTTAGCTCAAAAGTAATTGTTGCCTTTGGGACACAAAAAGCTCTGGGGTGTATTTTCAGGCAAACTCCAGTGGAAAATGAGTCCCTTAGGACAGCTGTTGATTTGAATCTGTTGTGGGCTTCATTCCCCGTGTCCATATTTCAAGTGTTCATCTTCTTTACATTTTTTCCTGTTTTCACAACAGCTTCCACTCCAGTTCAATCTTGTTGGGCAAAAATGTTGTTTGACTCTGAGTACATATCTGGTCACTGTTGACATTAAGTGCACTGAAAATCCATTCTTGTTGACAGTGGGGAGGGTCATGTCCTCAAAGAAGTTATTTGCCCCTTCATACCATTCTCTTATTTGCACTCACAGTAAGATAATTTTGTGGCTCATCTGGTGGCAATGTGGTATAGCTTTTAACTATGCAAGACTTTAAAACTAATCAGCTAAAACCATAAAAATACAGTGAAGCAATATGTTCATTTTTTACACTTAGAGCACTAAAAATGCACTAATTTAGTGACATCAAAGGGGAAAATGTAGTATGATTACACTAAATGTAATGTAATAAAATTAAAATGTCCAAGTAAGTTTTCATGAATGACAGAAAATAAAATGTCCAAGTAAGTCTTCATGAATACTTTTTGCCTATTCTTTAGCTTATTAACACATTTGGTTTTACCCAGCAACCAACTAAGTGTATAAATATCAAGCTAATGCTTACTTGCATCTTACTGTACTACTAAGGACACCAGTCGACTAAATTGATGGCAATAAAATTAAGAAAAAGAAGAAAATGATTCCAGAAGCCAGACTTTAAAAATAAAAATTAACAGAGTGATGTAAGACTAAGATATGGAAGAAGGCTGAATCCCACTTTAGGAGACTTGCCTTTAAAATCAGTGTATTTTTTTCCATCTACATACAGTACTTCTGAATCAATTCAGCAAAGCCAATATTCTGAGCCTCCACCCCATCCCCATGTGCCTCAATTCCTCCATACACCTCTGCAATCTGCTTTTGATCATCAACCATCAAGGTACTTTGTCCTGCTTTGAGAGACAGGTTGTGGCAGCAGGACTGAGTGCATCTAACTGGTCTTCAGAGGTCCTCCATCACAATCCTCGTCTCATTACTGCTGTGCTCTAAACTGCCAGTCATACTAGGCACAGAATAAAGTAACAGAGTAATCCACATCACTGGGTCTTTGAAGTCAGATTGTACACAAATTACTTCCATTAAAAGGTAAATGTTGCTATAATCTTCTTGCAAATCTATTAGAAAACAGGTTTTTTAAAAAAACTTCTTGTTAGGATCAGTAGCCCTTTATTTTCAAAACAGATTATTTTCTTCGTAAAAGACTCTATAGTTTCAGGTACTTACAGTGACATCGGAATACCCATATCTTGCTTTTCCAGAGAAAATGAAGAATCTCTATCAGTATAACATAATGCTGTTCTGAAAGGAAAACATATGTGTTTCTTAGACAGTCACAGTTTCACTTGAGCAGCCTCTTTTGTCGAAATGTCCTCTTATATGTAGTTAAAGCATTCTCTTTGGAAAAAAATATGCTCCAAAGAATGATAATCAGTTGATTTCACTATAATCCGTGTGCAAGTTGTCAGAAATTGATGTATTACAAGAACTCAAATAAGTCTGAAGTAATCAATTTTAAATAATTGTATAGCATTACCTTGAAGTAATGTAAAAATTTTTTTAAATAATTTCAGTTTATGAACCTCATATTGCCTATTTGCAAGTTGTCATGGTCCGTTTGGGCTGATACATGGGAATACCATAGACAGGGTGGCCTAAACAGCAGAAGTTGACTTCTCACAGTTCTGGTGGCTGGACATCAGAGATCAGTGTGCCAGCATGGTTGTGTTCTGGAAAAGCCTTTTTCAGGTTTGCAGAGGCCGCTTTTCTTCTGTGTCATTACATGGCAGAGAGAGTTCCAGCTCTCTGGTGTCTCTTCTTATAAAGGGTACTAATCCCATGATGGGGCCCCACACTCTCATGACCTCATCTAAATCTAATTACACCCATTAGATTTACACCCATTAGATTGTCAGGATTCCAGTTCTTCCCAACTTGATCTATAGATTCAATGCAATCCTGATCAAAATCCCAGCAAGTTATTTTATGGATATTGATAGGTGGACTCTAAAGTTTATATAAAGAGACAGAAGACTCAGAGTAGCCAACACAATATCAAAGGAGAAGAACAAAGTTGGAGGACGGACACTACCCAACTTCAAGACTTACTATAAAGCTACAGTAATCAAGATAGTGTGGTATTGGCAAAAGAAGAAACAAATAGATCAATGGAACAAAATAGTCTAGAAGTAGACCCAGATAAATATCATCAACTGATCTTTGACAGATGAGCAAAGGCAACTCAGTGTAACAAAGACAGTCTCATCAGGAAATGGTTCTGGAACAACTGAATATTAACGTGCAAAAAAAAAAATGAATCTAGACACTGACCTTACATCTTTTTCAGAAATAGATTCAAAATGAATCATATTTCTACATGTAAAACACAAGTTTAAAACTGCTAAACAATAACACAGGAGAAAACCTACGTGACCTTGGGTATGGCAACAACTTATATACAGCATTGTAAGTACAATCCATGAAAGAATTGATAAAATGGAATTTATTAAAATTAAAATCCTCTACTTTGCCAAAGACACTATTAGGAGAAGGAAAAGAGAAGCCAGACTGTGAAAAAAATATTAGCAAAGAACATATTTAATAAAGGACTGGTATCAAAAATATACAAACAACTCTTAAAATCCAACAATTAAAAAACAGAAAACTAGGGCTTCCCTGGTGGCACAGTGGTTAAGAGTCCACCTGGCGATGCAGCGGATGCCAGTTCGTGCCCCAGTCCGGGAAGATCCCACATGCCGCGGAGCGACTGGGCCCGTAAGCCATGGCCGCTGAGCCTGCGCGTCCGGAGCCTGTGCTCCGCAACGGGAGAGGCCACAACAGTGAAAGGCCCGCGTACCGCAAAAAAAAAAAAAAACTAAAAAATGGGCAAAAGAGCAGAACAGAATCATCACTGAAGATACATAGAAGGAAAATAAGCCTATGAAAAGTGCTCAACATCATATGTCATTGGGGAAATGCAAGTTAAATCAATAAGATACCACTGCACTCCTATTAGAATAGCTAAAAGCCAAAACAGTGACAATGTCAAAGGCCAGGATGTGGGGCAACAGGGACTCTCATTTGTTTCTGGTGGGAATGCAAAATGGTATGGCCACTTTGGAAAACAGACAATTTTTTACAAAAGTCATAAAAAGAGTTTTTTAACCAAAACTCTTACTCTGTGAACCAGCAGTCATGCTCCTTGGTTATTTACCCAGCGAATTGAAAACATCACCACATAAAAATCTGCACGTGGATGTTTATAGAAGCTTTATTCATAATTGCCAAAACTTGGAAGCAACCAAGATGTACTTCAGTAGGTGAATGGATAAACTGTGGTCCATCCAGACAGAATATTATTCAGTGCTAAAAAGAAATGAGTTAAATGCATGTTACTAAGTGAAAGAAGCCAATTTGAAAAGGCTACACACTGCATGAGTCCAACTATAAGACATTCTAGAAAAGGCAAAACGGTTGGAGACAGTAAAAAGTTCAGTGGTTGCCAGGGGTGGGAGTGATGTGTGAGGGATGAATAGGTGGAGTACAGAGGATTTTTAGGGAAGTGAAACTAGTCTGTACAATACAATAATGATGGACCCGTGTCATTATACATTTGTCCAAACCCATAGAATGTACAATGCAGAGTAAGCTCTAATGTAAACTATGCACTGTAGTTAATAATACTGTATTAATATTGGCTCATCAAATATACCACAGTAATGAAATGTGTTAATAATAGGGGAAACTCAGCCCTGAAGAGGTACATGGTAACTGTATTTTCCTCTCAATTCTTCTGAAACCCTAAAACTGCTCCAAAAATGAAATCTATTAATTAAAAACAGGCAGCATAGATTCTTCAATTGAACAATGCTGCCTCCCATTTCTAGTTCCCAAACTGCCAAGCACCCCCTCCAAGGATCCCGTCGCTGTACTGGAACTCTGACTCTTCAGCAGAATCTGACTGTAGGTTTGTGTCAGCTGAGCGGGCTGGCGTCGGCTTCCTGAAGCGCCTGGGGTCTCTGCAAAGAGGTGACCTCCGGGCACTCACAGCCCTCTCTGCATCCACTGCCTCATAAAGAGCCTCCTGCTTTGCTGTGTCTGAGTGGGTGGTCTGGATCTCTGACAGCCAGGATGACCCTGAAACTCATTTCAGTTTGAATCATCCTTGTATTGGGTTCAGTGAGTATTTAATTGTATATTCTCTATTATCTCATACTAACCATGAAGCTCAAGTTCGATTCATCCTGAAATTTTAGTCAAATCAAAGGGAAGAGTGAAAGACTCTCCCCTTATTCTCTCCTTCCAAGAGTACAGAGCAGCTTCTCCCCACCTCCCACCGAGAACACATGGGGCTGACTATGATGCTTGTTTCTGAATATGTTAAAAGCATGCTGGTGATGCAAAGAGTTTAACAGGAGGCAGGCCAGGAGGGGTCACCTGGATTGTGAGAGCTTTGTGCACAGCCCTCATGCCTGATCTGTGGTCAGTCTTCATCATCTTGCGTTACTTCAGTTCCATAAATCTGGCCTCAGCAGAGATGAAGAAAAAACAAACAAACCCAGTTCGTCATTTTTGCCTGGGAAAAAGTGCACCAGAAGTGTCCCTTAGGAGATGTCAGTTGGTCAGACATGACCACTAAAGCACCTGAAAAATCACTCCATCTGTCAGGCCACCTCCTCCACCCACCCGTGGACACAACAACAAAAAACATCCGCTTGGGAAGGGAGCGCATTACATTAGTACACAAGCAGTGGCCTCCTTGACACACTGAACGGGCTCTTTAGGCTGCGACGGGGCCAGATCACCTCTTTAACTGACTGGAGTGCAGTGACAGCCAAAGTTAAAGGGGATTATCATTAGAAACTGTTTCCTTCCTAATGGCAATGATGATGACCTTCCACTTAGATAGCTCCACTCAGCTGGAATGGCCACAAGCTTATTATGTACTTAAAATAATGCACCTTATCAATCACTAAAATGTCACTGCTTCCAGGAGGGAAAATTGCTGTCCTATTACAGCCAGTGGCCATTGGACCCCCAGACTGAGGAAAAGCGAGGAAAAATATTAGCTTTTGAGGGATGGCTTTTTTCTTCTGAGTCCTGTGTTTTGGGTTTGTTTGTTTTACTCACAGTTAACTGTCCCTTTTAAAGTTTAAACATGCTAATGATTTAATTGTTTTCCTAAGAATACCAAATACAGACCTCAGTTTACAGCTCAACTAAGAAACAGATTACTCATCTATAAATACAAATAAAAACCATTTAAGTTCCCCTAAAATTTACTCATCTGCTGCCTACATTTTTTAAGGAAATGTATTTTGGAGAAAAATAATCCTCTTAGCTTCAATCATTTGTACAAAATCAAATGAAGTAAAATTCTCCACACTCAGGCTTCCTTCTTTTGTGGTCACCATTTCTTGGTGTGTCTGAGACTGAAGTCCAGTGCTGCTCCTGAAGGTGTCCTTTGACAAATGCACCCCACAGGGTGACCACCTTGGAAACATCCTCAGTGAGAACTGCTGTCTTAACAGCCCCAGGCGTCCCAGCACTGCAATCTCCTGAGGATATGGGTCCACAGTTTCCTGTGAATCAGTCCTTTCTCTCAGAAGAAGCATAAGGGGTTCCTCACAGCCCCCACTCATCTCGCTCCCCTCCCCTTCCAGCCCCTCAGCACTTACCCTGTGGTTAACTCCACACTTGTCCTATTACACGGCCGTTTCCTGACTGTTCTGTCATATGGTTCTGTTTTCTCACCTGGATCTGAACTCCAAGGGGACAGAGATCCTCTCCTTCATCCCGACAGCCACAGCACCTTGCCCATCCATCGCAGGGCTAAACTACGACATCAGCAGATGTTGGCTGGTTTCGACCATGCCCCTGCTGGAGTGGGCAGTGCTGTCTCCGTCCATGCCCCACACAGCCAGTACCTACCGAGCATGTCGCAGCTCTTAGTGTCTTTCTGGGAGGGAGGCCTAAATCAAAACCCCCCAGTTCCTGTGCATTTAAATGTATGTGGGACTCCCTTTTGTCACAATGACTCAATAATACAAATCAAAGTGTGGGTGGGTTTCACAATTTGCCAGTGAACATGGGACAAGGGACTAGTAGTTGGAGCATATGAAACCTTGAGGTGAACATTCTCTCTTCGTGTTTCTCTGTCTCTGTCTCTGAGGCTCTCTGTCTTTTGTCTTACTTCTTTCCCGCCTTCACTCCTTTTCTTCCAAACCCTTGAATGCAGACTGACTTACTGTAAACCAGGTGACAGATGCTGGGTTTCCGGGACAGCTTCCCAGGTCCTCACCACGTCACTAGGCAGGAGGTGGGGTAAGCAGCTGCCTTTAGCACTTTGTCTCCGTCATTATCCACCGGGTTTTATCAGTTGCAGACTCTGAAGTGCATTTGGCTTCCAAGCTGTAAATCATGAACAGGAATGATATCAAGGCTGAAGGGGAACAACAAACAGATCAGCCCTACAGCAAAGTACAAACCAGTAACACCCTTTGTCCCTGTGGAGAATTGGATGAGATTTCCTCACAGGAGGTTGTCCACAGCATTACAACAAAGCAATTTCCACTGTAACCTGAGGGCACGGTTCCCACAGGATGGGCCTGGGTCTATTTCATTTACATGCAGGTCAAACATCCAATTGATTTTTAACTGTCCATTTTATTATTTGTCAGTAAAAAAGAGAAGAAATCCAATTTTAGGGACTGGTCCCCATAGGCAAGCTACTGTGAACATAAATGTATCCTGTTTAGCCTTGGCGTTGTGTTTCTCAGCCATACGCCCCTCCCAGCCTGGAGAGCCGCAGGTTGTGGCTGATAGGGCAAAGGTTGCCAGGGCTGAGTGCTGGGAGAAGGCTGTGCACAGTTGTTGTTAGGAGCCGTAAAGGCTTTGTTACCTTCTTTACTGCTGAAAATGCCAGTTCACTTCTGGGGTTAAGAGAGTAACAGGTTTTAACAAGTCATCAGCCATTTGTACTTGAGCATGAACTAGGTCCATCGGATTAACATGTAGCTTCCAGTCCACTGGAGGAGACAATGATGATGAGGGCTCAGAAGGAACAGAGAAATACCTAGAGTGTGGTTCTCAGCATTTATACCAATTACTCAGAATCACCTGGAGACACTTGTCATAGCTGCAGAGTCCTGGCTCCATGCCCAGGAATACACACACACACAATGGTCTGGTCAACATGTTTACTCTTTGATACAAAATATCCCCTAGTGTCCTATTCGAAATATTGTATTTTCCCTGAAAACATCAAAACCTAATTGGGCCTGGTTGGAAAAACCCTGAGATAGCCATGGCCTGATGTGAAGCAGAAGGCAAGCAAGGAAGAGGTGGAGGAAGCAGGCCAGGGCAGGCAGCCCAGATGGTCCCCAGGAAGATGGCACCTGCCATAGCAGCATCCAGTGTGGAGAGAGAACAAGTGGCGTCCACTTGGACTGGTGTTGAAATCCCACACCTGAGGGCAGAAGCAGGAGTTCTAGGTGATGGCTGTGTATACCCAGGTATATCTGGGCTGTGGCACCAAGCACTATACTGCTAGAAAAGGCATCTGCAGCTTCTGCGATACCAGCTAGTGACACTGGTAAGAGAAGCCAGGAGGATTGTTGAGGATCAACAAACCCAACCTCAGGCTAGGCCCAGCAAGACCTGGTATCCAGATGAGACTGTCGTACACCCTAGAGACTGTGGAAGCTCTCTGTGAAGTTTAGAAGAAAATTTTCCCTTGGTGAGGCACACAGATGTATGTATCTCGTGAAGGACTTGATTCCAAATAGGAAGACATTTCTACCTCCTCCAGGCGTGAGCTGCATTCCTGGAGTGATTTCTCAGCATTCCTTGCTGGAGGCTCTGGGGAATAATCTGCTTCCAAGCTCTTTCCAGTGTTGGCAGGATTCAGTTCCTTGTGGTTGTAGGGCTGAAGCCCCTGGTTTCCTTGCTGGCTCCTAGCCAGGGCTGGTCTTTGCTACTCGAGGCCCCTGAATGTCTTCTCAGGTTTCCCTGTGGCTCCCTCCAGCCATTGGGGTCCATCTCTTTGCACACTTGGAGCTTCTCAGACTTTGCTTCTGCCAGCCTCTCTTGCCTCCAGCCAAAGAAAGTTCTTAAATCTTCAGGGCTCACGTGATTAGATGGGCACACTGGATAATCCAGGATGTCTCTGTTTTAAGGTCCATGACCTGAACCACATCTTCAAAGACCATTCTGCCATGTGAGAGAGCATATTATTAGGTTACAGGGATTAGTGACATAATTGGGGCCATTCTACTGACACATCCTTCAGTGACACCATCAGTACAGCTTATGAAAGACTGCATTTCAGGCACAATGGAGAAACGCTGGCCACTCCCTGAGAGCGGATTCAGCAAGTTTATGGTGGAGCCCAGGGATCTGAAAAGTTCGCGTGTCTCATTTGATTCTGTAAGAGGATTTGTCTATACTCCAACGCCAAGGCATCTAGAGAGATCACGGGAGAATTGAGTGCTTGTGGGAATACTTGGAGAGAATAGAGGAGACGCAGACTGAGATAGGATAACTGTTAAGAAAAATGCCATCTGATTAAAAATGAAGGCGCCACGAAGGACCTTGCTCTGCCACGGATTCAGCTATACCTTTAGTTAAACTCTCGGAGGTACAAATTGTGAAGCATTCCCCAGTGGAACAGGCAGACAGCAGAGGTCCACAGCAGGATGTGTATTGGGACAGATTCTGAAGAAGGACTGTTTGTGGTGGACAGAAGTGAAGTTGACAGAAGCAGTGTTTGGGGGTCAGGTGCATCTTGGTTTGCATTCAGATAAATTTCCTTGAAAAGAATAGTTCATGTTTATTTACCAAAACTGACTTTTGATATAAAAGGTAAACATCTATGTCTAAACTTATTTTTAAAATTAGCATATGTCTTAAATGTCAGATGCCGTAAACATTTCTTGATAACAGTATGTTAATGGTTCCTGATAATTTAATACATTCAAAAAAATTATAAAAAAGAACTTTGTGGAAAGATGTTTCTTAAAGTTTTTTGGTCCAGGTTTTATATTTGCTAAATATCCAGAAGAAGTTTCAGCTTACTAAACAAAAAGAAGGATTTTCAGTGTATGAGAGAAAAATAAAATGTAAATTGTATAATTGTGTATTTGGTATGACCTTGAGATGAATGCAAACATTACCACAGTATTGTATGTGTTGTGGTGTTTATGTACATTATATGGTATGGATTTATATGCATTTATTACACTTGGGATATTTCTAATCAAATGAAGAACTATGTCAATTACAATAAATCATTTTTTTGTGAAGTTGTTTCTAACCACTTGTCCTTTAATAGAGAACTTCCAGAAATAGAGAAGGTTATTATATAATAACCCTTGGCCACCTTTGCGTATCCTGTGGGATTGCACACGGCAGAAACACTTAATTTCTCTCCATGTCTGGACTTGGTATCTTTATATATCTGATCAAGCTCATCTCACTATTAGGAGCAACCATTAAACTGAGACGGGAACATTTATCTGTGCAGAAGTCTCTGTTCACTTGATGTAGGTACTGAATAAAGAAGGTAAAAGGAGTTTAAAAGTTGCTCTGAAGTTACAGGCATGTAGTTTACATACATATATAAATATGTAAATATTATAAAAACATATAATGTTAAATTAATATTAGTATATGAGAGACAGATGTAGAGAGAGAAAGAGACACATTTCCTAGTGTCCAATGTTGAGGAATTCCAAACTGGACATTTGGAAAGAAGAGACAGTTGAGGAGATGAGCAAATCCTTTTGCATGGACCACTGTATTAAATAAATTTATCTATCATGTAACAGAGTGCTAGTAAAAGGTAAAACAATTAGCACTGGTTCATGGATGCGGAAATGGCCTAGAGCATGAAGCGCTCTTCAGCAAGCAGCTCAGGCAGCCTGAGGAGAGAGGGGCATGAGGGTAAGCAAAGCAGAAAAAACACAGAACAAAAACAAAGTAGAAGCTTATTTCTATGTTGAGTATGTGTGGATGTATTTTAGGAAGTTCTGTATTATTTATTACTGTTACTATTGTTATCCGGATGAAATTGAAAGAATGCCAGAATTTGGGTTTAAGGTCAGCTAGCCCGCTGGTCAGCTGGGCAGGCTTGGGCAAGTTATAGATACACTCTGAGAACTAGATGAAATAATGTGAGAAACATGCCGTCCACAGTGCCTGGTCTATAAAGGGACTGTAAACATCAGTGCTTCATTGTACAAACCATTGTTCCTGTCTGTGTTCCCTACTCATAGTTCAGTAACCCCTAATGTCGTCCTGACCTTCCAAGCTTCAGCTTCTTGCGGCTCCTCAAAGTGAGCTCTCCATAAAACACAAGCCGAGGCAAGGTCTGCCTGTCGGGAAAGGTCACTACGTTTGGCAGGATGAGTGCCATTAGCAGCGGTCCACTGAAGTCCAGGGGGAGGAAGCGGACAACTTCCTTGCCAGGCAGGATGAGCAAGGATGCCTCTGGAGCCCTGATAACAACTGTATTCCTTCTGTGAATTGGCTGAGCCTCCTCCTGTGGTGGGGAGGACCAGGGCCCAGCCCCAGCTTCACCATCTAGTTTAATTTGACGGCGGTCAAGTTATGCAGCTTCAAGCTTGGCTTTCTTTATATGTGAAGCAGAGGCAATAATGCACCTGTTAGTGTAGGCACTAAATGGGGGAGTCCACATAAAACTCCTACACACTCACATTGTTCAACACAGTGCGGCCACTCTGAGCAGGGCCGGTTGCTGACGGCCTCCTCCAGCCCAACGCCATCCAGGCTTATTCTGCTACCTCAGTTCCAACTGTCCTTCAAGATGGGCATGATCATCCCTGTGGTCAAGAGGAAGAAAATGAGACTCAGGAAACTTAAAGCCAAAACAAATCTCAATTTGCACGACTAGAAAACCACCTTGGACCCAAACATGCATCACCCTTGGTACTGTGTGTGGAATATCCCACTCCCTCACCTTGAGGGTTATGTAAAAGTCCCCACCCTGTTAAGCTCAGGTGTGTCCATGACACATGGCTTTGACCTGTGAGCTGCAAGTGGAAGCAGGTATCACCTTTACCCAGAAGCTTTAAGAACCTGTGCAGGCTTCCTTGTCTGCCTGGGTCCAGAGGGAGGGCAGGCAAGACATGGGGATCTAGACCCACAGTTAATGCCCCTTCCTGCAAAGCAAGCTTCGCTCAGATCGAATCACATTAAAAGCCTGTTGTCTTTACCATTTAGTATCAAGAAACGACTAATCAATCATGTCCAGATACCAATAATCCTCTGCTTATTTAATTTGCAAATCTTCTATGCTTAGTATTTAGTGATGAGGATGAAGTGAAATTTCCATGTAACATAAATATTTGTTGTAATACTAAAATTGTGTTAGCAAATTTTTCTTCATTAGGCAGTGAACAGTGAATAAAGCTAAATGTGAATTTAATTATTCGGGATAAGGCACAATTCCATAGATTTAGCTTCAGAAACTGTTGAAATTTATTGTTATGATTATATATCTGAGATAAATTAGTTTCTGAGTCTTTATTTTCAAAAATCCAAACTCAGAAGTGAAATTAGGTCTGGATAATTCATATTCAGTACATTCCAGTTTTAATGTAACTGAATCATGATGCCTTGAAACCTGGTAACAGTATTGGCCAATTTACAGGGCAAACTAATCAGATAATCTGGTAACCCATAAAATACTCCTATGAAGGACTCAACATTTAAAATGATGGAGACACTATTTGTAATGATTAAAGGTATCAGGCCAGGAGAAAATGATCCTATATAAAATGACTAGTCACATGCAAAAAAAATGACTATTAATCCTTACTATGTTTAGAATGGGTCTCCTAACATAATTTGTAAACTATAAATTAACACAAAAGGAACTAGTAGTTTTTTACATCACAATGTAAATCAAAAGATTCCGATACCAACTGCATCACCTACGAAAGGAACAGGAAAGGGCTTATAATGGTTTATTGCATGATGACTTTCTGTGTTCCTCCTACAACTGCTATATGGGGCACTTAGGACGCAATGGTATGAAAGTAAAGTAGAAAAAGAAGCAAAGAAAATATTCATTTTTGTTCAGCAATATAAAACATGAAACAATAGAAACACTTGAAATATAAACATGAAATATATTGTAAACCAAAGAGTATACAGCATTCTGAAATACATGAGCCAGCGTTTCAAATAAACATGCAAAAGTGATGGTTAGGTGTGCTAAAAATGTGTGTCTAATGCTGTAGAATATTACACTCACTTTATTTTTAATTTGCTATTACAGAAATGAAATTTGTGCTGAAGAGGAAAGCAAGAACCATACTGATACTCCAAGAACTTCCTAGCTCCTCAGAAAGGTTAGTGAAACTATTAAGCATTCTTTGAAGTGGAGGAGATTAAGGAGACAGCTCACTGAGGGGAATAAATCTCTACCTGGAACAGAGGTCTGCAATGGGGCCTGGAAAGCTATTTGAACAAAAGTCATAGCATTTGAGATAAGAAAGGGATGAGCAGCAAAGGAGCCTAAGGCTCTCTCTTTCAAAATAAAATTCGTGGAAATTTATTCTCCCATAGTCTATCTATAAGTGCAATTCCTGAGACCTTTCCGATTCAACAGTCTAATAAAATGACTCTGGCATCGCATGTTATTTGCTCCATGTTAATTCCACTTATCTGTCATCCCCTCCTCATCAGTCAACAAATATTTACGGAGAAACTGTCATCTGCCTGGGACTGTGAAGGTGCAGGACAGAGAGATGGCAGAGACACCACACCTCTCCTCAACGAAGTTTCCTAGCAACAAGGACACCCTGTGCCCTCAGGATCCCAGAGGCAGCACTGAGCTGCTAAGCACCTGCCTTGGAATCTGACGTAGGAGACCCAGCCCTCAGGTGGGGCTTGCCGAGGTGCTGCACCGCCTCCGCGCAGTTCTGTGGGCTCCTCTGAACACTTTTGCGTACACGCTGTTTTCTGAAAAGAGCCATGTGAGGAAGTGACTGGGACCGTGAGTCAGTTTTTACCAACGACTAACAGGGACCTGGGATTTTAGGCATTTTAGTCTTCATAAGAGATTTAACCAGAGAGCTGAGCAAGCCAAGTACGTTTCTTGATAACCATTTCATTACACGTCTCCTGCACGTGATTTAATTCCACACTCTGCTGAGCAGTGGTGGAAATTTTTAACGTCTGACGTATTTTTTGTTTTTTGTTTTGGGGTTTTTTTGGGGGAGGTTGTTTTCCTTTTTCTTCCCCCCCCCCCACTTTCCCCCCTTGGTGTCCATACGTTTGTTCTCTACATCTGTGTCTCTATTTCTGCCCTGCAAACCGGTTCATCTGTACCATTTTTCTAGGTTCCACAGATGTGCGTTAATATACAATATTTGTTTTTCTCTTTCTGACTTACTTCACTCTGTATGACAGACTCTAGATCTATCCACGTGTTTTGATGTGGAAGATCTCAGTGACCAAATTAGTTTTATTATCTGATCCAAATCATGTCAATTCAGTTGATAAATATGTGCCAGGGTCCATTAATATACAGATAGATGATAGAAATAGATGATAGATAGATATAGATAGATAGATAATAGACAGATGTAGATAGATAGTAGATAAACACATATAGATAGATAATAGGTAGATAGATAGATATCAGTAGATAGATAGGAGATATAAAGATTGATAGGTTGATTCATTGACAGAGAGATATGAGAGAGAGAGACAGAGAAAGAGAGGGAGGAAGGGCATCCATAGCTTCCTTATGGATTAGAGGGAATTCCCTTTATTTTTGAGGGTGTCCTATGGCTACACTGAAGAATCTTAAGTTTATCCATATATTTTATTTCCTTTTTTAAAACTATGAGGCAAATACATTAACAATGGTCACTTCTGGGCTGTGGATATTCAGCTGTTTGCATCTCTTTCACCTTTTTTGCATAGTTAACAAACATCTTACAATTTTTAAACATATCTATTGATTTTCCAAAACAATTTTGCTTTTCCATATTTACTTGCAGTTGAAGTAGTTTCATCTGCCACATATAAAGAGCTTCTCTAGAGAGAATGTTTGTGAAGAGTTTTCCTTTCCTGTCATGTCAGTTTACCCCAGAAGTTCTCTGCATCAGGCATTGTATGAGGAAAGATTCAATCATAGGGAGGGATGTGGATAAGGATAAGTATGAGACTCAGTTAAGAGAAACAATTACCTTAACAGTACTTGTATTTACTCATTTTGGGTTCAACACATACAACCAAGTAAACAAACTGGGAACAGAGAGTTATAATAATATGAGACTACTCAGATGGGATAGGCTAGGACAAGAGTGGAACTGGGCTGAACCCTACAAACTACACGATGGAATAGAAGTCTTTCCTGGTCAGGTTCAGTGCATATGATGACTTTCAGAAAAGAATCTTTTGAGAACGCAGATCATGTCAAAATTTTAACGTGATAAATTAATGAAACTGACACATAGAATGGACCAGCAATGGATGTATTCTGTTTCTACCAAAATGTTCTTTAGTTAAAATTTAATCTAAGAAAGGGACAAAACCTCCACTTGCCTAGAATCTAATTCTGAAGTCCGGCATGGGCTTGAAAGAGTGTCACCTCAGTTCTTCACTCCACCTGTAAAGAAGGAGAGACACAGAGAGGCCTCCTCATGGTCCTCCTCCGGCTACTTCCTGGCTCACAAGGTCTGCTGAGCCTTGCAAGACCCCAACCAGGGCACATCTGTTGCCTTGACTGCCTGTTTGGTTCTCTGCTTGTGTCTGTGCTGCAAGGGACCAAGAAATAAGCTGAGGAGGACCTGGAGGGGCACAGAAGCTGAGGCTTTAACTCACTAGAATGTTTTGGTGCTTTATAAGTTTTACTGTTTTGAAAACATTTACTTAAGGATGGCCCAGGGTGCTGAGGCTGCAGGTGCCAATTTTATGAATCAGATCAATTTCTCACTTGTTAGCTGCAGTTGTATACATTTCGCCCTAAAGACACGGTGGCCTCCAACTTTATTAGTAAACATGAAACATTGGAGAATCAGGTTCTTTGTGAGAATGGCCATGTGTTTTAACCCAGCAGTGAACATTGCTTGTGTACAGACACACTCGTTCCCCATGAGTCAGCTACTTAGGAATCCATGCAAGGTAGTTTGATTTGTTTGCTCCATTTTGTTTAGATGTTTAGCTTTTGCCAAGAAGCCAGGGGATACTTCTATCAGAAAGGCAGAATAGCAGAGTGATTAAGCATTCTGTAATCAGACTTGGCTCCCAGTGTATGCTCTCTTAGACTTAAGAGTTAGATGCCCTTGGCAACGAACTTACACTTCATAGCTTTAGTTTTCTCATCTGTAAAATGAGTAGGAAGATATTCTCTACCCTGTATGGTCATCATGCCTGATTGATAGTAATCAAGAACCCAATATATGTTAATTTGGGGCATGAGAGTAGCAACAAAAAATGGTTGTGTAAGCAGTGGTCCTACTTACTGTGAGTAACAGGAAGAGAAAGTCAATGTGAAGGTTGAATTGAGCACTCTTGGGGAGAAAAGTCACCATCCTGTGAACACTCGCCAGTCTGTCCATAGAAACAGTTTATTAGCCCAACTCTTCCTAATACAGGTATCATGAAAACTCATGGCCATTGTTGTGATAAAAGCAGAGAAGAGGAAAACCATGTGATTTAAAAGGATAACTTCAGAGGCTTCTACCTGAGCAGTGGTTTAACAGATCTACTTGATAGATGACAATTTAAGGTGTAGTGAAGATATTTGAGTAGGAAATGCAAGCGAACCTCTCTACCCACCTGTACTTCCAGAAATGATCTCAAAGGAAATGACAACAACAGTCCAAAAAGACTAAATGTGGGTGTTTCCATAAGAGGAACATGAACAAGGGAAAGTGGTGATAAATTGGATACAAGGATCTCTGATGGACTAGACACCCCAGTGGAATCAACAGAGGATTGTAACAGGAATGACTGACAAGCAATCTGGGAGGAAGAGAGGTTTGGACAGTGAGTTTAGATGAGGAGGATTGTCAGGGAGTAGCAGGACGCGAGACTTTCTTTGCGGCCTGTGTAAGCAGGATGGGTGAGGCAGCCACTGAGATGTTCACCCTTGGAAGCCGGGGTCTCCAAGCACTGAGATCACACAGAACAGTAGCTACACTTAGGCTGGGGAGAAGACTATGGACCAAGGGCCAACGTCTTTGACGAATGAGGGTCTACATCATGCAGACAATAGAGAGAGGATAGGATGAAAAGTCTGGCTTTATGAAGAGGGGAATTGTAAAGACACATGCTATTTTTGGACACTGACACATACTGAACATGTAAAGCCACTAACTGGTTTCAGTTCATAGAGGGCTTCAAGAGTAGAGTTAGATTTGAACTAAGACACGAAGGTGGTACGTGTGCTCTGATGAGAGCTTGTGAATACAATGCGGAGGGTGCTGGTTGTGGAGTGATTGTTCTAGAGGATGTCCTGAAAAACCTCAGGGAATCTGGGAGGCAGATAGGGGCATGTGGGCTCAGGGAAGTGGGAAGCGTTGTGAGTACAGCAGAATAGGAGCGTGCAGATTGCTGAACAGATTTACATTACCTGTGAGTGAGGCTCATGCCTGTTTTCTCCAGTATTAGGAATACGTTGTGTCCGCCATATGAAGTAAGACCACCTGACCTGTCCTTCCTCTGACTGAAGACCTCTGGACTTGTCCTCAGTCTTATTTGAGAGTCAGGGTATAAACACATTTGATCATACAGATAAACATGCGACAGTATCATGAGTTTATTTTAGATTACGTTTTGCTGAGCTGATAAGTTATGCGGAAGTGAAGAGGTAAGAAATGACATCATCAAGCCCACTCCTGAGCTTCCATGTCTTCATGAGTGAGGTCCTGCTGCAGGCAGGCGGCACAGAGGGTAGAGCCCCTGAAATCTCTAAGCCAGCTGACGGGGGCCAGCCACACTGCGATCCCAGGCTGTCTGGTCTCCTAAGGAAGAATCTATACAGGAATAACCTTTTTTGAATATAAACAATTTTCTAGTAAACTATTCTCCCCAAAGGGCTCTGTCTAAACACCGCAGCTGGTTCCATCCATGCAACATGTTCAGCATAAGCCCAAAGTTCTCTGTCCTAAAAAATTCTACAGTTTACCATGCTTTCATGTTGATTTCCCATTTATCTGGATATTCTAGCCACAATGTGCTGACTTCATTCTACTACTGAAATCCATAGTTAGGATGGTTCCAAAGCCTCAGATCAAAATATGCAGTTAGGAGTGATGTCATCATGGAAGATTAAGAGTTTCTACTGTCTGCCCCCCAATTTAGATGATCACCTGTGGACTCGAGAGCCTTCCTGAAGTCCAGGGGTCCAGCAGAGAAGTTCCACACACCTTTGGAGCAAAAAAAAAAAAAAAGGAGCAGATGCAATGAAGAGGGACCAGGAGCGGTCTGGCTTTGCCCAAGTGGCACAGCCAAGGGCCATGATTTCTCCTTTCGGGGGACAGTGAGATTGTGCAACAGTGCTGACCTCCCAGCTGCACAGGACCTTGTCACAGAGGCCCATGTCTCTCTCTCCCCATCCAGAGTACTGAAAGTCAACGAAATCAGGAAAACAATACACAAAATAGAGCAAAACCCTAACCTGGAATACAGTGTTGTTTTGTTTGTGCCTCAATCTTTTGAAAAGAGGAATAATAGAAACATGGAATGCTCCGGAATAAGACAGGTCTTCTGTGTCTGGATGTGAGACCAGACCGGTTCTGCTTGAACAATTTGGGGAAAAAAGTCATGTGACAATTAAAAGATGTTGGATGAAACATAACTCCTGACTCTGCTTATTGAAAGACAATCCCATGGAGGAAACACCAGGCTCTCATCCCTGTGGCCAGAGGGCAGACTTGACCTGCCTCGGTGACCACAGACTCCGCTCTTACTAAACTCCCAGTCACCCCTGATCTGCTTTTGCACCGGTTTGAGGAGCTGAGTTAAGATTGAGACCTGCTCACAGCCACACACCTTAGGGAATCAGAGGGAGAGAGGATGCCACTTATGCTGTTATTATTATTATACTTGTTATGAAAGGAATACAACGTCTGTCAGTATCATTCTACTCACTCTCCTGCCTCTGATGGGAGAGGCTGAGTGCCCTGTCTGTACCCACATACTTGAGGAGGTGCACATTCACGGGAGTAACGGTGTCTGTGGGAGAAAAAGCTTGGGCTACGGTATGTAGAATATTAAGAAAGTATCAAGTGGCAAAACTTTTGAGTCAAGATGCCTCCTTTCAGGAATTGCAAAGTCTCAGGCCAGTTTCAGGAAGGGGGGCAGAAATCCAAGTGACACTCCGCATCCTGCTTCAGATTTGATGACTCGGATATTCACAGGCCTGTGTTTTGACGAGTCGCTAGCAAAAGGAGCCCCGCATCTACAAACATCCAGCCCCTCAGAGGGATTGGCCGTCGCGGACACATCGCTAACCAGCACTTACACGTGGTTGGTCAGCACTGAGGAGTGGAATGTGCCATTTTTGTTCAAAAAGAAGGAGCCACCACCTTTGAAGATGCCACCACCCGGTTAGCTCGTGCAAGTTCACGGTGTTCTATCTATTCCCTTTCCAAAGGAGCACCGCATTCTGCACTGACAAAGAGGCCTTCCTGGTTTGCTGCGCCAGCCAATTTTTTCTCTTTTTTAACCGTTAGCAGGGAGGGTGTCCTTGTGGTGCCAGCAATAGCATCCAGGGCTGTAATTTTTCCAAATCACTGGTTTTGTTTAGCAGAATGGAGTTGGCTGTCCACAGCAATCCCGACAACAGAATGGGGGATGTTTAGACCGCAAAGTAATTAGGAGACTCTCAGAGGAAATCCCACACGAAGCTGATCGCCTGTGAGAGCCAAGCCAGTGTCCCAGAACTGGGTCGCACAGAAACGCTTCTCAGCTTTCAGCTTGGATCTGCTTTCTTGTCTGTTCCTGGAGGGCCACGGTGCCCTGAGGGTTCCCTGGCCGCTCGCCCCGTTCCCTGGCCGCTCGCCCCTCAGGACCCCTGTCCTCGGGTCCTGAGGAGGGGAGCTGGCCAGCACCCCGCTGTGCCTTATTAGGACTGTGGCTCCCAAAGTCAACACTATTCATTCTGACACACGCGCCTCCCCTTCAGAGATCGACTTTTTCTGCTTGTCAAATTCCTGCTGATCCTTCAAGATACAATTCAAGTATCACCTATGTCATAAAGTTACCCAGTTCCGCCAAAGAAGTCCTTGGTCACGAATTTCCATTATACGGAATCTGCAGGCGCACTGATCCTGGATGTCCAGCCTCCAGAACAGTGAGGGATCAGTGTTGGTTGTTTATCAGCTGCCCTGTCTGTGGTGTCCTGTTAGAATGTCCTGAATGGGCCAAGGCAGGGGTCACACTCTGTTCTTTCAACTCAATGTTGTCTAAACCCAGACCTCCGTTGAGAGAGACTGCTGGTCTCTGATCTCTCACGAGGTTGTAACACGATCTCCTTCGTAGAAGAAGGCAATTGGCAGCTGATAAAGGAGTGAAAACCAGGTCTGAGTGTGAGGCCAAGCAGTCGCCCACGTGCTTTCTGGTGCCCAGTCCCTTTCTCGTCTCTCCCAGTGGACAAGGGGACCCTGGATGTGGCCAAGAGGTGTGTGTGGACACAGACGAGTCTCCACACTCACAACTCTGTGCCTCGTAGATAATTGTAAGATTGCTGAAGTGACAGAGGTCTTCGGTACCTGAATAAAGTCTGCATAGGTCCTTCTGCCCCTCCCCAAACAAAAATAATAATGGATTGCCTAGTATGGTTGGCCCATGTAAAAAAATCACACTGCCATTTTTCTTACTGTTAGATTTATTAAGATATGATAAATTTATTAAGATATTTATTAAGATTTATTAAGATAAGATAGATTTTATAAGATATAAATATTTATCGTATCTTATTTTTTTTAAAGATATTATTTTAAAAGATCCCAGAGTTGACAGAAATAGCAGTAGCTACTGTTCATTAAGCATCTTCTGTGCATAAGCCACTGTGCTAAGAACTTGAGAGATATTTTCTCAGATCTTCCCAATAGCCTGGTATGGTAATTATTGTTATGCTCTATTTATAGAGGAGCACTCTGAGCATGATGGATTAAGTGAAGAGCTGAAATTCAGACTTGCTTCTTCCAGGTTTAAAGCCTGTGTCACACCTGGATAACTTTCCTTGCCGTGTTTTTGGGGAGCAAGGTTAACCCCAGGGGAAGTCGGCAGCTTTCCAGAAAGTTGAAGAAGCCGGACACCCGACATGCCTCACTGTGGGAGGATTGACGTCCACCTTGAGGGGCGACAGCTTCCAAGACGCGGACTCCGGTGGCCTTGCACTGGTAAGGGGCCAGCCCCCCGGCGAGGGGTGTGTGTGCTCAGCACTTGTCTCCTGGCCGACCTGGGGCCACTGCTGCTTTGGGTCACTGGAGAAACTGTATTTTACTTAGGGAGATATGAGGTTATTCCTAAATAATTCAGGGCTACTGGGAGGGCGAAAGCAATGGTGAGAATATTACATTTCCATTAGACGTATTAAGTGCAACCAGACTGTCAAGGGTTCTCTCGTGGGTGGGATTCTGCAGGCTGTTAGGGTCGGTGGCAGTCGTCAGCACGGGGCATGTTAAATCGTTGAAGTTGAAGGTGGAGAAGTAAGTATTACAAGATACTCAGGGATTCCACAGACAAACTCTGGTAAAAGATGTTGGCTCATGAAAAGTATTTTATACAAAAGGACTCTGAATAAAAGTAGGAAAAGGGTGAAAATCAGTCACCCTTACTGAAATATATGGGAAAAGTCATTCGTTTAAGTCCATTATCAAAAGTATCTAAAAACCCCACTGGACAGGAAGAGTTCAGTCCATCTATTGCTTTGTCCCTGGGTACAGTGCCAGTAAGAGCAAAAGAAAACGTTCTCTTTTTTACAGTCAGAGAAGGAAGAGGTGTTAAGGTAAGTTTTCCTATTTTTACCATGAGACTGTGACCCGGGAGCCTCTTTCAAGCCTGAATCCAGGTTCAGTATCTTTTCATTCAGTTACTTGTTCAGGAGTGGGGGACCTACTGAATAAAAACACTGGTTAAGCTGAGATGATATTCTGGGCTTCTCCTAAAAAGTGACATTGCTAAAATGTTTTAGGGTTTTCTCTTAAGTGCATGTGAAAATGGCTGATGCTATGGAATTACAGAAGGGTGGAGGCGTATTGCATATCTTAATTAGTTCAATCAAACTGGATACAGGAGTGACTCTGGACAGGCTCGCTGCCACCAGCCACCTCACTAGTTTCCACTACATGCATCTTCCTCTCTTTGCAATCCATGTACCACATTATAGTGAGAGTTTTCAATTTCTTTTTTATCAGCTTGTTAGTCGCGTAAGTGACAAATGGTAAAATGCACTCTTTTTAAGGGTACAGGTTAATGAGCTTCAACAAATGTATTTACAGATCTTTTAACCACAACCACAAACAAGACGTAACATTTCTGTCACCCTAGATGTTCCTTTATTCAGCTTTGCAGTCAATCCCCTCCCCGCTCCCAGCCCCTGATTAACACTGGTCTGATTTCTCTCCCTATAATTTCGCCTTTTTCGGAACAACCTATAACTGAAATCATACCAATGTAGCCTCCAGCATCTGGTTCCTTTAACTTAGCATGGACCTTCTGAGATGCATCAGTGCTGTTGTGTGAATCACGTGATGTCCATGCTGGGACTTGTTCTATTACAGGTGCATCGTCATCTGTTTATCTGTTCAAAACTTGGTGGGCATTGTTTTCTTTTCCCCATCTATTGGTGATTATGATTAAACATTCATGCCCGTGTGTATCCTTAGTTTTCATTTCACTTGAGTAGATACCTATAGTGGGCCTTATGGTAAGCATATGTTTAATTCTATAAGAAACTGACAAAGTGCTTTCAAAATGGGTCGTACTATCTTGCATTTACATCAGCAACGCACTGTTCTGTAGTATTTTTTCTTGTAATTTTTTTTATGGTTTTGCTTTCAGAATAGTTGTATGCTCACCAAATTAGTTGAAATGTGTTCTCTCCTCTTTTATCTTCTGGAAGACTTTGTGTTGAATGGCTGTTATTTCTTCGAAAAATTATTTGGTAGATTTTTACCAGGGAAGACATCTGAAATGGGAATTTTATTTCTTCAGTGGAATCATGGTGATTCTGGTCATCTGTCTCTTCTTGGGTGAGACTGCATACTTTCTATTTAATCTATCAAATATATTGCCTTGAAGTTTTTTAATATTCTTTTATCTTTTTAATGTCGTTAAGGTCTATGGTGAGCTCCCTCTTCTACTCCTAATATTGGAAATTTGTGTCCTTTTTTTTTCTTGATCACTCTAGCTAGACTTTTAATAATCTTCTTAATCTTCTCAAAAGGTCAGTTTTGGTTTCACTGATTTTCTCTAATTTTCTACTTCATTGATTTTTGCTCTTTATAATTTCCATTTTCTTGGTATTTAATTAACTTTTCTTTTTCTATTTTCAAAATTTGGAAACTTATAATACCACTGATTTGAGACCATGTTTTATTTTCTAATATAAGCATTTCTTGAATTAAAGCCCCCTCCAGGCACTACTTTAGATGCATCTCACCCAGTTTGATGAATTCTGCTTCATTTGTATTCAATTAAGATGTACTATAACTTCCCTGAGATTTCTTCTTTGGCTATTGGATTATGTAAAAGAATGTTGTTTAATTTCCAAATATTTGGATATTGTCAAGATACCTCTGTGTTCCTGACATTTTTAGTTTAACTCTGTTGTGTTCTGTTGCGCTCAGAGAACACACGTAGTATAATTTCAGTGCCTTTGCATGTGGTGATATTTGTTCTATGGCCAAGAGGACCATACCTTGACAAATGCTTCACGTGCACTTCACAGCCATGTGGTTCCTCTGCTGTTGCGTGTATCCTACAGATGTCAACTAGGTAGAGTCAGCATGTCGGTATTGTTCAGGGCTCTGGGCTCTCATTTCTGTGTGTCTATTTATTCTATCAATTACTAAGAAAGAGGTGTTCAACCCTCCAAAAGTAATTTTGGATTTGCCTATTTCCCTTTTCAGTTCTGTCAGATTTATCTTGAACCTTTGTAATTAGTTCCATACACATTAATTCTTCTTGATGAATTATCTATTTTTATATAATGTCTCTCTTTATGTGGTAATATTCCTTGCTATATGGCTTACTTGGATGTTAAAAATTAATTAATTAATGTTAACACCCTCATTTGCTTATACATACATATTTAATGCCTATGCATTAGTTATACATAAAGTCTTTAAAAAATAGTCATAATTTTAACACCATTTTTTAATATATAATAAAATGCATAAATACAAACATATAGTTAATGCAATTTTAAACCAGTTTCTGATTTGAATATAAAACTGACAACTTTTAATAACTTAAGAACTTTATCAAGGTACACATTAAGATTAAATGTTCTTCTACTTGATTCTTCTTTAATAAATCCTCCTGCTTTTCACCCAAACCAAGTCATGTATCAGCAAATAAGTAATGGAAAATTGTTTCTGCACGATAATTATTTGAGAAATTTATAACTAAGAGACTATTTAATCAGTTAAAAATCAAACTTGCAACGGTAGACTTGAAGGGATTCAGAAGATAATCACTATAGCATCAAATAAATCTGAATTCTGAAAATGCATTTGGGATTCAGACAGCCTATTTGTTGGTTATTTAGTCTGTTTGAATATTAATTAGTGTATGTCCTTACATTTATGCTACCTATAAAACTTATAAAGCTGCCTTTATTTCTCTCAGAAGCTGGATTTGAGATTGATATTCATTTTCCCTCTAAACATGTTGATATTCCTCTTGACTCTTATTTCTGCATGTTCCTGGGATTGATGTGTGAAGCTGTCTCTCCTTCCTGAAAGGATAAGGCCTAACCAGTCATCCCAGGCAGTGGTAACTCTCAGGCTGCCGGGCTCTAGTTTGCGCTATCCAGTCATGCAGTCTAGACCTGTTAGGACCCAGAATCCTGTTACTGTTCCCCATGTGCTCACACTCAGGGGCCGTGGCCAGTGAAGACAGAGAGTCTGCATGGCTAGAGTAGTGTGGTCCTAAAAGAGGCCCCCACCGGCTTGTCGTTGTGACTGAAGCTCCTATAACAGCCACACATTTACCATTGCCTGAGAAGATGAATGTACCCTGACATGCTGGCAGGGCTGCTTTCCAGGCGCTCCTGAGGCTCGCTTTTACCTGGTCTGTTGGGACCTAAGGAGAGGCAGGTTTGCTGATCTGGAGTGGAGGTCAGTGGAATAACTTGAACTCCAGGACGGGGCATGCCATCAGAAGAGAGGAACTTGCCGAGTGGATGGAAAGAAACTTGAAAGCAGAGGACACATGCGGGAAGGGTACATGAGAAGAAGGAAAATTTAAAAAAATAAAAGCCTGATAGTTCATGGTTTTGCCCCAGATCTTTTCTGCCTAAACCAGTTTGACTCTCACCAGTGCCTGCCTGTAGGTAAATAGCTTCAAACCAGAGCACCCCAGTCTGCATATTGGCAAAGGGCTTACAGAGGCCCTTGTCCAGTGCCCCCACTGTTTAAACCCTTCACAGAGTCCTGCTCTGTGGGGCCAGCCTCTGACCATGCCCGACTCATAGACCTTGCACCAGCCTATGGCAGGGTTTCACCTGCAGACAGCTCTGATGAGGAGCAGCGTTTACATAGGGATCCAAAATCTGCCTGCTCTGATGTCACATGTAGGTTTTAGTTGACAGTGGAGGTCAGATAGAAGGGATCGCCCTCCTCTTCCAGAGGTCAGCCCTTCATACGCTTGAAACACTTATTGCACCTCCACCAATTCTCTGCGCACCACCCCCCATGTTCCCAGTTCTTTCAACACTCACTCACAAGACGTTCACCCTTCCGGCCACTATTTTAAAAATCCCACCTTGTCTATGTCCTTATTAATGTATGACGTTGATAACTAAACAAATGTCTTTCTATATTGTCTGTAAAAGGCAGAGGAAAGGGCAAATCAGTCTTTTCCTAAACTATGCTTCCAGAAAAATCAGCGTTTATTTTTGGGGTCACCGCACACCATCACATCAGAGAGGTGATAAACACGATTAGCTCTCCCTGTATTTTCAGAAGGAGAACTCTGGAGGCAAAGCGTTCCATCTGCTTCAGAAAGGTTACATGCACAGAGGAGGAAGAAAACATCCAGAACTGAGGATACCCTTTTATTTTCGAACTCCTACATTTTTTAAAATGTTTTTTTTGGTTTATTTTTTTAAAATAAATAAACTTATTTATTTATTTATTTTTGGCTGTGTTGGGTCTACGTTGCTGCGTGCGGGCTTTCTCTAGTTACGGCGAGCGGGGGCTACTCTTCGTTTCAGTGCATGGGCTTCTCATTGCAGTGACTTCTCTTGTTGCGGAGCACGGGCTCTAGCTGCACAGACTTCAGTAGTTGTGGCATGCGGGCTTGGTAGTTGTGGCTCACGGGCTCTAGAGCGCAGGCTCAGTAGTTGTGGCACACGGGCTTAGTTTTTCCGCGGCATGTGGGATCTTCCCAGACCCGGGATTGAACCCGTGTCCCCTGCATTGGCAGGCGGATTCTTAACCACTGTGCCACCAGCGAAGCCCTTACATTTTTTACTTTTAAGAAAATAAAGTTTCTTCAACTCCCAAAGGAAGTAGATAACAAAAATAATTCTCAGAACTTTTTGTCCCAAATGCTATGACTAGATGATTCTTTTACTTTAGAAAGGATTGTTGAGAACCACATAACCAAATGCACATTTTGAGCACTTGAGACACTTTTTTCCTGTTATGCATACATATTAATAGGAACTTTCATAGAATGCTGTATCTGTTGAACTATATCTTCATTAAATCTGAGAAATGTAAAAATCCAAATTCTTGAATAGGTCATCATTTCAAGAAATATGAATTATGCCAAATGTTGATGTTTTAAATAATATCAAGCTGATAAAATCAGTGTTCTTTCATTTCTCTGCATAATGTGCCTTCTACCACCAAACCAGTCATTGTATCAAGATATGGAAGGAGATAGTGCTGAGTGATAATGGGAAGAATTTTGCATAGCACAGGCTCTGGAGTTACACAGAATTGCCTTAGAATTGCAGCTCCATCATTCAGTAGTTGTATGAAATTGCAGAAATTACTTAACGGCTTTAGGACTTAGTTTTCTTATGTCAGGCACAGGCAATGAAAAGGATTCTACTGTAATGATGTAAAAAAGCACTCAGAAGACATTCTTCACCAGTAAGCAGTACATAGTAGCTCCTGTCATTTCCTGTAATGAAGACGCTGGGCTAAATTCTCATCCTCCGAGCCTCCATGTGTGTGACCACCACAAAGTATAGTTCTCAGAAAGGCCTTCCTCTTGTCATGTGCACCTGACTATAGGCCACTGTCCATGCCTGTGTTTGCCTTCATTAAGAACACCTTCCTTGTTCTAACTATACTCTGTTTTTTTTTTTCCCCAAGACCAATCTATAAGTAGAAGCCCAGGTGGGCAGAGGTGGGGAGCAGGCTAAGCCAGGCCCTGGCCACGCATCCCGGGGGCAGAGAACACCAGCATCACCTGGAGCATGTTAGGAACTCAGGTTCTCCATCATCAGATCTACCTCCTTAGAGTCAAGTTTTTAAGGCATTCGTTGCCTGAGAGATGGATGGGCACATCCTAGTCTTAGCAGTACCGTCTGGACCACCACACTGTGAGGGAGGAGGACGGTGAAAGACAAAGGTAGCATGTGGGCTCATGGAGCGTCCCAGGTGAGAGCGACGCAGTGAGATCTGGTTGACCCCCCTCATTTTACACACAAGGAAATTGTCAAAAAAGCAAATTATTTTGCACAAATGCTCAAATTTGAATTCTTGAAAGTGAAAACTGGATCCCAGTGCTTCAATATTTTTGTAGAATGATAATTCTGCTACTTTTGAGGGCCACATGGAAGAAAGAGGACTGAAGAAACAAAACCAGAGGATAAGTAACTTTAGTTTAAATCCCCGATGTTTATTTTCTCAGCATTAGATAATGAATTGAGATACATGGAGGTTTTGCCCTTCTTCACCAGAGAATCTCAGTGCCTGACACAGTGTGTAGGAAATAGTTTTGAATGAATGAACCAGAGCCAACGAATGGGAAGTAAGAAAGCTTGCTGCATGTGGAATGAAATAGTAGAATGTCGTTCAGCTCCTCGGAAAGATCTGTGGAAGAGTTTGCTGGTAGCAAGAACACTGGGAGATTTGTGCACACTGATTAATTGAACATTTAAAAGCTTGTTTTCATGTACAGTTTACTCAATTTATAGATGCAATTACCGAATTTGCATGTACAAATGGATGCAGCTGCAAAGCCCAAGGTATTTTTTTTTTCATTAGATCTACCAAATTTGAATCAGCAAATAGGTTTAAAAGTCGCATAGCTCTTTCTGCTAATGATAAACACAGCCAGGCATCCTGTACTTGAGAAAGGTAATTGGGAAGGTCACTTATACCAGATAAACTAATAGTATTGAAATGCATGAAATCCTGTTTTACAGTTAAAATGCAAGAAGAGAACAAATCTTAATTACTTCCTACCTTGATCAACTTCCAACGCCTGCCTCAACTGTTTTAAATCAGTTATGTAGAAACAGGCCAGAGGAGTTCAGACAGCAACCTGGTGAAATATGTTCACAGCAATGATAATAAAACACAGTTCAAGTTATTATACAAAGTTGATGCTATTTTCTTTTCCATTTTATTTTCTTGATTTCACAAGGGAATTTAAAGGATGGACAAGACATTCTAAGGCTGTGGTAGGTAACACCATCAAAATTTGACTAGACTCATACTGAGAAATTTTGACTATATTGCCCTAATTTTTCTGAGCTCTTTCTCTGGCACTGACATTTTGCACTGCATAAACGTGGCTTTATGTATAAATAAGAAAAAGATGTTATTTTTAAGTACTGATTGCTTCCAAGCAAAGAGAATTTTGTGGCAGATGTGTATGGTCACCTCCAAAATCTTGACCAGATATTGAATGTACAGGAAGGTTATTAGTAAATTCACATTCTTGGGAGTTTCTTCATGTTTTAAATAGTAAACTAATTCAAGAAGGATCTATCTGATAAATTTTAATAACATTTGTACACAGACAGGAGTGATGATTTTGGTTTTCATCTGAGGTTTTCTAAATCAAACTGAAATGCTCCAACATTCATATATTTTAAATCATGTCAGTGCATTGTAAGCTGAAAGGCTTACAATCTTCCCGGTTGTAAATCTGACAGAGCCCTTCCACCCCAGATATTTCCAACCTTTTTATCTTCATTAAAGTAGAAGATAACCCTTCAGAAAGGGTTGAGGTGACAATCAGAGACTCCTGAACAGATTAAACAAATCCAATAAATTTCAGCTTGTTTGAGGCATTGCTGCCGAACCCAAACTGCCCACATGAGAATCTATATAAGGTGATTTGTTCCTGCAAGCTAACATGGAGGTTCTTGGTTTTCTCGATTTATAAATTTCCTTGGAAATCTTTGACCATGGAGTCCTGCAACCTTGCCTTTAGGACTTCACGAGTTCCATGTTTCCCTTTGATGGCAGCATTTCATATTTAGTGGAATTCAGTGACAACCTACATGCACAGACTGATTTGACATCTGATAGTCTATCAGTAGACATAATGTAAGTAAGGCTAAATTGATTTCCTTATGGGAGCACACACTCATACTCTGTGTGTGTGTTAGTATTTCAGTTATGTCACTCAGAATTCTCACTGCCGTTGTTTTTCATAATAGTGGCTGTTTATGGGTGCTCACAGGTGTGCCTGGCTTGTGTGTATTCTCTTCATATAACCTGCAGTACAGCTCTGCAGTATAGGTATTATTATTATCTCCACTTTACAGATGAGAAAATGCAAGTCACTTGCAGGACTCACATCTAATGAATGGCAGATTGACTATCTAGGAAACAGGATTGAAACCCACTTATCTCAGTGGCATAACTAAAAACAGCTAAGGATTACATTCAGGACTGCTGGGTGTTAAGTCCAACTATTACTGTTAATTAGGTTTCTGGGGTTCACTTCTGGTTTGTATAGTTTCTTGTATATTAATGTAGAAGTTGGGCTTTTTAACTGCTAAGGTGTGTTCCAAGTGAAAAATTATAAATAGAATCTAATAAAAACAATAAAGTTGATTAAAAAAATTCTTTAGGGCCTTTAGATTATCATTCTGAATTTTAAATCTCACCTTTATTTAGATTAAGAATATGTAACAGATTGGCTTGTATATGATCTATATCACTCTAAATCTTCTGAAAGTTATGTTGGTTTTAAAAATGTATATTCTAGGTCTTAATTTACCTTATCAAAAGATTCTCAATTCCATTATTCATAATTAAAATAATCAGTTGAATTCTAAGGCACAATACCCATACCTGGATTCCAACCACGTATTTTAAAGTCCTTATCTTGTCTTTGCTACACCTCTGTATAATGAAAGTTGTATCCCAAGGGTCCCTGAGCACCGAGCATCTAGTCAGCAGCCTGGGACAAATGCAGGAACTGCAGCCTGTGGGTCCCCTCTGAGGCAGCTCCTGATTTTAGACAGAATGTATGTCTGGGATCTACATCCCAACATGTTTTTAAAAATCTTTACTTATTTACTAATGCTTTCATTTACTTATACCTAGTTTGGTATAAGTAGTCTCATCATTAGTCTCTTAAAAAAAACAAAAAGAAAGAGGAGGATTGTATTAGGCAGGTTAGAAAAAATGAAGGGCTGACATTTGGAACTAAACAATGTGAGGACTATTTGAATATAACTACCTATGACTCTATCCTACCTGTTTCTTCCCTGAAAACCATGGCCTGTGGCTATATCCCTGACCTCAGTCTGACACAATGTCATGATTTTCTTTGCTCCCTGTGGCCACCAAGATGGTTTGCCTAGACTACATCACAGGTCAGCCACCACTGCTAACTGATGCTGTCCAATAACAACTCACAAAGTGTTAAGGCTCTGGCAACTAAAACAAGATTGTCCGTGATTCTCCTGATCTTTCGAACCAAATTCCCCTTTGGAAGCACCCTCACCAACTATCACTGTGATGATTGTGTGTAGAAATGAGCCAGGACCAAGCTTTGTGGAGCCCATCCATTAAATCAGGCACTGAGCAGATAGAGCCATTTCTTCTCTATTGCCTGCAATAGAATATATTCAGAGCACTTCATATTTCACTATAATTATCAGCAAAATGATTTTCATTGAATTTCATTTCTTCTCTTAATAAAAAGAGCCTTCAAAATGAATAATACAAAAATTTCTGCTCATTCTTTACATTTATAATCCACAAAGCATTCACCAGAAAAGAAATGACCCCTAAAAGGAACCACAAAGTTCATTCACTCTAGGGTTAAGATAATTTTTTTCTACTTCTACAAAGGTTTGTGAATTCTTCTATGGATTAAACTATTCAGACCCCCACAAATTGTTAGTCAATGCATGAAATGTGATATCATTTTTTTGTTTACAGACCTTTGTGCTGCTTTTGAAGTGCACTTTAGAAAGCTCCATCATATTTAGTTCATTCACTTATAAAAAGTCTGTTAAAGTCCTCTCAAGAAGCTTTGTATAAATTGTCAAGTTTGTGTGTTTTCAAAAGCTGTTTGGAGAAGTGAAAGCTGTGACAATCAGATTATTTTAATATGATGTGGTCAATGTGTTTATTCAAATTATAACTGTGAAAGAAAGATTTAAATAATCTCAGAAATATATATGTATATATATACACACACACACACACACACACACACATTGTGTGTGTGTGTGTGTGTGTGTGTGCGTGTACACACAGAGAAATAAGCCCTGTTTTAGCTGTTCTGACCTGAAATTCGGATTTATATTCTGGGTCATCAACTTCCTGCCATCCCCCTCTCCATCTCTAGTTCCATCAGTAGTTTACTCCTCCCCACTTTCCCAGGTGAGTCCTGGTTCCTTCCCAAGCCATCTCTGTCCTCTGGAGATGCTGGATCTTTAACTTTCTCCTCCAGGTGACTGACAGCTGAATTATTGAAGGTCATGGGGCCTCCATGAGACGGGTAACTAAGTGTATTTCATCACTCGGTTAAGTACTTTAGCCCATCATGATTTAATATAGAATACCGTTTTATAACTATCAGTTGCTGATATGTATACACGTGATTTGATAGTTGGAATTCACTAACTTAAGGATTTTGCTTTGTTTCATTTTCCATTCACATAAAACATCCAGGCTCTACAGTTAGATTGACTGGATTCAAATAAGACTCCCACCACTAGTGCTTTGTGAACCTGGAGAATTTGCTTTATCTCTGTGCCTCAAATTACACCCATAAATCCAGGATATTGAGAACCTACATGCATGGTTTGAGTATTTAAAGATAGGTAGGTAGGTAGGTAGGTAGATAGATGTTAAATGACAATGCAGAGAGATAGATCATAATGATGATGAAGATAGATATAAAGATATACTGAATTGTACCAAAGCCATCAATAAATATTAGCTATTATTATTGTTGCTGTTGTCATCATGATAAGCATTTAATTCCAGGTGTTCTGAAGAACAAAGTGTTAGACTATTATTCCCTAAATTTGAAGAATGTATTTCAGATCAACTGAACAAGGAAATATATATATTTATATTAATATATACCATATTATAATGTACCTATTTATTATCTATTTATTATATACACACACATATATATATAAGTTTAATTGAGTTTTTCAAGCCCCTCATTCCTAGGGAAGTCTCCCACCTTTATTTTCGAAGCATCCACCCCTCATGGCCTCACATGGACGACCACTCTCAGGGAGCGCTCTGCTTGCTACCATGGTGTTAAATTATGAACCAAGGACACCATTTCCCAATACTTCTAAATCTGACAAATCATCAATATATAAATGTGGCCTTGATTCCCTGAGGTTCACACAGAAAAAGGTAAAATGTCCCTTCTTCCACATTCTTGTGGTCACTAGAGTTGGAATAAGTATGCTCCCATGTGTCATGAAATCTTTCAGGATCAGAGCTCTCTATCCAGCTCGTGTGACCTTCCTCACGGGCTCAGAAGAAAAGAGGATGCCCAGACCAGCATCCAAGTGAGGCCTCCCTTCTCACCAAACCCAAACCGCTCTGCAGTTCTGTGCCAGAATTTCATTAATTTCATCAAATGTACTCAAACATGCTTCATCAGCTGTGTGCAAACATATCAAAATCCTAACTTCAAATCAATTCACCAATTTCTGCACATTTGAAATACAGCAGATGCTGACGGGGTGCTTTGTGTTATCTTATTATGTTATCTCATTATGATTATCTTATTATTCATTCATTCACTTATTCAACAAATGTTTGTTAAGTTGGTGGAGAAGCCAAGTACTGTTTTGAGCACCATGATTCTGGGCACTAGGATAGTGGGGAACTCAGCAAATAGGTTACCTGCCATCATGGACTGTCTGATCCCCTTTAGAGACGTGGAGACAAAGGCTGACAGACAATAAGAAACTGGTGAAGGTGTCACTGTTTCTAGCCACACATCTAGGACAGTAGTCGATGCCCAGGCTTTTCAGCCAGGAAAATCTTCTCTGACAAACAAACCAAAATGCACTTGTTTCCTACTGGGACATGGAAACATCTCCAAGGAAGACACCTCTAGTGAAATTCTCATCTTTGTGTCATCTGGGTCTTTTCCCCTAAAATACTGAATATATGAATCATGCTTATCTTAAAGTCTTTATTTTGGAGAGAAAGGGTCTATTGTGGGATTGTTTTCTGTCATCTTTCTTGATCCAGGTCACATGCCTAGCATTGTGTATAAAAACATGATGGCATCTTCCTGCAGCTGGCAGGATTTATCACCTTGACGCAATAGAAGTGACATGAGTCAGGAAGGCTCAACCCTCCTGGTTTGCCCACTTCCTAGGTCAGAGGTGTAGCCCTCCAAACACTTCAACAGTGATCAAGGGGGTGCTTCACATGTTCAGGGCAAGGCAGAACCTGAACTCTGAGATTTATCTCCTCCACAGTTCAAGAATGTGAAAAAGAAGGCCATTTTGCATTTCAAAGCTTTTTTGTGTGTTTTAGTCTCCTATCCAGTGAAGCTCCAGAATTTAACAAACATCTTGAAAGGAAAACCAGCTGTGTGTACATTTTAATATTTTTTAATCTCTTGAAGGGCCAATATAAAAAAAAACGAGTGAAAGAAGAACTTCAGACCAAGCATAAAGGATTATGAACAGCGGAGAAAAACACTCGGAATGAAAACACTTCTCTACTGTATTGTTACGTCAGCTGCAATTAATACTGATATTTACTATGGACTTTAATTCAATTAATCAAAGATTGACCAAAGCCTTCACCAAAGAGGATGGTCTTCTTTCCTAAAATGGGAAACCTATTAGACTGTTATCATCTTTCAGAAACACACAGATTTTTCCAGCTGTAGCATGTGAGGGCACGGAAGACATGACACCTGTCCTGAAAAGAAGAAGAAGCTGGAAGAACTGAAAGTCATCAGGGCACTGAAACTGCAGGACAGCCCACCCACCGAGACCAGGGAGAGGCAGCCTAGAGCAGCTGCCTGAGCAGGAGTCACTGTGGACTAGTATAAACACTACTAGTGGATTTTTTGGAGGAGGTCTCAAAACACAACTGCCACCATGGGTTGTCTTGTTGCTTCCCTTTGATTTCTTTGTGCATGCACACCCCTCGCTGGTCTGTCAGCGGGAGCCAAGGACCCCAGGGAAGGAGCCCCAGTGACTTCTTCTCTCTGAGGAGCAGGAAGACTTTGGGGCCAGGGCAGTGTTCACGTGTCTGTGGGTCCCGTGCCCAAAACGTCATCATATTAATACCGACTCTTATGGCCTCCTCACTTCAAAGCCCCCAGATGAAAGTAAGTAGTTTTTACATTAATGCGTTCTCCCTCGGCAGTAACTTGTAGGGACAGGTTCCAGGTTCATTGCTGAGACCCTCATCATGGCCGTGCTCCCTTCTGTGACAGAGCGCCGTCCACGTGAGGCCTTCCAGCACTTCAGTGAGTCCTCGCTCCCTGCACAGAGACGCCTGGCCCTGGCTGCATGTGCCCAGACCTTCGTGTGTGATAGGCGGCAAGTGCACTGCGTGGATTACAGTCATTATGTGGTGACCACGTGTCACCAGCACTGGACGATGAGGTGTCACTTGTTGGACCACATGTAGCCAGCGCTCTGACCATCAGGAGACCATGTTCATCGCCGGCTTCCCTATACATCAGCAGTTCCCCACCAGGATATTTCTTTTGTAATTTCCTCCAAGAAAGGAGGTGACAGAAGACAGGGAGCCCTTCTAGACCCTTGCTTGTCTCCTCCCTTCACAGTTTTTCAGAAAGCTTCCCTTTTGGGGAAAAGTAGTTCCAGAGCCACTCATTTAGAACATGACAAATTAAGTATGAACTAACCTGGATATTCTCATATTCTTCCTTCAAGTAGACATTGTTGTCATTCTTCCCTCAAAAAAAAAAAAAAAGGAAAAATTCAAAATTGTTTTTATCCCCCAGAATTTGCTTAGTGTCAGTCATTCCAGACTGAAAACACAGGAGCTCTGCTTCTTGATGCTGGTGCCACTGGGCATGACGATGGTGATGGAGGTGGTGATGACAGAAGCCAGCTTTACTGAGCACTCATCAGACGCCAAGCACCCCATTCAGAGCGGTGTTTTCATTAAGTGGTTTATTCCGTTCAACAACTCTGACACGACTACAACACACTTCTTACGTTACGAATGGAAGAGCCAAAGGCAGAGAGTCTGAGTAAGAAGGACCAGCTCAGGCAGCCAAAAGCCAGGGAGCTGGGACTTGTATTCTTACAGCGTGATTCAGAGGCAGCTCCTGGGGCACAGCCCTTGGACAATGATGATGATGATGACATTTTCTGTGAAAAATAAGATGTTATAAATGCAATTAATGTGGGAGTCTTCCCTATTTAGTTCTCCCTTGGAATCAGAATATTGACTAAAATTCTCAGGCTTTAGGCAGCCCAGAAATCTCTGTCCAATTAACTGGATTCTAGTTTCTAGACTCTTTACACACACAGACAAATCAACACATAACATGAATCACTGGAGAATGATTATGCCTTTGCCAAGAGATGAAAGCAATATGCTTGAGTGTAAGATGCTCTTTATTCTCCAGCTAGCTCATGTGCACTTCATGGAACAAAGAATAAGTGATGTAAAATTGGATTCTGTTTTCATTTCCTCTTCACTAAAGAACCGGTGGAAATTCTTAGGGTTCTCTTGTGTTTTTCTTCCTTTCTGTATGCAGGATGTCTTGCTGTTCCATACCGTTCCATCCTGTTGGATCTGTGTTAGGGTGTCACTTTCTTGGTTTCCAGGCTCTTACTCTCAGCCTCTGTTTATGAATTTTCTGAAAGTTTATCTTAAGTATGAGCTTATCAGAGGGTCTCTGTAGAGATTTGTTTTATACAATGCCTTAACATTCCTTTGTTATTACTCTAGAAAATGGCCTGATTTTTCTGCTAGATGGTGTATGATCCCTCCTGCCACCTTTTCCCCCCTTTGTTTTATTCCTGTCCATTAGGGAGGACAGGAATTCTTCTGCTTCAGCAGAACCTCTCCCCATCATATGGACCTGATGCTCCATTTAGGTAGACATTTAGTCCTCATGAAAGCTGCCTGTACATAATGTATTGAGCATCTCATAGGATATGAGGATATAGAGGACTTAGTACTTACCATTTTATGCCCAGTAAATATCATGCAGACCACACTCCTCCAAATGACTGTACCTCGCCCACCACAAACCTGCAGGATTCAATCACTGTGATTGACAACCGAGTATACGTCCTTATACATGCATCCCACCAATAAATACATCTGAATTATCTAGAATCACTCTGCCAGTTAACAGCTGTTTTTACAGGTCCTAATGTATGTTAGGCACTGTTCTGTTGTAGATCCTTAAAATGTTCGTGAAACCGAGTCTTTTGGCTAATACAATTTTCTGATTAACTGAGGTTTACATAGAAATTATTCCTTGACTTTCATTAACTAGACCATAAACTAGTAGAATCATAGAAGTGGAAGGGATTTCAAAGCCCATTCAGTTTGGTGCCCTTAGAAACCTTTGATCAAGGTGCAATGTCAGAGAGCCAACTTGAATTTGGCTGGACTGCAGTGGGTCTTCCAAGATTAAATGTGGAAAAGACAGGATGGGCTTTCCCTTAGGAGGGGCTGGAATCTAGGACTTTGTCCATGGTTTCTGCTTCTTTCAGTGGTGAGTTTCTCCCCCTTAGCCAAACTTTTACATGAGATGGGGAGCTGGCCCTTAAAATCCTGGGCTCCGGGGCTTCCCTGGTGGCACAGTGGTTAAGAATCTGCCTGCCAATGCAGGGGACATGGGCTCAATCCCTGGCCCGGGAAGATCCCACGTGCTGGGGAGCAACTAAGCCCGTGCACCACAACTACTGAGCCTGCGCTCTAGAGCCCGTGAGCCACAACTACTGAGCCAGTGTGCCACAACTACTGAATCCTGTGCACCTAGAGCCCGTGCTCCGCAACAAGAGAAGCCACTGAAATGAGAAGCCAGTGCACCGCAACGAAGAGTAGCCCCCACTCGCCGCAATTAGAGAAAGCCCACGCACAGCAACGAAGACACAGCACAGCCAAAAATTAAAATAAATAAATTTTTAAAAAATCCTGGCCTCCTAATCTTAAGACCTCATGAGCATTAAAAAAGAGTCTTTTCCCAGCTCCACTTTAAAAGAAATCAACCTAGGTGAGACCTGGGTCAAGTGCCCACCCTCACACTAGCTTAGGGGGTCGTGATGAATGCGTGCCCAGGAGCTGGTAGCACCCATCTAAACTCTGTGGCCAAAGCAAAGGCAGGGTATGTTTCCCCAAAGGAGAGACTGTTGGATTTAATAAAAAAGAAACTCCATTGTTCATTTTTCAATTTGCAGTTGACAGTACTGTGCGCAGATATTTAAGAGTCATCTCCTGGGTTTGGCCATTGGTTGCAAAGCTAAGATTAGAATCTAGAGGTCTCCAAGCTCCAGGAAAAACATGTGTGTCCTTGACGAAAATATTTCTAGAAGTTCTGACTCCTGTGGGAAGAATTTAAAACGTGTTTGATGACTGGCTGTCATATGTGACCTCGACTGCCACCATGTAGTCACTTTATAGTGGCACATAAGTTAAAGTGTCAAGTTCTTCACTAATTGAATAGGGCATGTTCTTTGACATTTAGTAATCTTAGCTACCCAAATGAAATGGAGCTGTTTTTCTATCATTTTATTTCTACTGTAAAATAATCAGTAGGGGAAAAAAATCAGTTTTATTGTGGATTCTAGTTAGACATTTTTAAAACTTTTTGAAGATCTATAGACCTTGTTTGAACTTGGAAGCTCTTTAATAACCAGATAGCATTCTGTTACCTAATAAACAAACTTCCCTTCATCACTTTTCAGCTAATAAGCCTATAATAGTTTGTCCCTTGTATGAAGAGGAAGACAGGAATAAATAAACTCTCAGTGAAAGATGTGTGCTTTTGATGAGTTGATTTGTGTCATGATCTTATTTTTAATGAGAGCATTTTAAAGAAGCTAAAAATAAGTCCATAAATGTAATACTATACATGGTATACACAAATCACTTCCATTCTGGCTAATATCTAACCCCTGTCTTTGAAATGCTAATTATTGGTTCTTAAAAGCAATTGAGGAGAAATGTACAAAAAGCATCCTTGGGATCTAATATAGGGGATCTAACTGCAAAGCTCAAGCCCCTAAAAATCTTGAAGGCTGTGTAAGTAAAGGGATGTCTGTGCAAGGCTGCTGGAGGGAAACGGGGATGGGGAGCAGCTGTCTGCTTATGTCTGGGCATTCCATTGCCTTTCTTTTATTCCTAGTCTTTTCTGCCTGTATCAACCAAGTGGGCTTGTCTAGTGCTCCCTAATGACGGCTCTGAATCAAAACCAGCTTTAAGGATAAACTGCCATGTCTATCTCTATATGTGTATCATCAGCATTCACTGTACCTCTAGCAGCTGAATAAAACTGCCTTTCTCTGACCTCACCTCCCAGTCAGGACCCTGAGTCACTGAACCCAGGCTGGGGATTGACATCATGAGATGTGACCTGTGACAAAAACACATTACACACAATTAAAATATTTCTGGTACTTGATACATATATGCAACATAGAATCACTAGAAACATCTAATGTTGTTCAAACATGCTCTGAGTAACCAACACGTCCTTCAACATACACTGTCGGCACGATATAAGAGAGATGTGGAAGGAGTCAACCCACCTGGCCAGCTGTGTGGGTCAGAGGTCAGCTAGGTATTGCTTCAAAGATAGCAGATACGGCTTCGCTGGTGGTGCAGTGGTTGAGAGTCCGCCTGCCAATGCAGGGGACACGGGTTCGTGCCCCGGTCCGGGAAGATACCACATGCCGCGGAGCGGCTGGGCCCATGAGCTATGGCCACTGAGCCTGTGCTTCCGGAGCCTGTGCTCTGCAACGGGAGAGGCCACAACAGCGAGAGGCCCACGTACCGCAAAAAGAAAAATAAAAAGATAGCAGATACCTCACCAAGCCGTTTGAAGAAGACTGCTCTATAAAAAGTAATTGAGGGACTTCCCTGGTGGCACAGTGGTTAAGAATCCGCCTGCCAATGCAGGGGACACGGGTTCGAGCCTTGGTCCAGGAAGATCCCACATGCTGGGGAGCAACTAAGCCCGTGCGCCACAACTACTGAGCCTGCGCTCTAGAGCCCGTGAGCCACAACTACTGATCCAGCATGCCACAACTACTGAAGCCAGAGCACCTAGACCCTGCGCTCTGCAACAAGAAGCCCACGCACTGCAACGAAGTGTAGCCCCCACTCACCACAACTAGAGAAAGCCCACGCGCAGCAGCAAAGACCAAACACAGCCAAAAATTTTTTTTAAAATTTAATTAAAAGTTTTTTTTTCTTTAATTTTAAAAATAGTAATTGAGATTGCTCTTTTTCATTGCCATCAAGTTGGTAATAATTCCAAACAATGTATAGAAGTTGCTATGAGATCATTGCATATCAACCACATGATAAAACCTTATCTCATTATTTTTTTCCTCTGGAATGTTCCATCAGAACTTTTAAATATGCCCACTCTCTGAAGTTCTCCCTCATACAGCAGCAAACATATGGCTCCTGAAAGAAGTGTAACTAAAACATCCATAATGGTTTTAGGAACCACTAGAACAGTCAGTGAGGTTTATGTTTAAGCCCAAAGTTCTTTACAAAATGCCCCCTGTGTTCTAGAATGTTCCAGGTTGTACCAAATATTCCAATCCAGGAAAGAGCAGTTTGTCAGTAATCACTGCATCGTACTGGATCCTGCTCATTTGGGCATCTATAGTATGTACAATAGAAAAGCCAGGACTCGGAATCAGACAAAACTCAAATTCCGTTCTTCTTTTTTTGTTTTTGTAACCATATTACAGTAACTTAATCTTTCTGTTGTTTCATTGTCTGAACTTTAAAATTTATGCCACAGAATGTGGGGCAAGATTAACTCTTGTAGTTTGTGTGAAGCACGGCATCCCCCTTGGGTGTTCCATAGACATCAGCCTCTCTCTTCACTGGCCCTGCACCCGCTTCCCTTCATATCCATGGGGCTCCTCCCCTGCAGGCTCTCTGACAGCTGACTTCCAGGAAAGGGAAGCATGGGAGGGAGGTGGAGGGACTCTGGCCTCTGCAGGGACTTCAGTTCACGGGCTCTGAGCACTGCTTCCAGCCTGGGTGTGGGAGCCTCCCTCTGCCTTGTGAGGTCCCAGTTACCTCCACACCCCATTTCTGGCTTGTCAGCCTGTTCTATCACCTGCTTAATCAATGTCTGGCTCAAGTCTCTCCATTACAAATACCCAGAGTTGCTTCTGTGTCTTGGCCTATTACCATCTGTTTCTTGTTGTGCCGTACAATTAACATTTGCAGAAGGCCATCCAGCTTCCCAGGGTGCACTGGGCAGGCTCAGTCTGGGCGCCCCTGCCTCCAGAAGCTCCCTGATCTTTCTGGACACAATGGCCTCCCACCCTGGCCTTCACCCTAGAACACTCCTTATCTTCACCACCCCTGGGACATTCAATTTTATACCCTCTACGCACTGCCATTTGACTCTTTCATTTATTTTTGTCATTTCTCAAAAACAGTTCCTAGAGGCTACAAATTGTGTTTTACAGTTTTTTCTCCCTCAAAGCTACCACAGGCACCTTAATACAATATTAAGACTTAGCAATGTTGAAAAGTCTCAGCACCTTGTATTTTAATTGTCGGGATGTTAGTAGTAACAACACAAAGAGCCTTATTTAAAGAGATAGATGGGAAAATGTATAAAATCTTCCAGCTGAAAGAGGCACTATAGGTAATATCATTATGAGAAAGTGGAGATCAAGAAAGGCTAATGAGTGGTGTAACTGATACAAAGCTCTTAGGAGAGACTTCTGCTTCCTAACCTGGTACACATTCCAGCAAAAGAGTGGTGTGTGTCTAAGACTTTACAACGAGGCTGGACATTCAGAAGGAATGATGTTTAGTTATTTGTTTTCATTCTTAAAAGTGAAAATTTATTAATTACAAAAGCAAGCCAGTAGGGCATTAAAATATCTTAATTATATATTATTTCAAAATGTCCGACTATTACACTATTTCTGGTAAATGATTGAGAAATAACTAGACAAATTTGAAACATGATTTTTTGTCCTCTGTTCTGTTATTGTTTGAATATTTATATTTTCAAGATAGGTAATTCTGCTGTGTCATATATCTGGTTAATACACTACCATTATTGTTGAAACACTGATTATTGGGGAGAAAGTTTCATGATGAGAAATGGGAAAAAAATAAAAACAAAATCACCGTGACCTCTTGGAGTGCTGGCTGTGAATGGGCTACAAGGGCATTCTCAGAGCAAGAGGAATTCTCGAACCTCCACCTTCAGCACAATTGGTGGTGCTATGGGAGAGGGCCAGACTGAGCTGAGCAGACCTAGGATCACTTCCAAGGTGATTCTGCAGTTATGATGGTCCCAGACGGAAGTAAGACGTTGGCATTTTAAAGAAGACATAGGAATCTCAGCTACAGTGTTGAGTACTGATTCCTCTGAAGCACTTCAAGTGTAGCAGGCACAGTACACTTGGGCTCAGAAAACCAGCAGGAGCAGTGCCCTCCCCCTGGACGTGAGGTCCTCATAGGAACGGAGAGGAGGAAAGCACTAGGGCGTCCAGGGACATCAGTGACGCCAGCTGGAACGCAGAGCGGGGGGCCAGGACCCCCACTGGGGCAGGGGCTTGCTCGGCATCCTCACGGTGCCCTTCGGGTGGCACAGAACCGTGTTTAGGGAGAATAGACACCCCTCTAGGGCCAGATGGCAGGGGCACGCACTGTCAGTGCTCCGTCCAGGACTAGAGCAAGGAGGGTCTCTCAGCTCTTCTTCCAGCCAATCTCCTTTCCATCTAAAAGAGTGAATTTACACAGAAAGAAATATATTTAATTGTTTAACAAAAGAGCAGTCCCATTGGTATCACGTCAGATCACAGATAAGCAGATGACTAGCCCTATGGAGCCCCCGGCAGGCAGACTGCAGCCCAGCACATCAGAGTGAGGTGGACAGTGGGCCTTCTTCCCAAGCACTAGGGACCCCACCTGGCCCTTAAAGCAATTTGTCGGGGCATTTTTTTCCTAGGCAAGAAATGGGACCTGGTCCCCCATGTTGGATTTTAGGAAAATGTTGTAATTATCAACTTTACAATAAGGAAAATGAAAAGAAAACAAAACAAAACATGACTGTAGCCATTTAATTTCCACTGAGGACACTAAAGGCACGAAGCAGAATTCTGTCTCTGAGTAGAAAGAACGTGTTAAAATGAAATCAGCGTTTAGAAGTTTATCGAGTACAGATATCACTCTGATAGCTTTGGATGTCACTTGTTAATTAGCTGTTGCAACGAGATAGCTGTGGAAGCAACTGTTATTTGTGCTCAAAATAGATACTTATTTAACAGTCCACAGATAAAGTAATATCAACATGCCATGTGTAATATAAACAATAAAAGGGATTTTCAAGAAATACCAGGGAAACATAAAAGTTAAAAAATAAAATACTTCAGGGGCTTCCCTGGTGGCGCAGTGGTTGAGAGTCCGCCTGCCGATGCAGGGGACACGGGTTTGTGCCCTGGTCCGGGAGAATCCCACATGCCGCAGAGCGGGCCTGCGCGTCCGGAGCCTGTGCTCCGCAACAGGAGAGGGCACAACAGTGAGAGGCCCACATACCACAAAAAAAATTAAAAATAAATAAATAAATAAAAATACTTCAGCCATAGAGTTTGTAGGGCTCCTGTGAGGGGACCTGACATAAGAAAGATCTTAGGGAAAATAGCTAATTAAAGTGCAAACTTTAAAAATATAAGGAATGGTCGCTGAGCAAATTATCCGTAACACAATCACCCTGTGTTATGTCTCGATTACACAGAAAACAGAACATTCATTGTATTCTGTGGAACTGGTGTGGGAAACAAAGCCCTCCAGGATTGTTTCACTCATCATCTCGACACAGCTGCCGGATACATGCATACTTGTCAGCTCCGACACTCATTGCACCACGCCTCACTCAGAATCACAGCTGCAGGACAGGGTCTAATCCCCTTTCCATAGCTCTAGGCTCCTCAAAACTCGAATTCTCAAAATCGGATGTAACAAGATGTGACCAGAGCCGAGTGAGAATGGTCCATCTCTTTCACTGCAGTTCTGTCGTGTAAGGAATTACAGGTGTCATCATAGACCCCATGGGGGATCGTGGAATAACCAGAATACACAGAGCATTACCTTCCTAACTTATTGCTAAATATATCTTCTAATTAGAGAACTACCTTTAAAAACATTCATTAACTTTATACAAATCTGGGGAACTTTGAGTTCCGAAACACCCTGGAACCTCTCAGTTTCAGGCAGGTGATTAAGGGCTTGTACACACAGTGACCCACAGAGCCCTGAAGATGAGACTCACCTCCCACCTGGCCTGCTTTTCTCCTCCTCACGAGTCCTCCTTCTTCCTCCAGCTCGCCAGATGTCCTTCTGCCACAGGGACTTTGCACTTGCTCTTCCCACTACCGGAAAACCACCTTCATCAGATATTTGTATCACTCCCTTCCTCACCACTTAAAGTACTCCCCTAAACCCCAGCTTTCTCAATAAAGGCTCCCCCCAATCACACTATTTAAAATTGAAAATATCTTTTTAAAATTTTCTTTCTTTGTGGCATTTATCACTCCTTCACATGCTGTACATTTTACTTGTTTAGTTTCTCCCACACCAGATCTAGGCTCCACAAGGACAAGGATTTTTATGATGTCTGTCCAATGACAGGTACTTGACAAATATTTGGTTAATTTCTGTGTGGAACATGCTTGTATCTATGTGTGCGTGTGTGTGTGTGTGTGTGTGTGTGTGTGTGTGTAGTGTGTGCCTTCCTTCAATTTCTTCTAAATAGTACATGTAAGTACCACCTTGAGGCATTCCGAACCCAACTATTTAAGAAAAAGTCATATTTCAGGAATTGAATAAGCTAGCTCATGATTCTTTCTGCTATCTTCCACATTCAGAGGTGAAAATTTGATTCTAGTATAGGATATAGTTACTTTCTCTAGGACAGAAGGCTATCAAATTCCTACTGCTTTCATCTTTTGATTTTCTTTGAGGTGGTGTATTTTTTAAGCTGTAAAAGACCTTGATTTCCAGGAGAGTTTAGAACTTTCAATAGATCATCTCTCAACTCCAATCACCTGGGATTTGGGGACATGTCAGGAGAGTCACAAGGGACTTACTCAAGGTTCAGCATCCGCTCCTTTTTCATTTTTTTGGACACAATTTGACAGATGTTTACTGAGTGCTGTGCACGAGGCTGAAGATACAGCAGTGGGCACGACAGAAGTAATCACTCCTCAGGGAGGGTGCAGGCCATGGGGGAGAAGATGAAAATATATAATCACCACTTCTTATAAATGCAGTGAATTAGAAGAATGGGCTGTGACAAGGCGGGGGGATTCAAGGAGAGGTGGGCAGGAGCCCGTGTGCATAAGGTCCTGGAGCTAACCCGAAGGACGAAAGGGCTCCTTGGTCACAAGCCTGGACAAACCCCATGGCTGTGGCCCTGTCGAATCCTATTAACCTTTGCTTTGTTGACCCTCAGCTGTTCAGAGGTGAACCAGCTTTGCTAGGACACATCTGCAGAAATGGAGGTGCTTCCCTGAAGCTCAAGGGCAGAAAGCGGGTTCTGGGTGTTGGACTGTCTGTCGGTGTGGGTGCCCACATGTCTCCTCCCCATCTTGTGGCTCCATGTGCTGGGCATCAGCTCTCCAGTCTCCCTGACCATCTCCACCAGAACGGTCCACTGATGGCCTTTCCCAGAGCCTCTGTCCCTCCAAAAAATGGTGCATAGTTTCAGGTTCCAGGGCTCCCAATCCAGGTTGTTGGGAAGTTTCAAAAAGTTGAAGCTCGGGCTTCCCTGGTGGTGCAGTGGTTGAGAGTCCACCTGCCGATGCAGGGGACACGGGTTCGTGCCCCGGTCCGGGAAGATCCCACATGCCACGGAGTGACTGGGCCTGTGAGCCATGGCCACTGACCCTGCGTGTCCAGAGCCTGTGCTCCGCAACAGGAGAGGCCACAACAGGAGAGGCCACAACAGTGAGAGGCCCGCGTACCAAAAAAAAAAAAACAAAAAATGTTGAAGCTCCATGATGAGTCCAGGAAAGCTGCAGGCACGTAGATGATGAATAGCAGTGGGTGTGCTAGTGAGGTGGTCTGTGACGTGTGTCCATCCCTTCTCCAAGGTCGTGACCTGCTGTGCATACTCAGAACAAGCCTCAATATTTAAGCTATGTTTTTGTTAGCTTCTCATCTATTCACACCACGTGCAGCCTTCTGTATCCGCATAACTTAGCCCAGGAATTAGCTGGATGCCCAGTACCTAGTGAAGACTCAGAAAATGCTGGGGTTGTAACTGAGTCAATTTCACACCCGCTGCTCTGTGAACTCTTCCCTCATTATTGCATCCTAAATTCCATACTTCCACATATAAATACTTCCCTTATTTGTTACTGCAGCCTGTGGGTTTATCTTCCACCTTCAATCAGATTTTAAGTTCCTTTGACAGCAACAAATGCATTTTACATTTGTGTGATGCCCATAATGTTACTCATCATGCCCAGTGTAGAGTAAGAGTGAAAATACACTACTTTCCATTATCTCAGCTTTTGATTACAAGCGATAGAGCTTATTCTTTCCCAGAGAGAGACTGCATGACATGCAATTGCTGCAAAGCTACGTGAACCACATTGTGGCTATTTATATTTAAATTTATTAAATAAAATTAAAAATTCAGTTCCTCAGTTACATTGGCCACTTTTCAACCACACAATAGCCACTTGTAACTACCAGCTACTGTCTTGGATGGAGCTGAGAACCTTTCTACTGTCATAGAGAGTCCTATGGGCAGCACTGCTGGAGGATCCAAAGAGAGCTCCTGTAACGTTCTGTCCACTGTAAATGACAAAAGATGTTTCTTTGTCCATATTTTTGGGCCACTTTTCAAGTGCATGTTTCTGGTGTGGCCATTTACAAGCCGCGCCATCCTTTGTGCCCCGTTCAACAAACACAATTCATTGAGGAGGTGGAGCTCCATGTGGGAATTGAATGCAAGATAAGACTAGGAAATCAGAGAGGGATGGGCAGTCTGCAGGCACAAAGGCAAGGATGCGCTGGTTACCTGGACTCCACATGGTGGAATGTCCTTGTGGATCTGGTGTTTTGTGTGAGGAATGGTGAAAGCTAAAGCTGGGAGTGAGCTTGGGATCAGATAACAAAATGTCTTCAGTACCAGACAGTTACTGGCACTAGAAACTGTGAGTGTATGTATTTATGCATGTATTTATGTGTGTCTACGTATGGTCATGTGAATGTGTGTTTATGCATGTGTGTATGTCTGCATGTTTGTGTACATGTGCATGCATGTGTGTATGTGTTTACGCATGTGTATACTTTGTGTGTGTTTACACGTGTGTGTTTATTTGCTCATCTCCTCTAATAAGTGGTAGGCTCTCTGAAGCCTGGGAATGACTTCTGAAAAGCATCTGGCTTCTTGTAGACACACCAGTGCGTGCTTGCTGGTGAATGTATTCACATTATTGAAGTAGCCCATGCTTAAAGTCATGGAAATCTCACCTTGGAGAATGGAATGGGGGAAAAACAGATGCAAGAAGCTTTATAGAAGAAATGTTGAGTGGGGTTGATGTCACAAGGACCTTTGATGAATAATTTAAAAAATGGTCAGTGGGTGAAAATGCCGCATCTAACAAGTGACAAACAGCAAAGGTAGAAAATCAACCAGATTACTGAGTAATGAAGGATCATTAAGGAATTTGGTTCCCTGTGACCTTCTCAATATCCTAATTTTGGGGTCAGAGATTAAAAATGATATGGAAATGAAAAATATCATGTATTTCAAAGAATGGTAATGGCTACATCTAAAATAATGTAGCTGCACTTCTTCTGGTGCATCTTTTAATATATAAACACTTGCAGGTAGTGATTAGCCTGTGTCCTCGCTGTGCGGCCCATAATTACCACCCTGACAGACCGCGTTCTAGAAGAGCACAGAATGTTGATCTTGAAAGAAATACATCATTCCTCGCAAGTGTTCTAAGTATCATTTTCTGGAAATGCAAGAGCATTTCCAGAAAATTATTGATATATATGTATACTGTCTTTGGACACATTTTCTGTTCTTTATTTCATATTCTTAAGGAAAAGGGGCAAAATTAATTTTGCATATTATTCTTACTTTCAGGTTAACTCATTGCCCCTTTGTTTAGAAAAAATGATATAATTTTGTTGTAAAAACAGAATTATAACATGACTTCACTTCCTGTCTTTGGCCCCTACTTACTGTACTAATTATAATGTTGCCTATGCAAATATGAAAAAAATAGTTTTATTGTTTTAGAGCAAACCAAAGACATAGCTTTCTGTTCTCTATTGAATTAACAGTACATTTATTTCCTAAGATATGTCTGCTTGCTTTCTTATGAGATTTCCAGTGGAAATCAAATCATCAGAATTCGATTTGAGATGGCACAATTTACTGATTTTAAGCTCTTCATTAAAATGTTAACTCTCCAGGGATTATACAATCAAATGTGCCAGTTAGTATAGGCACATTCAAATATATGTGACGTAGTTCAGGACCATTTTCACAGGAAGAGAAGATTTTGGATAATCTCTCCCCAAATGGTTGTTTAAAACAGGCAGGTCCTCACAGAGCTGCACATGTTTCCTCATATCAGCTGAGACCATCAGCTCAGAAACTAAGACTTTGAGACAAGCAGCGCCCTCACAGGAGACGTACATTTCTTTTGCTTTAATCTGCATTTGTTCTAAAGGGATTTTCTATGCTAACTTTAAATGAGTTATGAATTTAATGACAAATATTTTAAAGATCCATTAAAGTATATTATATGAAAAACCAATAGCCAACCATTAGGTGCACACACACAAACACTCGATGAACTGAATGTGTTAATGATAGGAAGGATGAGGAATAGCTAATGAATTGCCATCATTAAAACCTCATGGTTGAGAACATGAATATAGCATCGGATATCTTAGTTTCTACTCCAGGATTCACTGCTTACTAGCTGTGTGATCACAGGGCAGCTACCCAACTTCTCTGTTCTTCAGTTTCTTCATAAAAAATAGGCATAATAATTGTATCTGTATCACAGAGTTCTTGTGAAAATTATATGGAGATAATGCTTAAAGCACAGCAGAATTCCCAGCACCTATTAAGCACTAGATAAGTATTAGCTATTATTAATGATTAACTCGGCCAAAAATTTGCAAATCATTATTAACCCAAGAAAAGTCAAAAACCATATCTCTACAATTATTCAAGAGTAAAGAGCATGACAAAGCATTTGTAACTTTTTTGGGAGTCTGAAGACTTAACATGGAATATGTAATTCCTGAGAGTGTTTACATTATTTCCTCTGAATTAACTGTATTTTGAAGTCTGCCATGTTCACAGAGTGCCCATGTGATTTTACAAGTCATCAACCAAAGAGGAACAATAACATCTCCATGGTAAGCTTCTCATCCTAACCCTCACCACCACCTCTGGACTGTTGGGACCTCTAGAATGACCTAGAAAAGACAAAGACCAAGCCAGTCATGAGTCATTAGGGAAACTTTCATATCCTAATAAAATAAATATACACCCCAGCAAAGAGCAAAAGGACATTTAAATGAGGTGTGGAAGACTAACACTGAACTAGGAATGGAGCTCTGAGAAATTCCTTCCCCTCAGCATATAGAAGGAAGGAACATCTGTTGTCCATCAGAAGTTCAAATCTATATTTTCTCTTCCATATTCATGGGGAAAAGTCATCTAGGCGTCAACAGTCAAGACTTTCTGGAGCCAAGACCTGCATATGGCACTGATGATTAGTCAGGGAAGGAAAACTGCTTTTACACTGGGGCTGAAAGAGCTCCAGGAGTTTGGAAAGTGACTGGAATAAAATAATATCATGTACCCAGGTGCATGGGCATTCCAATCACTATCAGAAAACAAAAGAGGCTCTCCAAAAATTCCTCTGATGGTAGAAAGTTGTATACCACCATGTTTAAATGGTAAATATTTATAAATGTGATTGATGCTCATCAACACGGATTGTTAAAAAAATTTCCCTCATTGACTTGTCTGGTTTTAGTCTTTCCTAGACCACACTCCCAGCCTATCAACCCCTTGGTTTCTGTTCAAGTCCCAACTCAAATGCCCGCGTAATATGATCTTAGCACACTGTGATTCTGACTTTAATCAGCAGTCCCTGGGTAGCAGTGCCACCCACACGGTGCTTATTACATCCCACTGGGTAATAAAGGTATTTGAGTTTCTGTCTACAAATGAATATCTTGAGCTCTGTGGTGGACAGTTAACAGCTTGGGAGCAGAAATGTCTGACTTACAGATGTAAACTTCACAACTCCAGCGTAGCACCTGACGTAGATACTGCAGAGGTATGTAAATGCCCTCGTTAGAAGTAGTATATGTATTAATAATTCCCTGAATCTCAGCTGAAGGTGAAGCTCAGGGCTGTTTATGAAAGAGAGAGAAATATTTGATGCCTCATGTTTAGCTGATGATGCGACAAAGTAACAATTTTGGCCAGAATAGAGAAATTGATACAAAGCATTAGACAAAAGTGAAGATGAAATGATACATAGGATGGGGCTGATGAGAATCAAGTAAGAGATTCATTGCTGGAAGAGGCACTCAGTTGATGGTAGGTGAGCTCCACCTCATCACTGTGAACAAATACCCGGCATGAAATAAAGGATCAGAGTTAACAAGGCAGTGTGCTAACAAGCAGAGAAAAATTATGTGCAATGCTTGAGGGGATAATAGGATTGGAAAAGAGAAACTTAAGGTGAATGAGGCTGTGAGGAGCTGTATAAAAATTGTATCTGGAATAGTTTAAGAGGTAACTCTTGCATGTATGCAAGGCAAAAACAGCATGAGGGATTTGGTCTAAACTTTCAAAAGCCAATTCACCTATCAGATTGTCTCTTCAGAGTTGCCTTTTGGGATCTGCACTCGGGCATATATCAGAGATACAACAGGGAATAGAGGCATGAGGTCCTATTTAATTTATCTCCTCCGGGAATGAGAACCATCCCACAGGGTCGGGGTTCCAGGCCAAAAATAAACCATGTTACTGAGATGCAAAAAAAAAGTGCAAAAGAAGACCAGAAATTACCAATTTCACTTGGAGTTTGGACATTTTCAAGTTTCTGGGCTGTTTAGGACTGAATATTTCCAGATCACCTGGACCCTGACAGCAGGCAGGGCTGGTCCCCCAGCCGCTCCCATTGCCCTGCCAGCCGTCCCCGGGGCCCTGACGCTCTCATCCCTCCCTGTGCTCTGGGCATTCAGGTTTTCACACTCTCAGATCTAAAACCAAATCCATCTTTATTTCTGATGATTTGCCTTTCGTTTCTCAGGATTGGGGTCGCCTTGCGCACCCCTCTGTGTAGACATCCGGATCTCCCTGCTTCACCTCAAGTCTGTTGCTTGATGCTCCTCTTTCATGTGCCTAGAGGATCAGCTTGAGGTTACCTCTTCTTCCACCTGCTCCTCAGTGGGTCCAGTTTTAGCTGTCAGCTGTTCAGACTGAGGGCAGATTCAGTCCATTCCTGCCCAGATGCGCTCGGAGTTCTCAGCTGGTTAGATTGGTGTTTGTAGGGGCTTCAAGGGTTGCTGTACACTCCCCCGCAGCCGTGGGGAGGCAGCAACCATCGTCCAGATTGCTTGTGGCATGAGAGAGCTGCTAATTTCTGAGGTGCCCACAGCCCCTGAGTCCCTGAAAGTCTTCAGGAGGCTTCTCTGCCTCAACTCCCTCTCGCTGTCTTACAAGGACTGAGTAACCCAGGATGATCTCATCTCAGAGTCCTTAATCTAATTACACCTTCAAAGACTTCGTCCACATGAGATAACATTTTTATGTTCCAGGGATTAGGATGTGGACACATCTTTCTGGGAGGAAGGGTGTTGGGATGTATCTTTTCCTCAGCCTGCCACACAGTCGATGTTTATTTAAATCTCTTCCATATTTACAAATATCTTCGCTCATGTTCATTTTTGGAATCCTAGACTTAGGTTCTAGGGGTAGTTTTCCTTTTCTTGGAGAGTATCCTCTATTTGATCTTTTAGTGTAAGTGGTCACTTCTCTCAGATTTAAACCCCTTGATTTTCCCACACTATTGAAAAGCAGCCTCACTGAGAATAGAATCCCAGGTTGACAGTGCCTTTTGCCATCTGCCGTGGTCTGTTGTCAGGCTTAGAACACCACTGTTTGGCATCCTGAAGTTTCAGCACACCATTTAAGTATAGTTCCTTTTTATTTACTCTATTTTGGGTTCCTTGTGAACCTTAAGTGTGAGGACTTTTTTCATTCCCTCTTTCTAGAAAAATAGTCATCTCTCTTCCCCCACCTTACCAATTTTCCCCTTCTTAAAATTCTGTTAAAATTATGTTGGAATCTGTTATTATAGCCTCATTACTCTTAATTTCCTTCTGATTTTTTTTTTATTTTGTCATTTTTCTTTAACCAATTCTGGTAAATTTGCACAGTTCCCACAAATCGCAAATAATCTACTTCCAGTTTAAGAAACAAGAAAAAGAAGAGAAAACTAAATTCAAAGCAATAAGAAGAAAAGGAATAATAAATATTAGAAGGCAATAAAGTAACTGGAGAATAGAAAAGCAGTAGAGAAAATAAATGAAACCCACTGTTCTTTCTTTGAAAATATCAATAAAATAGACAAAACTTTAAATATTCTGACCAAGAGAGAGAACTCAAATTAGTAAAATCAAGAATGAAAGAGGGGGCTTCCCTGGTGGCGCAGTGGTTGAGAGTCTGCCTGCTGATGCAGGGGACACGGGTTTGTGCCCCGGTCCGAGAAGATTCCACATGCCGCGGAGCGGCCGGGCCCATGAGCCATGGCCGCTGAGCCTGTGCGTCCAGAGCCTGTGCTCCACAACAGGAGAGACCACAATGGTGAGAGGCCCACGTACCACAAATAAATAAATAAAGAATGAAAGAGGATACATTACTACCAACATTACAGAAATACAAAGCATTATATGGGAATACTATGAACCACTCAATGCCAACAAGTTAGATAATTATAGATAATAGATGAAATGAAAGAACTATCAAACCTGTTTCAGAAGAAATTTAAAAATCATATTAGAACTGTAATACCTAAGAGAAAAATTAATAATAAAAAAGCTACCCACAAAGGAAAATGCAGCTCCAGTTGGCTTCTTTGATGAATTCTACCAAACACTTAATGAAGAATTAATACTGATTCTTTTCAATCTCTTCAAAAAAAAGAGAATGGATGACATCACAACTCATGCTTTGATGCCATTATTATGCTGTTTCCAAAGGTCATCAAAGACATCACAAGAAAACTACAGACCAATATTCCTTATGATTTGGATGAAAAATTATTGAAAAAATATGGGTAAACCAAATACATATAAAAAGGGTTATACATTATGACTAAAGAGGGATTTGTTGCCAAGTTGGGCCCACATTTGAAAATCAATCACTGTAACACATTAGTATAATCAAGTAAAAAAAAACACATTATCGTCTCAATGGATAAAGAAAAAACATTTGACAAAATTCAACACCACTTTATGGTAAAACACTCAACAAACTAGGAATAAAGGTAACTTTTCCAGACTACTAAAATGACATCTATGAAAATCTTACAGCTAATGTCCTACTTCATAGTGTAGGACTGAAAGCTTTCCCCTTAAGAACAGCAACAGGAGTAACAGGGTGTGTGCTCCCATCACTCTACCCAGAATGGCTCTGGAGCTTCTGACCAGAACAACTAGGAAAGTAAAAGAAATAAAACAAGTCGAGGTTGGAAAGGAAGGAGAAAAATAATCTTTATTTACAGATGTGATGATCTCATATACGTATAAAAAATCCTGACAAATAAAAAGGGAAGAAATTTAGAATTTACAGATGAGTCAGGAATGTTCAGAATACATGATCCACCTACAAAATTTAGTTGTATATTTTATACACTAGCAATAAACCATCTGAAATAAAATTAAGGAAACAATTCCATTTACAACAGCATCAAAAATCACAAAATACCTGGGAATAAATATAACCAAAGAAGAGCAAGACTTGTACACTGAAAACTACAAAACATTGATAAGTAAAATTAAAGAACATCCAAACAAATGGAAAGATACTCCATTTCATGGGTTGGAGAACTTAATATGTTAAGATTGCAATACTCTCCCAATTAATGTATAGTTTCAATGCAATCTCTGCTGACTTATTTTAGAAATGGAGCTGATTCTAAAATGCACATGTAAAGCCAAAGGACCCATAAATATCAAAGCAGTCTTGAAAAAGAAAACAAAAGTGAAGAATTTATACTTCCCAATTTCAAAATTTAATACAGAGCTACAGTAATTCAGAAAATGTGGCATAAAAATAGACGTACAGATTGATAGAATAAAACTAAGAGGCAAGATATAAACCCATACATTTTTAATCAATTGCTTTTTAGCATGGGAGCCAAGATCTTTAGAAGAGGAAAAATAGTCTTTTCAACAAATGGTACAGGGACAATTAGATCTACACATGCAAAAGAATTAATTTGGACTCCTACCTCACACTGTATACAAAAATTAACTCAAAATGGATGAGAGATTTAAATGTAAGAGATGAAACTTCAAAACTTTTAGAAGAAAGATAGGTATAAATCTGTTAGTTCCTGAATTAGGCAACAGTTTCTTAGTAAATATACCAAATATACAGGCAACCAAAGAAAAAAATAAATTGTACTTCATCAAAAAAATGTTTAACAGCTGTGTTAAAGGATACTATCAAGAATATAAAAAGAAAAACAACTTACAGAATAGGAAAAAATATTTGCAAATCACATGTCTGATAAAAGTCTAGTATCTAGAATATGACAAATACAATAAATTTACAACTCAACAATAAAAGAAAAATAACTCAATTTAAAAATTGACGTTTCTCCCAGAAAGATACACAAATGGCCAATTAGCACATGAAAAGATGCCAAACATGATTAACCATTAGAGAAATGCAAATCAAAACCACAGTGAGATATACTTCACACCAACTAGGATGGATGTGGTAAGAATAAAATATAAAGATAGTAACCATTGTTGGTGAGGATGTGTAGAAACTGGAACCCTCATATCACTGATGGGAATGTAAAATGGCGCAGCCACTGCAGAAAAGTCTGGCAGCTCCTCAGAAAAGTACACAGAATTATCATATTGCTGATCAATTCTGGTCTGAGATATCTGTCCTAAGAATCAGAAACATATGTTCACCCAAAAACTTGTACATAAATGTTAATAACACCACTGTTCATAAATAGCCAAAAAGTGAAAACAATCCAAATTTCCATCAACTGATTAATGGATAAGCAGGGGTTGGACGGCCGATCCTTGTTATTTACCGTAGTTGTGTCCATACAGAATCACCACGAACAGTGGGTGAGGGAGTAAGGAACCATGGTCTGGGGAGGCCAGGGTCAGGTTCCTTCCAGCCTTTCCTCACTCTTCCATCAACGGGTCCATGCATATTGTTATTTTATGTGTGTTTCCACTTAAAGACACATTATTTAACATATTTGTCTTACAAATAATTAATTGCACTGTTTTTGAATGGTTTAAACCCGGACACTTTGGAAGCCATCTGCATTATTCAGGTTCAGTTTCCACCATCCTTTTAAATCAAGTCCATCTCATCAGTGTTGCAAACCTGCTCTTCCACATAACCTTTTCTTGCATCACACTCAGCAGGTATTTTATAGGTTATTCCACATACTTGTGATCTGGCTCAACTGCAGATTTAACATTTTTCTCTATAGCCTTTTGAAAGCATGGGAGCCTGCCAGCACTAGCTGAGAAGGGTTTGGCATTTTCCTGACCCCGGGTATCATGACCATAAATTTCTTGGACTTTGAATCCCGTAACAGTGCTGTCCACTACACTTTTTATCTCTTGTCATCTCATGGATCCATGAATTTTGTTACTTTTCTATCTTTTCCAGCTTCATCATACACTACAGATGTTTCCAGAGTGGATTCATGCACAGGTCAGCAAACGTCCTCTTCCTTTTTATGTGTGCACCATACTATTGGGTCACTAGCATTGAACTCACTGGCCACAGCACCATAAGTCATGTCTGAACAAAGCTGATCTAACACACATTCTTTCTCCGTACGCCCATCACAGCCTCCTTACCCTTAGGAATACCAGATAGGACTCTGTGCCTGGGGCCCACTTTAAACACAAAATCACCAAGAAAAAGCACAAAAACCCAAGAAACTAGGACACTAAATAGGACACTTATGTAGTTTAAGACATGAAAGAAGAAACAGAGCACTGCCTTGTTCAACTTCAGATGAGGACATGAGTGTGGTGTTACACAAATTTTTTGCCCCTCTGCATATGTTCACAAATGACCACAAAATCACCACCAGTCTTTTGATTTGCGGGTTGCAAATAAAATTCAGTGAGAAGGGGATTTTACAAATAGAAATCCACAAGTGAAAGTGGCAGGGTGGTGGTGGTGATGGTGGGTTGAATTGGGAGATTGGGATTGACATATATACACTAATTTGTATAAAATAGATAACTAATAAGGACCTGCTATATAAAAAAATTAATAAAATAAAATTCAAAAAAACCCACAAATAATGAAGATCTACTGTATATCAATACAATGGAATATCATTTGGCCATAAAAAGGATTGAAATGCTGTCACATGCTATAACATGGATGAATCTTGAAAACATGATAATTGTGAGAAGCCAGACACAAAAGGACAAATATGAATCTTCTTAGATGTCCAGAATAGGCAAATCCTTTTTTGAGTGTTTTATAGATGACATTTATCAGTTTGAGAAAGTTCCTTTTCATTATTATTTTAACTGTTTTATCTTGAAGTGAGCTGAATTTTGTTAAATGCTTTTTTGTGTCTATTGAGATGATTCTGAGGTTTTTATTTATCTTTTATTCTGTTGATAGCATGTGCCATATTAATTGATTTTAGGATGCTAATCAAATCTTACATTGCTAAAATAAATCCTTCTAGGTCATGTTATATAATCCATTTATATGCCTTTGGTTGTTTTGTTTGCTATTTTATTAAGGATTTTTGTGTCTATATTTGTAAGATATATTGCTCTGTGGTTTGATTTTCTTATTATATGTTTTTCTGGTTCTTGTGATGAGATACTGGCTTCATAGAATGAGCTGTGAAGTGTTTCCTCCTCTTCTATTTTTTCAAAGAGTTTGAGAAAAATTGGTATTCTTTATTAAATATTTGGTAGAATTTATCAGTGAAGCCAACTGGATCTGTTTTTTCTTTTTTGGTAGCTCTTGATTACTAATTCAATTTCTTTGTTATGTCTATTCAGATTTTCTATTTCCTCTTGAGTCAGTTTCAGTAGTTTGCATCTTTCTTAAAACTTGTCCCATCGTTTAAGTTATCTAATTTGTTGGTGTGAAGTTGTTCATAGTAGTCCCTTATGATATGTGTTATTCCTGTAAGATGGGCAAGAAGTTCTCCTCTTTCATTTCTGATTTTAGTAATGAATTTTCTCTCTTTGTTTGCTCCGTCAGTCTAGCTAAAAAGCTATCAATTTTGTTGTTCCTTTCAAATAATTAACTTTTGGTTTCTTGGCTCTCTGTTGTTTTTCTATTCCCTGTTTCATTAATCCCCACTCTAATTTTCACTGTTCTCCTCCTTTGGATTGCTTTGGGTTGAGTTCACTCTCCATTGCCCTGTGTCTTAAGGTAAAACTTTATGTTATCCATTTAAGATCTTTCTTTTTTTAATGTAAGCATTTATCTATAAATTTCTGTTTACATACTGTTTGGGTTGTATCCTATAATTTTTAGGATGTTGTGCCCTCATTTCATTAATTTCATAGTAATTTGAAACCATTAGTTGTAAAGTATTTAGAAGTTTTTCTAGTGATTTCTTGTTCTATCCATTGGTTATTTAAGAATGTATTGTTTAATATTCATATATGTGTGAATTTACCAAATTTCTTTTTGTTATTAACTTCTGATTTCATGCCATTATGGTCAGAGAAAATACTTTTTAAAATTTCAGTATTTTAAATTTATTGAGGCTGGTTTTAGGGCCTCCTATGGTCTATCCCTGAGGATAATGCATATTCTGATGTTGTCAGGTAGAGTTTTCTGTAGGTGTCTGCTAGGTAGAGTTGGTAATCAATAAGTTATTATTATTTAATTATTAAGGTCTGTGTATCTCTGGGGGATAATAATGGTGAAGGCTGGATCCAAGCTGCAAAGAACTTATAGTCTAACTGGAGAAGTAAAACATATGAGAAATTGATATACAATAAAGGATAATATTTGTGTTATAAATTGTGAGTATAGAAAATATTGTTCAGAAGTGTCTGATAAACTGAGAAATATGATATTTGAAGCATGAAAGATTTTAGGGGAAGTGGGGCTTGAGGTATGGGCATCAAAGATGAGTAGGGCTTGTCTGAGGTATAACCAAAAAAGAAATTGGATGTAAGCCATTAAAAATAATAGGACTAGAAACTGTGTGGTTAGTACAAATCAAACTTGAGAATTATAGACTAATGGAGTTGACAGATGAATTGTGAATAAAAGATAAAAGTGATGGAGAGAGGGTAAGCAGGTAATTTAGAGACAGAGTGAAAATTGTGTGTGTGGTCGGTACTTCAGTCATTTGATGAACCTATATGTCTACCAATCACTTCTTGCTTTGTGGTACCACATTTTATTTCATATCTTCTCCCTCATGCCCTTGTTTACACCTGTTTGAATAATGCTTAGTTTATTACTTAAAACCTCTGTTACCCACCCAACCTCAAAAGTTATCTGTTTTTAAATAGCACTATTAAAAAGCCCAAGTCCCTACTTCCAGTCTGAGGGAGCATCCACATCCTTTCTCCTATTCCCTTAAATCCATTGACACTGATTTTATTGAATAGCTAGGAAACCACCAATAATTGATCATTTTGGACTTGTAAACACATTAATTTCACGTGGCTCAATTTAATATGCCCCTTTCTTGGACAATTCCAAAACACAAAGCCCTAAAATGTTCATCCTTGTTGGGGATTGAGCCTTTCCCTGCATTTCTTTACTCATTAGATGGGGAATGCCAAGACACTGCCTGAAGGAACCGTGAAATTTTGTTAGTTAAAGGAAATAAAGGCCACACAATCTTGGGTTCTCCTTTCATCCACATGCCCTGATTTACATTATAGATTCATTCCAAATTGTTTCTATTTGTCTCTCAACACGGCATGCTCCATATGGAGGCCTAATGAACACATTAACAAAACCTGTGGTGATCCATTTGTAAAGGACAAATTGGTTCCTCACTGAAAGAATCATTCCACACATGTATCCACAAGTTCAGATATGCACAGCCCTGTGGATGAATATGGGCCTAACCCATTTTAGACAGATTTAATGTCTTAAAATCCAAGTTAATATTTTATTTCTCCTTTGATTCTGAATTTACTTACACTTGAAGTAAAGAAGAAAAGCTGTTTCTAAAATGTTAGATTCATTACATTGCTTTATGAACTCAAGTAATTCTAGATATTCCAGGATCCTTTTATGCCATATTATTTATATGTATTATATAATGTATATATATAATATATACATACTATTTCTTAGGTTTTCTCCTGTTGTATATGGTAAGAAAATTTCAACCTATAAATTTGAATGCATGTGCACAGCTACATTTGAATGAATATGTTATCAAAAATGGAATGCTGAGACGGAAATGTGTTTTAATGAATGGTCTAACCTAAGCTCTTTCTGAAATGACAAGGTAGACAAATCATTTGGCCTGCTCTTAAATTTCTATGTACTGAAACCAACAATACCATTCTAGTCACAAACACATTATGATTATCCTAGTGTTAAGGGAAAACCAGGTTTTAAATCATGCAAAACTAGAGAAAAGTGACTGCCTTTTGCATATTTCCTCAAGGTTACCTCATATTTTAGAAATTATTCAGCTGCTGTATTGTGAATATATATTAGCTAAAATTGTTTTTTTCTATTTGAGCTCCCGTGGATGAGTCTAAAAAAGTATTTTGTGTGTAACTTAGGAAAAGTTAATGAATCTCCGCCTTCTACAGAGTTAGTTAACAACTGAGCTGCCTCTAGAATTCTAGGGTCTTTACAGAGCCCTCTCTATCTCTCTCTGCCCACATCAACCCATAGCTACGGCTCTCCCTATACCAGCATCTATATGTGGAGATATGAAATGATGGTTAATTTTCTTGGTCAATTTGATTGGGCCATAGGGTGCCCAGACATTTGGTCACACATTATTCTAGGTGTGTCTGGGAGGGTGGTTGTGGGTGAGATGAACAGTTGAATCAGTGGACTGAGTAGAGCAGAGGGCCCTGCTCAGCGTGCGTGGGCCTCATTCAACCTACTGAAGGAAGGCCTGAAGAGAACAAAAAGATTGAGTGAGCAAGAGCTCTGTTTCTGCCTATCTTTGAGCTGAGGTGTTGGTCTTCTTGCCTTTGACTCAGACTCAGACTGAAACTGAAGCGTAGGCTCTCCTGTGCTCCAGCTCACAGAGTGCAGACCCTGGGACTCCCCACCTCCATGATCACTGAGCCAATTCCATGTAGTAAATACATTCAATATCTTTGTGTGTGTACCTAATAGGTGTGTCTGTAGTGTGTAGGTACGTATGTAAATATCCATATTGTGTGTGCACATGCGTGCGCACACAAAGACACACACACAAACACACAGCCCCTGGGAGTGGTTTAGGACACAGCTGCCTCCATCGTTACTGGTTCGAGAAGGAAAGCTGTTGGTCGTTATCCACAGGGACCTGGGAGCAATAAATGGATGGTGAGAGTGTATCACCCAAGCCTAGAATGTGACACGTGTACTGCTGGCTGGTTTGGGCCTCTGAGCTTTTATAGCAAACATAACTTGAAAGTTAATCTCATATTTTTTCCTTTAAAAAAAAGTCAGCATTTATGACATTCATTTATGCAGTGTTTTCTCTTCGCTGTTGTCACAAATTCTGCCACTCTTCCTGAATCCTGTCTCTGCACTGTGTTGCTAGGCAATTCCTGACACAGCTGGATTTCAAGAAACATATGGACGAGTGCATGTAATCGCATCCTCCAGAAAAAGCCAGCACCCTTCCACTCACCGTTCACTCCTCACACCATACTGAGACAACAAAGACCCTTCATTTAGTCACAGCTACTTTGACATACTTGGAGAAGTTATTTTAAAGAATTATATATAGAAACAGTGGTAAGGTTAAAAAAAGTAAAATATAAAAATATATATTTCTAATAAAAAATTGAAATTTTGCTAATAGTGATGGCTCATCATATCCCATTCCAAAAACATTTTTAATGCTGAATCTTCTTTATTAAATTTTATTTACTTTTTTAAATAAAACTGATGTTAATACCTTTAATTGACATTCATCTATTTTAGTAATATTTCACGGGAATGAAATTTCTTACAGTGAATAATATCTAATATCTTTAGATCTCAGAATTGATTGTTCAAAAATATTTACTAGAGGTATATGTGAAAGAGCTCAGATAGACATTTTATGGAACACAAAAGATAGAGAAAATATAGTTCTTGCTCCAGAAAATTACCGTTGAATCTTGTTATGAATACCATTCTTATTTCACAGAGAACGTAGCTTCATTTTGTGTTTTTTTTTTTCTGATTATCTAAATAACATATGCTTGTTGTAAAAGGTAGATAAAAAGAAAATAGAAATAACGTATAAGGAAGAAAATACTAATCCATAAAAAAATCTGACCCCTGACAGGTCCATCTTTGATTGATGCTTCCATGTCTACGCACACACACATCCATCTAAACGGATTCACACCATCACACCATTGCATCAAATATGCCTTCCTGCTTTAAGCCCTCTGCTCTCCTCCAGTTACTCTGCCCTCAGTTTACAGCCACCTCTACCACGTTGGGTGTCTTTCCAACCTTTCTACTTTTCACTTCCAATAAAGAGACACACAAGTGGATAAAAGAAATAGCAGAGCATAGTTCATGTTTCAAAATACTGTTAAATTTCTCCAGGTCACAAACACCAAGTAAAAGTTTAAATTTTCTTTGAGTAGAAGTAACATACGGTGCCTTTACCATGATGTCGTAGGTCCCCAGAGCAGAATTGCCTGGTAAAAAGAGAGGCATCCTTTCAGCATTTTGGTCTTGCTGACATTGTTGTGGAAGATGGCTTCTCAGGATGTAACTGATGGTTGTTGTTAAAGTTGTCCTTTGTGAGCTCCATTCCTCTTTCACTGGAACCATCATTTCTGAGGGCAGGTACACTGCTGCTGAGAGCTAACTGGTGGGCAGACAGGCACCTAGAAGAAAGAGTGGATAGAAATGTGTTTTTCCAGGCCTCCATCGTCCGAGCATGGTATCACTTCTTGGTGTTGTTAAAATGTGATCTGAATCCATATCTACACTGGAGATTGTCTTCGACTTCCTTTGCTATTAGGCCACTGGCTGAGTTTATGGAAGAGGTCATTGTGCCAGCAGTCACCTGAGCCCCCTGGAGTTTGATGCTCAAAGTCAGCTTTGCAAAGGTTATGAGGGTTAGAACCCTGTAAACTGAAAGCTCTCTGCCCCATTTGTTGTGCTGGGGAATGCCCTTAGTGGCAGCTGTCTTATTTGTCAAAGTCTATCCATACATACTGGAAATATTGTTGGTAACAAATCCATTAGTGTAGAAATGAAGAAAATAAAGTGGAAGAAAAAGGTCAATATGAAAATAATGACTGACCTTATATTTTGTCATCACCAACCTGGATTGCAGTCCTTCATAAATGGTTGCTACTTAAACTACCACTGAGACCATGTAGGACCATCAGAGAGGACTATTCTAACAATAAAGGAGGTGAGGGATCGTGTCTCTTAGGAGTCGTTCAGTTCTGCCTGGAAGTGGGGTCTCTCTTGCAGGTTTCTCCCAGGCTCTGATGGCAGAGTGTTGTCTAAGGTCAAATCAACTTGATGAATAAGATAAAATAAGAACGCCTTGTATTTTTAAGTGCTGTGCATGTTTCACAGTGCTTTCCTGTACGTTAGCTTGTTTAAAAACACAACACCTCTCCGAAATTGGAACCCTGGAGAGTCCCAGCAGGAGCAGAATTGGAGCCCAACGCCCTCCCTCCTGCTTAGGGAGGCCCATTTCTGGTTTCACACACCCATATGGTGTCACAGAGCAGGGAGCTCGACACTCAGTGACCCTCAAGGAATGTGTGGTGGAGGAGGGACAGATGGAGTGAATGGAAACAATATGATGAATGTCAAGATGTGTATAGACTCAGTCTCACCATCCCTACCCCCAGATACCGACACCCTCCAATTTCTCCAGAAAAGTGTAAGATACTAAGCAATATAAAAACACTGGCATTCATAGATTTTCATGAGTGGGTGAAATCAAGTTAAAGAAAGAGGAGGCCGCCATGTGCCCTGGTTATGCCTGTGATAAAAGAGATCACACACAATCACAAACAGCCTCCTTTCACTGTCCTGGGGAGGTGGGGGGGAGATGATGTACTATTGTCACACAGCCCACAGGAGAATCCCCTTCTTGGCTTCAGGGGACTCATCCTGGAGTCTGCTCTGGAAGCCTCCTGTGTTCGTCTAGCACCTTAACTTTACTGATCATGGCCTATTGGAAGCATTAGGGGCAGGATGCTTATTCTTTTAGAAAAATGCCATAGAAACAACATACTGTTTGTGACTAGGATAGGTTCATTCAACTCCTACAGAATAGTGTGCAGAACTTCACTGGAGCAGCACGAGGTCTTCATTATTAAGAGAAAGGTCGTGTTTGTTTTTTTTGTTTGTTTGTTTTCTTTTTTTTACTTTAAAAAAATTTTTTTTCTTAATAATTTTTTATTTTAATAACTTTATTTTATTTTACCTTACTTTATTTTATTTTATTTTATCCTCTTTCTTTCTTTCTTTCTTTCTTTTTCTACCTTTTATTCTGACCCGCATGGATGAAAATCTCTTGGTGCTGCAGCCAGGAGTCAGTGCTGTGCCTCTGAAGTGGAAGAGCCAACTTCAGGACACTGGTCCATAAGAGACATCCCAGCTCCACGTAATATCAAATGGCAAAAATCTCCCAGAGATCTCCATCTCAACATCAACACCCAGCTTCACTCAATGACCAGCAAGCTACATTGCTGGACACCCTATGCCAAACAACTAGCAACACAGGAACACAACCCCACCCATTAGCAGAGAGGCTGCCTAAAATCATAATAAGTCCACAGAAAACCCCAAAACACACCACCAGACGTGAACCTGCCCACCAGAAAAACAAGATCCAGCCTCATCCATCAGAACATAGACACTAGTCCCCACCACCAGGAAGCCTACAAAACCCACTGAACCAACTTTAGCCACTGGGGACAGACACCAAAAACAACGGGAACTACGAACCTGCAGCCTGCAAAAAGGAGACCCCAAACACAGTAAGATAAGCAAAATGAGGACACAGAAAAACACACAGCAGATGAAGGAGCAAGATAAAAGCCCACCAGACATAACAAATGGACAGGAAATAGGCAGTCTACCTGAAAAGAATTCAGAATAATGATAGTAAAGATGATCCAAAATAGAATAGAGAAAATGCAAGAAACATTTAACAAGGACCTAGAAGAACTAAAGATAAAACAAAAAATGATGAACAACACAATAAATGAAATGAAAAATACTCTAGAAGGGATCAATAGCAGAATAACTGAGGCAGAAAACGGATAAGTGACCTGGAAGATAAAATAGTGGAAATAACTACTGCAGACCAGAATAAACAAAAAAGAATGAAAAGAACTGAGGACAGTCTCAGAGACCTCTGGGACAATGTTAAACGCACCAACATTCGAATTATAGGGGTCCCATAAGAAGAGAAAAAGAAAGGGACTGAGAAAATATTTGAAGAGATTATAGTTGAAAACTTCCCAAATATGGGAAAGGAAATAGTTAATCAAGTCCAGGAAGCACAGAGAGTCCCATACAGGATAAATCCAAGGAGAAACATGCCAATACACATATTAATCAAACTGTCAAAAATTAAATACAAAGAAAGCATATTAAAAGCAGCAAGGGAAAAACAACAAATAACACACAAGGGAATCCCCATAAGGTTAACAGCTGATCTTTCAGCAGAAACTCTGCAAGCCAGAAGGGACTGGCAGGATACATTTAAAGTGATGAAGGAGAAAAACCTACAACCAAGATTACTCTACCCAGCAAGGATCTCATTCAGATTTGATGGAGAATTAAAACCTTTACAGAGAAGCAAAAGCTGAGAGAGTTCAGCACCACCAAACCAGCTTTACAACAAATGCTAAAGGATCTTCTCTAGGCAAGAAACACAAGAGAAGGAAAAGACATATAATAACAAACACAAAACAATTAAGAAAATGGGAATAGGAACATACATACCGATAATTACCTTAAATGTAAATGGATTAAATGCTCCCACCAAAAACACTGACTGGCTGAAATGATACAAAAACAAGACCCATATATATGCTGTCTACAAGAGACCCACTTCAGACCTAGAGACACATACAGACTGAAAGTAAGGGGATGGAAAAAGATATTCCATGCAAAAGGAAACCAAAAGAAAGCCAGAGTAGCAATTCTCAAATCAGACAAAATAGACTTTAAAATAAAGACTATTACACCAGTCAAAGAAGGACACTACATAATGATCAAGGGATCGATCCAAGAAGAAGATATAAAAATTGTAAATATTTATGCACCCAACATAGGAGCACCTCAATACATAAGGCAAATACTAACAGCCATAAAAGGGGAAATCGACAGTAACACATTCATAGTAGGGGACTTTAACACCCCACTTTCACCAATGGACAGATCATCCAAAATGAAAATATAAATAAGGAAACACAGCTTTAAATGATACATTAAACAAGATGGACTTAATTGATATTTATAGGACATTCCATCTAAAAACAACAGAATACACATTTTTCTCAAGTGCTCATGGAACATTCTCCAGGATAGATCATATCTTGGGTCACAAATCAAGCCTTGTTAAATTTAAGAAAATTGAAATTGTATCAAATATCTTTTCCAACCACAATGCTATGAGATTAGATATCAGTTACAGGAAAAGATCTGTAAAAAATACAAACACATGGAGGCTAAACAATACACTACTTAATAATGAAGTGATCACTGAAGAAATCAAATAGGAAATCAAAAAATACCTAGAAACAAATGACAATGGAAACACGACGACCCAAAACCTATGGGACACAGCAAAAGCAGTTCTAAGAGGGAAGCTTATAGCAATGCAATCCTACCTTAAGAAATAGGAAACATCTCGAATAAACAACCTAACCTTGCACCTAAAGCAATTAGAGAAAGAAGAACAAGAAAACCCCAAAATTAGCAGAAGGAAAGAAATCATAAAGATCAGATCAGAAATAAATGAAAAAGAAATGAAGGAAACGATAGAAAAGATCAATAAAACTAAAAGCTGGTTCTTTGAGAAGATAAACAAAATTGATAAACCACTAGCCAGACTCATCAAGAAAAAAAGGGAGAAGACTCAAATCAATAGAATTAGAAATGAAAAAGGAGAAGTAACAACTGACACTGCAGAAATACAAAAGACCATGAGAGATTCCGACAAGCAACCCTATGCCAATAAAATGGACAACCTGCAAGAAATGGACAAATTGTTAGAAATGCACAACCTGCCAAGACTGAATCAGGAAAAAATAGAAAATATGACCAGAGCAATCACAAGCACTGAAATTGAACCTGTGATTAAAAATCTTCCGACAAACAAAAGCCCAGGGCCAGATGGCTTCACAGGCGAATTCTATCAAACATTTAGAGAAGAGCTAACACCTATCCTTCTCAAACTCTTCCAAAATATAGCAGAGGGAGGAACACTCCCAAACTCATTCTACGAGGCCACCATCACCCTGATACCAAAACTAGATAAGGATGTCACAAAGAAAGAAAACTACAGGCCAATATCACTGATGAACATAGATGCAAAAGTCCTGACCAAAATAGTAGCAAACAGAATCCAACAGCACATTAAGAGGATCATACACCATGATCAAGTGCGGTTTATTCCAGGAATGCAAGGATTCTTCAATATACACAAATCAATCAATGTGATAAACCATATTAACAAACTGAAGGAGAAAAACCATATGATCATCTCAATAGATGCAGAGAAAGCTTTCAACAAAATTCAACACCCGTTTATGATAAAAACCCTGCAGAAAGTAGGCATAGAGGGAACTTTCCTCAACATAATAAAGGCCATATATGACAAAGCCACAGCCAACATTGTCCTCAGTGGTGAAAAACTGAAAGCATTTCCACTAAGATCAGGAATAAGACAAGGTTGCCCCCCTCACCACTTTTATTCAACATAATTTTGGAAGTTTTAGCCACAGCAATCAGAGAAGAAAAGGAAATAAAAGGAATCCAAATCTGAAAAGAAGAAGTAAAGCTGTCACTGTTTGCAGATGACATGATACTATACATAGAAAATCCTAAAGATTCTACCAGAAAATTACTAGAGCTAATCAATGAATTTGGTAAAGTAGCAGGATACAAAATTAATGCACAGAAATCTCTGGCATTCCTATACACTAATGATGAAAAATCTGAAAGTGAAATCAAGAAAACACTCCCATTTACCATTGCAGCAAAAAGAGTAAAATATCTAGAAATAAACCTACCTAAGGAGACAAAAGACCTGTATGCAGAAAATTATAAGACACTGATGAAGGAAATTAAAGATGATACAAATAGATGGAGAAATATACTATGTTCTTGGGTTGGAAGAACCAGCATTGTGAAAATGACGTTACTACCCAAAGCAGTCTACAGATTCAATGCAATCCCTATCAAACTACCACTGGCATTTTTCACGGAACTAGAACAAAAAATTTCACAATTTGTATGGAAGCACAAAAGACCCCGAATAGCCAAAGCAATCTTGAGAACGAAAAACGGAGCTGGAGGAATCAGGCTTCCTGACTTCAGACTATACTACAAAGCTACAGTAATCAAGACAGTATGGTACTGGCACAAAAACAGAAAGATAGATCAATGCAACAGGATAGAAAGCCCAGAGATAAACCCACGCACATATGGTCACCTTATCTTTGATAAAGGAGGCAGGAATGTACAGTGGAGAAAGGACAGCCTCTTCAATAAATGGTGCTGGGAAAACTGGACAGGTACGTATAAAAGTATGAGATTAGATCACTCCCTAACACCATACACAAAAATTAGCTCAAAATGGATTAAAGACCTAAATGTAAGGCCAGAAACTATCAAACTCTTAGAGGAAAACATAGGCAGAACACTCTATGACATAAATCACAGCAAGATCCTTTTTGACCCACCTCCTAGAGAAATGGAAATAAAAACAAAAGAAACAAATGGGACCTAATGAAACTTCAAAGCTTTTGCACAGCAAAGGAAACCATAAACAAGACGAAAAGACAACCCTCAGAATGGGGGAAAATATTTGCAAATGAAGCAACTGACAAAGGATTTATCTCCAAAATATACAAGCAGCTCATGCAACTCAATAACAAAAAAACAAACAACCCAATCCAAAAATGGGCACAAGACCTAAATAGAGATTTCTCCAAAGAAGACGTACAGACTGCCAGCAAACACATGAAAGAATGCTCAACATCATTAGAGAAATACAAATCAAAACTACAATGAGGTATCACCTCACACTGGTCAGAATGGCCATCATCAAAAAATCTAGAAACGGGCTTCCCTGGTGGCGCAGTGGTTGAGAGTCCGCCTGCCGATGCAGGGGACACGGGTTCGTGCCCCGGTCTGGGAGGATCCCACATGCCGCGGAGCGGCTGGGCCCGTGAGCCATGGCCGCTGAGCCTGCGCGTCCGGAGCCTGTCCTCCGCAACGGGAGAGGCCACAACAGTGAGAGGCCCGCGTAACGCATAAAAAAAAAAAAAAAAAAAAAAAAATCTAGAAACAATAAATGCTGGAGAGGGTGTGGAGAAAAGGGAACACTCTTGCACTGCTGGTGGGAATGTGAATTGGTACAGCCACTATGGAGAACAGTATGGAGGTTCCTTAATAAACTACAAATAGAACTACCATATGACCCAGCAATCCCACTACTGGGCATATACCCTGAGAAAACCATAATTCAAAAAGAGTCATGTACCAAAATGTTCATTGCAGCTCTATTTACAATAGCCAGTAGATGGAAACAACCTAAGTGTCCATCATCAGATGAATGGATAAAGAAGATGTGGCACATATATACAATGGAATATTACTGAGCCATAAAAAGAAACGAAATTGAGCTCTTTGTAATGAGGTGGATAGACCTAGAGTCTGTCATACAGAGTGAAGTAAGTCAGAAAGGGAAAGACAAATTCCGTATGCTAACACATATATATGGAATTTAAGAAAAAAAAAAGGTCATGAAGAACCTAGGGGTAAGACAGGAATAAAGACACAGACCTGCTAGAGAATGGACTTGAGGATATGCGGAGGGGGAAGAGTAAGCTGTGACAAAGCGAGAGAATGGCATGGACATATATACACTACCAAACATAAAATAGATAGCTAGTGGGAAACAGCCGCATAGCACAGGGAGATCAGCTCGGTGCTTTGTGACCACCTAGAGGGATGGGATAGGGAGTTTGGGAGGGAGGGAAACGCAAGAGGGAAGAGATATGGGAACATATGTACATGTATAACTGATTCACTTTGTTATAAAGCAGAAACTAACACACCATTGTAAAGCAATTATACTCCAATAAAGATTTTTTAAAAAAACCAAAGAGAAAGGTCAATGGAAAAAGATTTTAATCATGAAGTAAAGCCTTTTTTTTCTTTTGGGTTTTTCGTTTCCAAAAAGAAAGTGCACAACAAACTTAGGACGAATTTATAGGGCATTTCTCACATCATATTTTATGCAAATCGTAATCATTCCATATGTTGTTTGGCTTGTTTATGAAGTTTGAGGGTAACTATTTAGAAAAATGTATGCCTAATGGGATCTGAAAAAGCTTATGCTTTTAGAGAGAAACCCATATGTCACTGCTAACAGATACATTCTTCTAAGATATAGATTCTCTCTGTAAGTAATTTCTTCCTCCATAAATTAATTCTCCTTACCCACCTTGGCTTTGGTTTTATATTAAAAAGGCAAACTATTTCATCATTTAAAATGGGAGATTGAGTAGTACATTTGGTTATTCCTTCCTGTCCAAGTTTTTTACAAAAAAATTCTTAGATTATTTTACCAGTGTTTATCACCAATTATACTAACATAAGAAATGTTATGATTTTTAAAGAAAAGCCTACTCTTTATGTATCTGATATGCCAAACAACCAAATGTATAGTGAGAATCATAGTGAGACACCCCAGACCCCATCTGCTTTCCAAAGTTGGAAGTGTCTTTTATCATAAATTCATACATTTAGGAGTTGGCAGCCTAGAGGAACAGAGGAGAAATGGCAAAAAGACCATGAGAAGCCCCTTTTGTTCAGTTTCACCATGAGCAGGTCCATGGGCCTGTGTGGATTTGGGGCTGATTTAAGGCAGGAACAGGTTGGGGCTGATGTCATGAAGACCTGAAAGTCAAAGATTACATGGTAGGACAATGTCGTTTCTTTGGATGCAGAAGCTGGCAGTCTTGAGGGCTGAGTTGTGTCCCCACACAATTCATATATTTTGTGCTAACCCCCAGGACCAGAATGTGACTGTGTTTGGAGATTTGTCTTCACAGAGGTGATGAAGGTAAAATGGGGTCCCTAGAGTGGGCCCTGATCCCATAGGACTGGTGTTCTTATAAGAGGAGGAGATGAGGACCCAGACGTACACAAAGAAACTACCACATGAAGACACAGGGAGGAGACATATCTACATGCCCAGGAGAGAAGCCTCGAGAGGAACCAGCCCTGCAGACATCTCAACCGTGGACTTGCAGCCTCCAGGACTGGGAGACAATGAATGTCTATTGTCTAAGTTGCCACTCTGGGGTATTTTGCTATGGGAACCTGAGCTCACTAATACAGGCTTTGAGGGGGTTCTGTGGGCTCAGAGAGATCCTAGTAGGATTAGTCCCATGCAAGGGGTGGCTGGGGGCAGCCTCCTGGTGGGTGAACCACACCCCAGCCTCCAGAGGACCAGCAAGTCCCTCTCTTCTTGGTCCTAGAGAGAGGTTTGCAAATGCACATGGAGCATAATGCAGGAAGTTCTACTTTCTTTTTAACCTGCACAACCTACTAAACCATAAGAGATGACGTGTCCACAGGAACAGAGAGGAGAACGCTGAGTGACCACACCTACAAAGCTGCAATACACCCTACTGATGCCAGTGTATCTATTTAGAACAAAAATATAGCCTTCCCATGGGGGTCAAAGGTTTTAGTTGTGGCTTTGACCGGAAAATAGAAAATATAAATAAATTAGGATTACTATTTTGGGGGTAAATTTTATGCATATTTTTCCCAGGTTGACACTGAACAGACCAAGTTTTTCAGTCATAAGCTTTGAAAACATCTTTCGGGATGCCAAGAAGAAGGCAACATTTTATTCTCAGATGTCAATCAAAATTGCTCCAACTTTTTAGGTATTTTGACTAATATCACAAATATTTTCTAGGCATGGAAAAATATCTCTACACCTCTAGATAGCAAATTTAAGAGCTTCTATAAATGACAGACAAGAAATATGTATTTACCTTCAAATAAATTTTTACAAATGTGAAGCTTTGATTCTGAGTTTACCTTTTCTTTATTCTAGTGATGAAGAAAGAGAAATAAAGGTTTATGCAATAAATGAGGACCTTCAGCCATGGGATTGCTTATAAAAATGAGTAAGGAGAAGGAATAACATAGAACTTTCAAAATACTTCAAAGCAAACGTATTGTTTTCCAATGCTGAGTCACAATTTCTAAAATCTTGGCAGCTAAAAACAACGTATATTTATTATCTCAAAGTTTCCATGATCAGGAGCCTGCTCGGGGTCTCACAGGACTGCAGCGGAGATGTTGGATGGTCTGTAATTTCACCTGGAACTCGGGATTTTCTTCCAGGCTCACAGGGTTGTCGGCCGAATTCAGTTTCCTGCAGCTGTGGAGACGGAAGCCCTGGTTTTTGCCAGCTGTCACTGGGGAGCTCTCAGCAACGCACGATAGTGACATCCATCCCCTTTGCTAGAGGCCACGTGGCAGGTCCCACCTGTGCTCATGGGGAGTGGACTCCACAAGTACCACCATGATGTCACCTCAACAGGGAAAGGGAATACTAAGGGTTGTGATTGTGAAAACATATAACACAACTGAAGGTGAGTTATTGAAGGAACCAGAGGTAATTTAAAAGGAAGGTGTTAACTGGACATAACAAGGTGAGGTCTTCATAAACTAAAGGTGAGAGAGATGTTGACATTTCAGGTACGTGAAGGAGAAAAAGCAGAAGTGAGGGAGAAGAGAAGTAAAAACCTGAAAGATGCAATAGTAACTAAAATTCCTCTGAAATTCATTACAGTGCAGAATTCATTAAAATGCAAAATTCAGTAAGTGACATGAAAAACCATCTTAGAAGAGAAAAAGTGCAAAGAGAAGAAAGTATCATGAGGAGATGATAAAAATGGAAGGCAGAGAGAAAGACCTAATTTGAATATTTAAGACACCTGTGAACGTGGAAAAACTGGAACAGATGCCAAGAGTAAAGACACAAGATAAAATCCAGAAGTGAAAAAACAACATGGTATACGATTATTTTTTGTTTAAATAAAATAACTACAAAAAAGTAGGGCAAATTTTCACTATAAAACTAAAAAAATGTTGTACAGGCATATTGTTAATTTTAAAAATTCCAAAGAATAAATAAAGATCATAGTAGCCTCCTAATTCCCTCTAGTTCTAATTTCCAAAGGACAATGATGAATCATTTTAGAGTACTTTTAGTAAAAATGAAAACTTGAGAATTTTATAACCAGCCAAGTTTTCATTGACATGTCATGGTACCAAAAATAAAAGTATCAGAAAAAATGTTATGCAAATTATAAATTATTCTCTTGTGTTTCTTGAAAAAAAAAAAGAATTTAAACACAATTTCAACTACAAATTTATCAGACAATAAACACTTTAAAGCTAAACTAATGTGATTTAGGACTAAAGTAGGATGAAAAACATGGAATACAGTAACTGATGATGAGCATTGAAAACTGGTAAGCGTAAACCTGGGTCACATATTCTAAATGTGATAAATGGGGGTCAATAAATTTTAAATTAGATGATTGTTAAATAAAAATTTTAAAAAGACTAGGTATTCATCAGCGTGGACATAAGAAGTGGTGTGTGTAATATACATGTATAAGTCCCTCCCCTCCCAGAAGCCAAAATATGTTTTGATAATTAGATAAGTAAAAACAATTAAAAGGAATAGTTTTGTATTTTTCCTTCCAAATTACTGGCATATATAAATAGAAAAAAAAAAAAAAGGAAGATCAGGGGAAAAAATGAAATAAAAACATAGCAGAAGAAAACAGTAGCTTCCTGAAAGACAATGAATCTCATACTGGGTCTTAAAAACATTTGAAACAGTATCACCAAAATACATGAAACAAACAACTGATAAAAAAAAAAATAACAGAAATTTATAAGGAGTGGAGTATACAGAACCACATCAGCCTTGATATAACAAATAGACATAAAAGAGCTTAAAACACATAAAATTAATATGCAATTAATAAAAATATAAATATCTCCAGTTGTATTATATACTAAAAACAGACTATCTTTTGAGTGCCCATATTCAAAATTAAGCCTGTATACTAGATCATTCATAAATTCCCAAGTGTAGAAAAATACCAGCCATATTTGTTTGACATATGTGACACAATAGCAGAATTTTAAACTTATCCCTTGCACATGTGTGGGTATATTTTTTCTTAAATGATATATTTTTTCTTAAATTTTCTTAAATTTCTTAAATGATATTTTTTCTTAAGTGTCATTTAGAACATTTGTTTGGGATTTAGCTTTAATTCGGAAGTTCACATCTAATTCACTAAGCCGCTGAGCTCTTTGCTTCCATGTCCATGATCAGTTCTGGTTGCTGCAGCTGAGCCAATATTCATCAAATTCTACTCATGAGCAGTCCTTTTTTTTTAATAAACAAGATAATGAATGGTCAAAAGTTGTTCAGTGTTCTAGCCCCAGAAAGTACATCTGGAGTGTTAGTCATGGATTCATTTCTCAAAAGTTAATATGTGGGGCTACCCTGGTAGCGCAGTGGTTGGGAGTCTGCCTGCCGATGCAGGGGACGTGGGTTCGTGCCCCAATCCAGGAGGGTCCCACGTGCCGCGGACCGGCTGGGCCCGTGAGCCTTGGCTGCTGGGCCTGCGCATCCAGAGCCTGTGCTCCGCAGCAGGAGAGGCCCCAGCAGTGAGAGGCCTGCGTACCGCAAAAAAAAAAAAAAAAAGTTAATATATGCCTATTGATAACATCAAAGACCTGCTCCTTTAGAAAATAAAGTAACTATTAAAGCAGGCGGGCAGAGCATCCCCCAGTACTCCCAGGCTGATCTCTTTGGATGCAAAAGAAACATTTCCCTAAATATTATACAGAATGGCTGTTAAGAAATTTCCATATAAAGGAAACTCTGTCGGGTTCTTCTTCCAGAAGATGAATCGGTCGTCTCCTCCAGATAGGAGTTTCACAGGTATTTTTGAGAATCAGACACTCACTCCTAACTCTATCACAGCTGCCTGATCCACAGAAAAAGCAGTCCTTCTACAAGATGTCTACTTGGTACTCAACCCTTTCTTTCCTATCCCACACATTTCCATTTCAAGGTCCAGCCCACCTCCCAGTACATTCAGCCAGTACCCGCAGAAGCTGCACAAGGCAGTAGGGCTGAACACTCACTCCTGGGGCCCCCAGACACCACCCTGAAAATAGCTGGGGAAATGTAGTGCTGTAGAGGCAGAAAATTATACTTTACCAATTATCTGAAAACGCGTTTGCAGATACAGATGATAGCTATACTGTTTTTCTTTTGTGACTTTTAATTCCTGTATAGCCCCAACTCTTCAGTGTATTTGTTTAGAATAATGAGAGGAGGTATAAATGTGTACATTCATTTACAAGCTTCAAACACAGAAAGAGTAGCTGTATCATGCATAAAAAATCATTTGAGGGCTTCCCTGGTGTCTCAGTGGTTGAGAGTCCGCCTGCCGATGCAGGGGTCGCGGGTTCGTGCCCTGGTCCGGGAAGATCCCACACGCCGCGGGGTGGCTGGGCCCATGAGCCATGGCCACTGAGCCTAAGCATCCGGAGCCTGTGCTCTGCAGCGGGAGAGGCCACAACAGTGAGAGGCCCCTGTACCGGAAAAAAAAAAAAAATCATTTGAGTTTGTATAGCATCTTTTACTTAAGTATCAATGAAAAATGTTAACCATTTAATTGACTCTATCTATAACAAAATATCCTTGGACTTAGGAATGGATTCTGGAATGCATTAATCTTTTCCTTACAGATTGGTCAGTTCAGACTCAAAAATGCCCAGGTTGGCCAAGGATGAAGCTGTCTCTCCACGCCAGCAGACTGCTTAAGGAGCTGTTGTCTATCTCTGTTTCTAAAGAGGTTGCTCAGAAGTATCCTCATTCATGAAGCATATTGACTGAGGGAATCTGTGTGCCAGGAGCTGCTCGGGGTGCTGAAGCCAGAGCAGTAAACAGAGCAGGGGAATCTCCCCTCCCCCAGGGAGTGTTGCTGTGAGAAAAGGCTGAACATGACGCAACCAGCACAGTGTGCACATGCAGAGTGGTGACAGGTGACAGGAGAGATGGAGAGAAATGCATCAGGAAAGGGGCTGACTCACAGAGAGAATGATTCAGATGGCCTTGCCAAGAAGGGGAGAGGGGGCCAGGCCCAGGCTGGGGGATGTTCCAGGTGGATGTGACAGGGATCAGGGGCTGAAATGTGTGGGGGAGGACAGAGGGAACCATAAGGAGAGATGCTGCATGAATGAGTGGCTCAGACCCATTCAGGACAGTCAGAGATTATAGGGGAAACGGAGATGGAACTGGGTGGACAAAACAGTGAGAAGAAGGGTGGACACTCGCCTGGCACTGGGAGGAGTTTGGGGGAGGAACCAGCCCCCAGAGGAGCTGTGCCCTTGAGCAGACCCGGTTTCAGCCAGCCTAGAAGAGCAAATAAAGAACTGGCCTGAGATTCGGAGATTTTGCTAACCTTTGACTTGCAGTTCTGGAGGCCAAAGTGGCAGGATTGTAGGAATTGAGAAGTGTGAATTGGGGTCAGGAAAGAGGTCGATGAGAGCATGGGAGGAGGCATGGCCTCAGGTCCTGGTTATTCAGGTACCGGGACTCTAAATGATGGCATTTTACTGACAGCTGGTAATGACTGTTGTGTCACATTTCTGTGGTGTGTCCACTGCACAAGTCCCTGGTTTATTTATATCCCTTCCCCCTAGAAACCAAGCCCATTCCCTTCTTTTATTCTCAACTTCTGCAAAGAAATCTTCCCCTACTTTTATCCCAAAGTGATCACTCTCTTGTATTTTCACAGCGCTCTCTCGTATTTTAACTCAATCACATTTCTCGCTTATCTAGTTTCTGTACATGGGTGCATTGTGTCTCTTCCAAGCTCATTGGCATCCTCCCTAAAGCTTGCCATGGTGCCTTTCCAATAGCAAGTGTTTACTGAATTGATTAAATATTGATACTAAAACCTGTCATATGTTTAAATAGGATAATATTGTTAGTATTAAGTTACCGTGAAAATGCAACTTGAATTTAGGTTGTCCTCTGCCATAGAGGTTGCCTGGATCCCCCATTTCTCGGCCAGGGGAAACTCGAAGGCCCCCTGTCCCCCCCAGTAACTACTTCTGCATGTTCTCCAAGATTCCTCAGCATGTCCAGACCTGCTTCATGTGATCCATGGAGTTAACCTAAAGAAAGCATTTGGAGGAATATGCTGACAGCCACGGGGATCTGAGTGTGGTCCCCATTCCTACAAGGAACCAATCCATGCCAGACTTTCCTAGCTTCTAAGTTCATACTGGCGACTCCACTTTCTCTCTTTGCCTGCCTGCAGGCAATGCCCATCACCCATCACACATGCTTTTGCTTGCTCCATGGTCTAACCACCCTCCTCTCTTACCCTTTTCTTCTTTCTTTCTGCAGAGAAGTAAGTACATTCAAGTTGGCTGGTCATGCCGAGAAGCATCCCTTTTCCCTGACACCTTGGGGGACCCCAACACCCAGGGTCTTGACTTGATCTGCACTGAGGGTAGAAAATATTTTTCCAAACAATGATTTTCCCCCATCTGATGCCTGATGTGGAACCCCTTCACATATAAGTGTGAAAGATGGAGAATGTCAGAGTCGCAAAAGTTTTATGTATTTGGTTTAAAGGTGTGATGTAATTCTTAGTATTTCAGTGGTATCTGCACTGAGCAAAATAAAGAAAAATGAAAAACTCATTCTTTCTGATTTTCTGCTCTCAAAATTCCAAGCAATTATCCTGCATGCTTGCATGATTTTTTAACTGATTTGGTAGAATATGTAAGTTGCTCAGGTATCATGTAGAGGTAATCTGAGACATTCATCTTGATTTCCTTATTCCCTCAGGTACCATTTCCTAATAAAGATATGCACTCCTTAAAATCGGTGTCATAAATATAGACAGCTGACTCATAATGCTAACTAACAGGATTTCAGTCTTTTCTCCAAAGAATGTGCAAAGCAATTCAGCTCCAGTCCAAGTGGAAAAAAAATCTCTGAAACTTGTATTTTTAGCAGGCATCTCACTTCATTATATAAGAATGCTGAGAAAAAGTATAAACCCATACCTGGTATAGGAAAACCATCCAGGGGGCATGCCCTGCCCTTTTCCCCCAGGTGCTCTGGTTGTACTCATGCTTCTCAAAGAGGTCCTGAAATATTAGTCACAATCAGTAGATTAAGAAACAATTACTGGGGACCTGTTCTGTACAGAGGCCTCTACTTGATCCCCTGGGACAAATAATGGGACATAAGACATGCTCTCACAAAAAAATTATGTAATGTTGTTGCAGTCCTAAAATTGACATCAACTTCACAGTGGACTCTGAGGTTATGTGTGGTTTGCAGCAGATTGCATTACAGAAGCTCAGAGAGAGACCAATAGTGAGTTTGTGTGCACCGAGAAGGTAGGGTATGTGCACGTGGGTGTGCATGCATGTGCATATGTGTGTTCTGTGCACGTGTGAAGACCAGAAGTCTTTGAGGAAGAAATAATGCAAGACACATACATTAGCTAATCCAGGAAGCTCATGAAACGGCCATGATAAAGGGCAATGAGCTTGTGGTGAATTATGCTCTGATTTCTAGTAAAAGAGTGAACTACAAGAGTGATGTGGAATCAGCTTGTTTTCATTGGCGGTGGTACTTATGGCAAGGACTGTAACCCCCCATAAAGAGGTCAGTGACTTGTCTGGCCTCTGAATCAGTGGGGTGAATGCAGCACAATGAAGACAGGGTTGTTTAATCTTGCCTTGAAAAATTACTCATCAGAGCAGTGGTTTTTTCCATAGTCTTCCAAGCCCCACAATTATAAACTTCTTCCTTAACCTCCGTTCTCCTTTGTGAAGGTCAGTCTTTCCAGTGACCCTGATTCTGGGTTTCGCATACTCAGAAGTTGATGGCATTCAGTGGTGCCAGTCACGGGGGTGGGAATTCCTCCAGCCTTGCTCCCAGGAAAGCTGCCCTCAAGCTATCCACAGTCTGAATTCCCTTCACATTCACTGGATCCTGCACCAAGAGTCAGCTCTCTTGCTGGGAACTCCTAGGGAGGAAGAAGGGAAGAGCCCCAGAGTTTCACCTTATCAGGGGGCGCCCACTGTGGCTGACCTCCTGCCAGCATGTGGGACAGAAGACTCCCCTCCCAGGAAACACATGGGATGGAGTCCTCCCAGGGAATGAAGGCACTGCCATGCTCAGAAGAGGCTCTAGGAAAACCATACAGTGACTCCCAATGGTCAGCAAAGCCACATACGTCATCCTGACTGATTACCCTGAACATCTACCCAGGAGTGTAATGAGGTAACAGAAGCATCAGCACCTCCAAAACCAAGAATCAAATTTACTAAAAAGTAGATGCAACTAAAGGAATGTTTATAGGAATATGATTCTGAAAACATACCTCCTATACATACTCAAGCTGTATGTAAGTCAAAGAAGCAAAACCTAAGAATAATAAACATTAAAAAGAAGAAATGATATAGTAGAAAAAATAGTGATAACCATTAACTCTAGTAAAATTCAGAGTTAGGTCAAAATAATTGTTGATAATATGTCTTATAAAATTTAATTCAGTGGCTTAAATTTTAAGTTAAAGATGCTTAATGTCAAAAAACAAAACTAAAATTAAAGACCATTAAAAGAAAATCCTCAGATATTTGTAGTAGAGTGGAATTAGGAGAGAAATAAAGGCATATTTATATCAGTGGGCGCCATAGAAATGTTTCTATCCTATAGATGTTGATAAAGACACAAAAGTTTAAATGTATTTATAAAAATTTAGAGGGCTAGGACTATTAGGATTATGATATGAGAAACAGTAACATTTCATTAATCAGTATCAGTTAGCAATGGGATATAAGAAAACAACAAAAATGTATAAGAGAAAATGTAATACATTGCTGCTAGATTAATATAAATAATTTCCATTTTAACAATAAATGTAAATGGGTTATATTCTCCTAATAAAATGATATCAGATTAATGTAAAAAGTATCTCTCAGTCATATACTCATTCAAGGATAAACGTATTTTCAAATGACACAGAAATATTGAGAAAAATGGAACAGCTATGCTTTACTAACTCATTACAAAGAAAAATAAAAAGGGAGTGAGAATATTGGTAACTAAATTACGAAGAGATATGTACACATGAAAGAACTGAGCTATGTAAAGGTTAAGAAGTTATGGGCAAAAGAAAAAGGGAGAGAAAAGAAGCAATTTATCAGTAAATCTAACTGGGAAACAAAGGACTATGGATTATCAAAATTTGAATTCAACAAATATGTGTGTGTGCACTGTAAGCAAGAATGGAACCAAACATGAAAAAACACTGAAATGAATTTCTTCTTACATTTCTATATTTGACTATGATATACATTGCCAGTTTTTCTCCCTCAAAACAGAAAACTTTATTGCACAGCAAGGTACATTAAAGTAATTATTTTCACCATCCACAAAGTATAATTCAAGTGACCTATCTTCACTGAAAACCCTTACAGTAGGATGGAAAAGAGTAGGGTATATTTATTTTTTAATTGAAGTATAGCTAGTTTACAATGTTCTGTTTCTGTTGTATAGCAAAGTGATACAGAGATATATTTTTTTCAGATTCTTTTCCATTATAGGTTATTACAAGATATTGAATACAGTTCCTTATCTATTTTATATATAGTAGTGTGTATCTGCTAATCCCAAACTCTTAATTTATCCTTCCCCACCCTTTCCCCTTTGGTAACCATAAGTTTGTTCTCTATTTCCGTGAGTCTGTTTCTGTTTTGTAAATAAGTTCATTTGTATCATATTTCATATTCCACATATAAGTAATATCATATGGTATTTGTCTTTCTCTGTCTGAAAAAGACTGGGATATAAATGCTTACTCATAACTCTGACTCCAAATGCTATACTAATCTATTTCTCTTTGCTTTATTTAGAGTAGATATAAACTCCATGTACATTCAGTGTTGATGCTTTAGGATTCCAAGTCACTGCATAATTAGGAAAAGCCAAGATTAGGAATGGTTTCCAGAATGGTTTTGTGTTTATAATAGGAACTTAATTCATCCTGAATGAAGGGATTGATTTTCATAAAAGAGCGTTTTTAAGAGAACTCTTGCTCCTACCTAATTTAATTCAGTAAGAAGGTTTCTCTGATTGTCTCCTCATTGCCTGTACACATCCCCTGATGCGTTGCTTCTCTCCCACTCTTTATTCCTACACGGTCTCTCCCTCCTTCATCCTCTCTGTCCCCATGTCCGTTTTCAAGTCTGAATTCACATTCCTATAACCTTCTGAGGATTATATTTTGCATACCAGCCTTGGGCTCTATTGATACTTCACCAGAGTACTTAGAACTATAACATATTTTTGTTTAAAAAATGAACACAAATAATAAAGAATGACTTGGGGCCATGAGACATGCCTTGGAGGAAATAGCATTGGTTTTAGTGTTTTATAACCAACTGAGTCAGTTCCAAAAGGATGTTCAGAAGATTTAAAAGAACCAGGCCTGAGAAAGTATATGAAAAAAATCAACCCAGTGGAATATCTAGTTACCAAGAAAAGGGGCTAAACAACCCAGAATCCACTATTTGATATTTGATCCTAATTATATCTAAGTAAAATGTGAACATGAGGAGATTTTAATGGAAAAAAAGTCAACCTATTTATAATTAAAATTGGATTTCTTAGTGACTCGGCAGTCAAAGGGCTGAGGAAGCCACTTTGCACCCAGAGTTTATATCCACAACTTTAATATGTGAAACTTCTATTTGAAAAATCTTCAAAGGAAAACATCAGGCTATCTTTCTCTGTTTTTATTTCTGAGCAGACAAATCAACATATACTAGAAATATCATATTGCCTTTTTCTGACATACTGAAAAAGCCATCAACTAATTTTCCAATAATTATATTTTTGGTTTTTATGTTAACATCTGCCAACCAGACCTTCAACGTCTAGCAAAGTCAACCTCCAAGAGCCTTGTCAAAGAGAACAGATGCTGCCTGGCATTGCCATGCTCTGCAGTTTGGAACAAGCAATCAGCTAGGCAGTGCATGTTCACCTGTTTTTAGACTGCAAAGTAAAAGAGTGAAACGGAAATGCAGCAAAAGAGGAAGACCCAATACTTTGCAGAACAAGCTCTTCCCAGGATCACTGATTCTCAAAACAAAATCTGTGTTATAAACAGTTGAGTCTGTCCTGAAACAAAGAAAGGAAACTATTTTTAAAAATTAAAAGTGAGCAGGTTGGAAGAAATAATAGAAATTGTTACCTGGGGATAAGGGGTTGGGGAGACAGGAAATTTTGGAGAGTGGTGTATATATTTATTATCTTGATTGCAGTAGTAGTTTCTTAGGTATATACATATGTCAAAACTCATCAAATTCTACATTTTAAAATATGTAGATAAATGCATGTCAATTATACCCAAATCAAGTTGTAAAAAAAAAGTTTTTTACGAGGAATTATAGGAATTCTACAAGGAATTACAAGGAATTTTTACAAGGAATTACAAGGAATTTTTACAAGGAATTATAGCTAAGCAATTTGTGGCTAATGAGTACATTTTTTAAAAATATATATTTATTTATTTTTGGCTGCGTTGGGTCTTCATTGCAGTGCCCGGGGCCTTCTCTAGTTGCGGTGAGTAGGGGCTACTCTTTGTTGTGGTGCGTGGGCTTCTCACCGCGGTGGCTTCTCTTGTTGCAGAGCACGGGCTGTAGGCGCGCAGGCTTCAGTAGTTGTGGCATGCAGGCTCTAGAGCGTAGGCTCAGTAGTTGTGGCTCACGGGCTTAGTTGCTCTGCAGCATGTGGGATCCTCCCAGACAAGGGATCGAACCCATGTCCCCTGCATTGGCAAGCAGATTCTTAACCACTGTGCCACCAGGGAAGTCCCTAATGAGTATATTTTGATGAAGAATCTTTAAAGTAACTTACCCAACAAGGATGAGATGTGATCCTGAGTGGATGGACCATCATAGCACAGGGAGCATTAAACTGCATGCCCCATTACCAAGCGTGAGGTCAGAGAAATAACTTTATCCAGTGAACTATTCAGGAGTTTACTGAAACTTGATTTTTTTTGCCTTAATTAGTATAAAACTTTGGACTGTCCCTTTCACCAACACAAACTGATGGGAGTGACAAGATTGACATGAAAAGTTAGTTCTGCCAAATACTGAATAAACTGAAAGAAGAGCTTTATTTATATTTATAAATATTTATATTGAAGAGATGAAAGAAATTTCCAATGCATTTCTTTTATGAGGCAAACATAATCTTGAAACCAGTTTCTATTGAAGCCTAAAAAATAAAGGAATATTAAAAGTCAATAATCACTCATTAGAAAAAAAAAGTAAAATGTTAACCAAGTAAAGCATATATATATATATAATATACTTTATATGTGTATATATATTATATATTCATTTAATATTATATATATGTGTATATGCATATATATAAATAATACTTCATTACCAAATCATATTGATCTCAGGAATGCAAGATTAGTTTGACATTTGGGGGCTAAAATATCACTCAATTCTTAATCCCTTCACTGCATAGAACTTATTTCCCAATATAAAAAATTATCAACTGATGTTAGTATAAAAAATATGTTTACCTTTCCAATTTCAACCCCTCATTTTAATAACAGATGTGTTAAATTATATTTTAAATAAATTGGGAGAATATCACACCATTGTAAATAGTGTGCAAATCTTGCTGAGTACCAATAAAGGGCGGTGCGTTTTAGATGTTTTCTTGTGCATTATAGCGTCATATTCAGTGTAGTCCTTCTGTGACACTTGTCCTGAATGTGCTTCCATATCACCTTTCAAATTTGTCATTTGTGTGTTTTCCCCTAGAACTCTATGGGTTCAAAAAACACTGAGAAAACACTGAAGAAACAAGGTGACCAAGCTGAATAGTCAGTGGGTCGTTCCACCGCTCTAGGTGTCCAGTGCCCCAGGCGAGGCGATGAGCCCAAGGAGAGAACAGCAATTCTGCATCCTTAGTCCGTTGGTACACATATTTCTCCTTTAAACAGGTCTTTGGGTTGGAGGTAAAGCTGTGTGAATTACTGACTCTGTTGGTCAGGCAGTTTTGGCCTCAGATGTTGCAATGGCTAAGGTATTCCTGGCAGGGAAGGTACAGCCACACCTGTAGCATGTGCAATCCCAGTGGGATATATGGCTGCTCCCTCTTATGCAGGTGTAACTGTCCTGCTGTCTCTTGTGTGACCTACCCCCCTGCCCCATCAAGGAATGGTGCCATACCCAGAGCTAAGCATCATCTCTGATGCTGGAGTGCTGGACGTTGAGCACTGGCAGTAGCTGGGTACCTGTGGGACCCAGTAGCAGCCAGTGGACAATGCTTTCCAAATGGGGAGTGTTCTCTGCCTCGGAGGGTGTGGTCGTGCCCTACATTCTGGGCAAGGTGTCTCCTGCTGAAGTAGGGCTCACACTTTCCTCCTGAGCAGAAAGCTGAGGTAGTGGGCAGTTCACCCCCCAATTTCCAGTCTGCAGATCTGCCTTTGAGGGCAAATCACAGTAGCGGTTTTCCTAGTTCTCTCTGCTCCCTAGAAAGGAGAGGGCCAGGCACAATTTTCACACTAAGACTTGATTAGGAAGTGCAGTTCCAACACGGAAAGACTACATGGGGATAAAGGGGGCGAAGGTGAGACAAGAAAGGAGAGAAAACATGCAAGGCTCTAAGTTGCAGAGGTTGACACAATCTCAGGGAAAACAGCTGCTGCTCAGTCCCCCAGGCAGGTCCCTCTGAGCCTCCCCACCCCTCAGAACAGAGCCCCAGAGGGAGAAGGAAGATGAATGTTTACAACCTCTTTTCTGTCACCCGTGGGCCCAAGGACACCCCACAGGTGTTGATTCCGCCACACTCCCAGATTCCACCGCACGGCTCTGAGTAGGATGTTCAGACCCCACTCCCGTTTCATGACAATTCGTCTGCATTAGGAAGAGGTGGGCGCCATGATTCCAGGTGGCCCCCAGCATGGCAGGCACGAAGGCTAGGCCTCACCCCGGGGAAGCTGAGACAGTCACACTGTTGAGAGGCAGTGAAGGTGACAGCCTCAGGCTCCACCAGCAGACGGCCGGGTCTGTGGGCAGTTAAGAGCAAGAGCCTGCAAAGGCCTATAATCCAGGTCCATGAAAGCAATACAATCATAAAACCAATTTATGAACATTATAAACCATTTTAAACCCATGTTCTGACCATCAGGCTTACGCTTCTCATTAGGCAAGCCAACATTTTTCCATCTCTGTTTCCATCTGGAACCATAACAGCAGGAAAGAATCATTGCAGGAAAGAATCATGGAAGGAATTTCTTAAAGGGGACAAGGGAGATGGGGCAAGAGTGAGCAGAGTTTGTTGCTGCAGGTCTGCTGTGCACCAGCGATGAGAGGGGAGGGTCTCTCGCATACATTACCTCACTTTGCAAGGCATGTGTCTGTATCACTATCGATATTTGCAAATGAAGAAATCAGTGTTGATAGGGATCAAGTGTTACCCGAGTTAAGCTGTACAGCGGGCAGTTAAGGCTGTTAGCGGCTCCTGTGTCTCTGTGCCGTTGGATTGCACCAACCAATCTGAAATTTGGACACCTTCCACCAGGACTGTCAATCTTCCTTCCCTGGACTGTTTTATAGCATATATAAGCGTAGTAACGTACCAGATATTGTGGTTGCTTGTTATAGTTTGAGACAGTAAGAACTTTTCAGGGACTGTAAGAGTAAGAATCAGCTAGACTGAAAAGAAGAAGACAAAAAATAGCCCTGTCATTGATCGCGCTTGGAGGACAGACCTAGATCAAGGCAGCTGAAGATTTGAAGAAGGTGGTCTTCCTCCCCGAGTCCTGCAGCAGCTGTGAAATGACCCCTCCTTTGAGTGACTGTTGCTTCTTTCCAGTAACCCCCGAGAGCCCCTTGGCTCTTCCCACCCGGAAACTGGATACTTGATTCCTGCACCGCTCTTGCCTCATGGCAGCACCTGATCCCTATGTAATCCTGTTTTCATCAGTTTCCGCAGAAAGGGGGGCCTAGAATCACATCACAGAGACTCAGAAAGGTTGGCGTTCATCCCGACACCCAGAGCCAAGACTAGACACATGACACGTGGCTTCCAATCCAGTGCCTTTTTGTGAACATATCCGATATCTGGTGTGGGAAGACTTACATGAACCATAAAAATCATTTTAGAATTTCATAAAAGGTAGAATCATATTATCTTTATATTCTGAATAAAAATATGAAGCTGTAGTTTTTAAGCATGATTTAAAGATAGTAAAAAATATTTGAAAAAGTTCTATATTAAAAATATCTAGTCTCTATTATCAGGAACGTAACATTATAAACATAGGAAGATATAGTTTCTTTTGTATTCTTGTTAATCTGAAATTTTCTTGCAGTTAACACATCTATCGCATTGTCTATAAAGTTTAATGCAAGATTTTTCTAACATTCATTCTATGAATATAATGAAATCACAGAACTGTAGATACTGGTAAAAAGTAATACTAAAGGGTCATTTTAATTTTCGTTTATTATTAGATTGAAAAAATATGTCTGCTGAAGTCTAATCACTATGAAAAAAGGGCTAGAACTTCATCTATTCAATGGTTATCTTGTTAAACTAAGTCAGGAATTAGTGAGGAGCTTCGTCACTTTTCATGATATAAATTAATTTTTAAGCACAGATTAAATACTAAGAAAATGAAAACTTGAAACAGATGGCTAAAGCTTATCATACAAAAGAATCACAATAGGGTTTCTCTGAGTTTTCACAAAACATATTAATTTATATTTTATCTGCTGAGGATTTCCCCTAAGACTTAAGAGTAAAAGTGCAGTGAGAGAATTTCTTCCATAATTTCCAAATGGCAGCTACATTTTCAAGTCCACCCCATTCAACATTTCATGTTCGGAAGGACGTCTGTGTATTCATTTCTCTCTGAAGAACAGTAGTTCTCTGTTTTCTTCCAAAATCTAAACTGTATGCCTGCTCATGTGAACTGGAAAAGTTTGACAGAAGACTCCCTGGTCTCTAACTGTGCGGCAGACCCATCCTATCCCCGGGATTTTTTTTCTTTGTTAGTTTCAGGTGTACAGCAAAGTGATTCAGTTTTATATATATATATATATATATATATATATATATATATATACACACACACACACACACACACACATATATATATTATATTGTAATATATTTTAGTTTATAGCTTATTACAAGATATTGAATATAGTTCCCTGTGCTATACAGTAGGTCCTTGTTGTTTATCCATCCTAATAACAGTTTGCATCTGCTAACCCCAAACTCCCAGTTCATCCCTCCCCAACTCCCCTCCCCAAGGCAACCACAAGTCTTTTCTCTATGTCTGTGAGTCTGTTTTTGTTTCATAGATATGTTCATTTGTGTCATATTTTAGATTCCACATGTAAGTGATATTATATGATATTTGTCTTTGTCTGGATTAGTTCACTTAGTATATAATCTCTAGGTCTGTCCATGTTGCTGCAAATGGAATTATTTCATTTGCTTTTATGGCTGAGTAATATTCCATTGTCTATATGTACCACAACTTCTTTATCCATTCATCTGTCGGTGAACATTTAGGTTGCTTCCATGTCTTGGCTATTATAAATAGTGCTGTTATGAACATTAGGGTGCATGTATCTTTTCAAATTAGCATTTTCTCCAGATAGACACCCAGGAGTGGGTTGCTGGATCGTATGGTTAACTCTATTTTTACCCCTAGAGCCTTACTCCCTCACAGCTCTCATAACCACACGTGAACACACATACATGCATCCACATGCATACTCACACATGCACATATGCATGTCCATTGTGATTCTGGATGACTTCTAATTTTCCGAGTCCTTGGATTTTTCCATAATACGCTGTGTTGTGCCCTCACATCACCTCCTGTTCGTTTAGCACCCTGTCCATAGTGCTGCCTGGATTTCTCAGAGAGAGCATACATTCCTTAGGAAGAAGAAGCAGAACAAACAGGTGGTAACATGAGTTTTCATCTTCACAGATTTGCAAAGTTCTGGGAAAACAAATAGATTTTCATGCATAACTGTTCCCTTACTAAATACCTCTTTAGTAGATGCAACCTATAAACTGGTTTTGTCAGTAAATCATTCCACACATCCAAAAAAAAAGGATTGATACAGTCTGCCTTTTTGTAGCATGATGAGAAATACCCACATTGAATCTTCAAATAGATTATTAGATACAGGTAAACAACTATAAAACAGCTTTTTTTAATGTAAGCATTTATGGCCCTTAATTAAGTAACCAACATCTAAAGAACAAACTAAAACACTGGGTAAACATGATAAAATTATCCACTCTGAATAAGTACATTTAAAATAGGGCCTATTGAACACTGGCCAACGTATAAGTCCGTTAGGAAACAAATCAAAGAAAGGGAAATAATATTAAGTCCCTCTGACTCTCTCTCACACACATACAAAACAAACTCAACAAACTCAGAAAGTTATCTGCTTCAAGAATTACAGAGTTAAGAGCCTTAACATATACTCTTACAAATAAATAATAAAATATGAACAGAAACATAGGAATATATGCAAATATCTAAAGAGAAAACAGCTCAATACATATATAAAATGTGTGCAACATTACTAATAAGCAACAAAATGCAAAAGTATACTAGATGCCATAATTTACATTTCAAAAGGCCTAAAACGTATCTAAATTAGAGTACTAAATATTGGCCAAAGCACAGTGAAAAGAGAGCTATCATGCACTGCTTATGGGAATATTGGTGTTAGAATACTGTAAATTGCTTTGGGATTGTTGATAGAGATCTTTTGGAGTTCAGATCCATTTACTCGTTATTTCTGTATTAGGAATCAGCTTCACCTTCCTAATCAGAGATTCATGCTAAGATCTGTGTGCAGGTATGTCTGTGATGGCATCATTTATGAAGATGTAGATTGGGAAACAGCCTAAATACGCAGCAGGAGAAAAGTGCTTAGCTGAATTACGATACATCCTAAGAATGGACGTTCTGGGACAGCCTAGTAAAGTTCCTCTAATGTGCCCTAATCTTCCTCATGAATGTTCCTTTCTGTGGAGAGCAGGTGAATTAGACTATGGACCTTGTCTATATATCTTAAGTTTCATCAAGATCTGTGTATCATTTTATGAAAATATAGATTATACTGTGTAAAGTTTTTTAAAGTTCCTCTTTTACTTAAAGTCTCTTTGTTTGAAGATCGTGTGTGCTTGATACTCAGGCTACTGGTTGAGAATTTCAAAACTGTCCTCTCAATGTTTTTATATGATTGATGATAGATAGATACATATACTAGAATGAATTTACCAAATTAAGAAATTCTCATATATAACCCTTGAATCAACAATTAAAAATTAAGTTCCCCCCCTGGCAAATACCTCAACTTTTCATTTTGTATTGCAATTAGGGACTGACTACACACATTTTCAAGTTCTGTCCAGATTTTATAATTCTTTTGTGATGTTCAACATCTTTATGAATAGAAATGCAGTGACCTTTATTTTTTCTACTAAGAAAGACAAAGCCATGACAACATATTTTTAGAGAACTCAACAGAGCACAAGAGTTGAGAGTCTACCCAGATGCTCAGGATGTATTATTTATTAATTATTTTCTTTAAATTTCTAAATAAATATCAAACAACGGAAGTCATTTCTCTAGTTGTAGCTATCTCAGATTTATTAAAAATAAGTACACTTTTTACAACAGACCTTCTTTCTGGTTGTGATTTTCCCCTTTCTGAAGCCCGTTTGTTACAGGCTCCTTTGGTGTAGATCTGCTGGAGAAAAACTCTCAGTGTCTGTTTATCAGAAGATATCTGTAGTTACTCTTCTTCTTGAAAGATGTTTTTGCTGGTATACAAACCTAAGTTTCGTTCATTTTCTCTCAACATTTTGAAGACCTTTTCCCTCTGTCGTCTGATTTCCACTTTTGTAGTTGGGAAGTTCCTTAGCAGACAGTGTGCCTTTCTGTCTATATTTAAGATCCTTATGTTTTCTTTATTCCACAGTATCATTATGACATACTGGAATATCTATTTCCTTTTTTTTTTTCTCCTAGGTCGTGCTTGTGCTCTCTGTACGTGTGATCAGTGTTCCTCTGCAGTTCCACTGACACTTCTGTCCCCTTGGGCTCACTGCTTCCATTGGGAACTGTCTTTACTTCTTGTTAAACACTCTTACTAAAGCCTTCATATCCCTTAACTTCTATCCAGTTTTCTCTGTCACACATTCTGAGTAATTTCCTCAGACTTATCTTGTACTTCATGAATTCTCCCTTCATGTGAGTCAGATCTGATTCTTTATTTGTTCATTGACTTAAAATTCAGCCTTTGTAATTTTCGTTTCTATTTGTTCCATTTGTTTTCAAACCTGCCTGGCTCTCCTTAATTGTCTTTTGCTGCTTGCTCACTTTTCTGTGGTAAATATTTATTTATTTAAATATTTCATACTTATTTTATAGCCTAGAATTGATAATTCCCGTTTCTGAAACCTTTCAGTGTCTAAATCATCACATAGTTGCTGCTGTGCCACCCAGACTCTGTTTGAGCTACAGAACATTGCCACTGCTCCAGAAACTTTCCTCCCGAGTCCACCGGGCTCTCACCCCCGCGACCACCTCCAAAGTAAATGTTCAGATCTTTTATCTCAACATAGAAAGTATTGCCTGCAATATGTAATCTTTTTTATTAATGCATATTTCATTCAGCTCATTTGTTTTTTGAAATTCACTTATGCTATTGCATGTATCAGTGGTTTTTATTTAGTTGCTAATTAGTATCCATTGTAGGGCTATATCACAGTTTGTTCATATATCCTTGTATTAATTGTCACCTGAGCTGTCTACAGGTTTTGTCTATTACAAATAGAGCTTCATGAATATCCTTGTACAAGTCTTTTTGTGAACTTGCATTTTCACTTCTCGGGTAAATACCCCAGGAGTAGAATTATTGGGCCCTAGAGTGGTTGCATATTTATTTTTATAAGAAACTGCTATGTGTTATTTCAAAATGCCTTTAACATTTTTACACTCCAACCAAAAATATATGAATTCTGGGTGCTTCTCATCCCACCAATATTCTGTATTTCAGGCTTTTGCACTGCAGCGGTCTAGTCAGCATGCAGCGGTCGCTCATTTTCCTATGGTTACTCTCCACCTGCACGTCTTCCTGTGGAAGGTGTCTCATGCCATCTTTTACCCATTTTTATCGGGCTGCTTGTAATTTTGTTATTGAGTTATAGGAGACCTTTGTACATGCTGGATGCCACTGTTCTTTCAAATATATTTGTTCTTTCAAATATTTGTTCTGTGAACATTCATCCCCACTATGGACCCTCCTTTTCATTTTCTTAATGATGTCTTTTGGAAGAGATTTAAAAACTTTGATGACAACTAATTTATCACTTAACTCTTCTGTGGTTATTGCTCGGGTGATCTGTCTACAGAACATCTGCTCACCCCTGTTGTGAAGATACTCATTTATGTTATTTTCTGAAGATTTATAGTTTTTCCTTTTATGTTTATATCCATAATGCATCCCAAACTGATTTCTGTGTATAACATGAGGTCCAGAAGGTGAAGTCTGTTTTGGGGTCCATGAAAATAACATTGTTCCAACACCACTTATTGAGGAGATTTCACTTTGCCTGTTGCACGGTTTTGGGGCATTTGTTGAAAATCTGTTGTCTATTCAAGTGCAGGTCTGTCTCTGGGTTCTCTGTTCTGTGACTTTAACCATTTGCCAATATTTGTGCCCGTTCTACACTGTCTTGACTCCAGTAACCTGTGGTGAGTCCTGATAACAGGTAGAATAAGTACTCCATGTTTGTTGTTATTTTTCATGGCTGTTTTTTTAAAGTCTCTGTCCTTTGCACTTTCACATGGATTTTACAGTCAGTTTGTTAATTCTTCAAAACACTCTTCTGAGATTTTGATTTGAAGCACAGTGAACTGTGGGGAACTGACACCTTCAAAATTACTCTTCTGATTCCTGAACATGGTACATCTACCTTTATTCAGGTCTTTAATTCCTCTCGATATTTTACGCTTTTCAGTATAAAGATCTTGCACATCTTTTGCTAAACATATTCCCAGGTATTTTGTCTTTTTAGAAAACATGGTAAATGGAATGTTCTGTTTAATTTCATTTATCAAGTCTTGGTGCTCATATGTAAAAACACAGTTGGCTTTTTTATATGACCCAGTATCCTGAAATCTTCTGAATTCAATTATTTGATTATCAAGTTTTTTGTAGATTATTTAGGATTTTCTCTCTGCTTAAAAAAAGTCTCTGAAAATAGAGTTAATTCTTCCCTTCAAATACTTATGCCCTTTATGGACTTTTCATTATTTATTGTAATATCATCTAGGACACCTGGTATAATGACTAATAAAAGTGGTAGGAGTAGATATCTCCCTTGTTCCTGGTCTTAGGGAGAAATAACTCATATTTCACATAAAATGTGAGAGTAGCTGTAAATTTTTCATAGATAACCTTTACCAGGTTAAGTAAATTCCCTGAGAATTTGTTGAGATTCTTATTTTCAACATCAGTGGGTATTACATTTTGTCAATTTTCTTTGCATCTATTGAAATGATTGTATGTCTTTCCCCCTTCATTTTGTAAGATAGTAAATTATTTTATTTCAAAATGTTAAATGTATTACTGGATTTAACTCCATTAGGTTATGGTATGTTATCTTTTTCATCTATTGATGGATTTGGTTTGGTAATAAATCTTTAATGATATTTGCATCTATGCCCATGAGTAATTTTGGTTTTTAGGTGACTGTTTATGAAGAATATACTTCTTAAATTTTCCTTTTTTTGTCTGATTGGGAAGTGTTCCCTTCTGCTCTAATTTTTGAAATATGTAAGATTGTGTTGTTCCTCTCTTAGAAAATTCATAGTGAATGCACTTGGGCCTGGAGTTTTCTTTGTGGGAAGGTTTTTCATAATTAAGTAAATTAGTTTAATTAACATAGGGCTCTTTATATTTGCTGTTTCATCTGCATTCAGTTTTGGTTAATTTTACTTTTCTATGAATGTGTCCCTTTTATCTAAGTTGCCTTATCTGTTGACATTAACTTGTTCAGAATGTCATTTCTTTTTCCCCTTAATGTTTATTAAACCTGTAGTAAAATTTTCTCTTTCATTTCTGGTGCTGGTGGTATAATACAATGCTTACACAGGAAACACAAATGAATGAGAATATTCTAGAGAGATTAAAGGTAAATAATGAATATAGTTATGCCAGGTGAATGCAAATGAAAACGAAGCAGGTGTCACACCTTGATACGTGACAAATGCTGGCAAGAAGGCAGAGAAACCCAGACAGTAAAGCATTTAAAAGCAAAGAAGGGTCCACACTTCATAATGCTGAAGGATACAATTAACAATAAAGATCTAGCAGTCACTGAGAAATATAACCAGATAAAACAGCAACATTGTTTATAATGCAGAAACTACAAGCCACACAGAGTTATATAGACAGAGACATAATAATAAGAGACCTTCACATAATTGTCTCACCACAAAACATAGCAAAGATATGAAAAGAATGGAGAGGACATAAACAACACATCAAGAAGGCATATTGTATTTCTGTAAATCATACTCTAAAGCTAACTAGGTAGTACTGCATTGTATTTGAAGAGCATTTAAGTGCATCTGGAACATTCTCAAAACTTGGGAAAACTTAGGTTATGACCAGAACTTCAATGTCCCAAAGAAAAATAATAAAACCAACACTCTCTGATCATTATGCAAAAATATTGAAAATTAAAATGGATATCAAGATCTAAAGCAAAAAGACCTTCCTTTAGCTTCTTTTAACTGCGAAGTTAAACCATGGCTGGGAGAGAGGGAGAACTGAACACACACACACAAGCATTCACACACACACACACACACACACACACACACACACTTGAGTAAGACAGGAAAGTCAAAGCAAAATTTCAGAAACTCTTGAAAGTAATAATGAAAATATATAAGAACTCATGGAATCCAACTAAAACCAAACAGAAGAAAATGTATAGTATACAATAACATTTTAAATAGAAATGACAAAAAGAAGGTAAATGAGTTTATCACCCAACTAGAAAAACTAAAAAAGGGCAAGACAAAATAAAAAGCAAAAGGAAGGAATTAAAAGAAGACTTATTGATTGAGAAAATGAAGAAAAAATCAATAGAGTTTCCAAATAAAACAACGTAATTAATAAATAAGTGAAAAATTCAACAAAATTGGAAAAAAAAAAAATACCAGCTAACCTTAAAGAAGAGAGGAAAGGGAGAAAGCACTAATTATCAAGAACAGAAAATACACCTAAAGAAATAACCATTAAAATAGATTCTTTAAATTATGAGATTAATGTGCACTAAAAAAATATTTGAAAACCTAAGTGAAAAACATAACTTTTCCAAAAAATACAATTTAACAAAATTAATCCCATTAGAGAAAGTCTAACAGATAAGTACCATAAGAAAGAGAAAAAGCACTAGGCCTAGATAGTTTTGCAAAGGAATTCTACCATGTTTTTAAGTGTCAGAAAATCACTATGTCACTTAAATTATTTCAGAGCATAGAAAAAGTAAGACCTCAATTTTTTTTCTATGAAGAAAGTAAAATATTGATTCCCCAAGCCTGACAAAATGCTGACAAAAAAACCTCCTATATGCCATTTTCACTTATTAATGTATTGGGTTGGCCAAAAAGTTCATTTGGTTTCAAGTAAAAATAAAAGACACATTTTTCATTTTCACCAAGAACTTTATGGAACAACATATTCATTAACTGAATGAACTTTTTGGCCAACCCAATAAATACATATATCTTATATAACATACAAGCAAACTGAATCTAACGTCCCGTTAAGAACTAATACAGCTGAGCAAGGAAGATTTATTTTAGGGATGCAGGAGTGCTTTAATAATAGGAAATCTATTAACTTTTAACTTATAACTTTTTAGCTCTTAAGCATTAACTCTTTTAACTTTATGTATTATATATCTCATATTAATATAGTTAAGCAGAAATCATATAGTCATCCCTAAGAATTCAGAAAATGCATTTTGAAAAATCACGTATCACTTATTCAAGTTAAAAACAGTACAATAGAAAGTGACAGCACTTCAAGAATACCTGTAGAATCCATATATATGTAAGAAACTTTTCTTTCAATAATTATATCTTGTTTATAGTTTTGCCATTGTTAATCTCAGATGATTTCTCATTGTTATATATATTTTTTCAGTCCAAACACAAATATGTTGTACACCCCCTTTTCTTTAGCATTGTGTGGAGATATCCAACAGTGCAGTCACACAATTACACAAGAGAAAGAGTTGGAAAGAAAGATAAAGTCATTCTTACTTGCAGATGATATAACTATGTATCAGATAAAACCAGAGGAATTGATAGAAATCCACTACCAAAAAATAAGATAATTTATCAGTAGCATGTTGAAAAATCAACACACAGAACTAATAGCCTTTATATATGCAAATAAATACCACTTACAAGATATAATGGAAGCGAGTAAACTATGATGAATGGATGGAAGGAAGGAAGGGAGGGAGGGAGGGAGATTCAGCAGCGAGCAGAAGTCTTATTACATCAATGCAGTAAAGTAATTGTCAGCCTCATAATAGAAAAACATGGGCACACTTTGCTGTTATAATTGTTCTGCCAGTTGTTTGTTTCTAGTTTTGTTTTTTGTTTGTGATTCAGTCAGTGGTTTTACTGTGAACCAGTGCACGCAGCCCCAGACCTGCTTTTGTTGCACTGTTGGGACTCTTGCAGCAGTGAAAGGGTGTTTGAGAGGGACCCCTTCTAGTGGATCCTGCCCACCAAGGACCCTCCCCATTTGTCTCAGGATCACGCTGCCTGGAGCAGAGCTTGGGCTCAAAGGAAGCGCTGAGTGTGGTACCCATGGGGTTGAACTGAAACGCAGCCTGCTTTTTCCTCTAACATTCAGCTCCCAGTAACATCATGACGGATCTGCCCTGATTAACCACTTATGAGATGTCGGGAAAATCACCAAGTACATTTCTTGTGCAAGATTGCTCTATTTGAAAACTCTCAACCTCCCATTACCATGGAAACCACAAAGATTCTACCATGAATTATAGTTTGAGATTTTTTTTTTTACTTGGCTGGTTGTGTGTAATTAACTTTTGTTATACCATATTTTTTTGATACGCCAGAAAAGGCTGCTGCAATACTTGCTGTAATACCAACAAGCCCAAATCTAAGCTTGGTTTTGAAAGGAGTAAGCCCTGGATGGGAGACCAGGTTCCTGTTCTGGCCTTACTATGGGCTGTTATTAGCTGCCTGACTTTGAAAAATGTACTTTTTCTTGGCCTAAGTATCCTCACCACATGGTGGCTGGAGCCGGGGCTGGGAGAGTAGGTGAGTGGGTTCAACAATTATTCAGCGTCCTTCCCGGCAGAAAAATTCTGTGATTCTGCAATTGCTTCTCTTTCAGATTAAAAGATGGTCAACATTACCGTCTGAGCGCTTGAAATAAATGACCCCACCTCAGCATCCTAAATACTCTTCTCAGTGAGGTTAACTTGATATTCTAACCAGGGAATATTAAAGGAGTTATTAAAGTAGCTAGTGTTGGACCAGTAAACAAGCCAAAGTCAACAACAATCAGCCTCTTACCCAGTGTAATGATAATAATAGCAACAATATCTATGATAATAAAAAACTCGCTATCACTTATGAACATCTGTGTGAGCCAGGCACTGAGCTAGGCTTATCACAGTATTTGATGCAAATAACTCTTGAAAGGTGATTATTACCATCAGTTCTCATAAGGAAAGTTCAAAAAATTAAATAGCCAGCCCACGGCCTCTGAGTTTGGAAATGATAGAACCAGGTCCGATTTCATGTTTGTTCGCCCCTTTACTTCCTGTGGAGTCTTTGCCGTGTACTTACCAAGCAGAATCAGGCATTAGTTCCACCAACGTTTTCTAAAATTAGTGCCCCACAATTTTCAGATAACCACAACTACATGCAGCCATTTAATTCCTCATCAAAAATTTAGGAATGCCATTAAAAATGTACATCACCACATTTCCAACTTTTTTTTGGTCGTTGCTAATGGCAAAAAAAATATTCCATAGTAAAGTATCTCGCTCCAAAAAAGCTTTGCAAAAAGCCAGTTTTTGTCTGGGAAATATGGCATTATCACAAATTTTCAAAGGTATCAAAGATGCTATGTGTAAAATAACCTTTCCATGTATGGTCGTGTGCACCTGTACATATACCTTTACAAGTGCATGTAGTCAGAGGTTTGTTTCATTTTTTTTTTTCATTTTTTTCTTCCATAATAGAGTGGTCTTGGGAGGATTTCATTACACTATTTCAGATTGTGTATAACTGTGTGCTGATTAATACATAACACTCAAAGGCAGTTCTCTCAATCACAAGTTCTGTGGCTTGAACACAACAGAGCAAGAAGAGCCAGTAATCAAAATGCACTATGTCCTTAAATATCCACACACATAGCCCAACTGAAAACTAAGCTTTCGGTTTAGTTTAAAAGATAACCATATATGACCTAGTTCCCTTTTTTATTATACTTTTTAATTTTAAAATTTAGCTGAATGTCTGTTGGGATCACCCTGTCCTTTGAGTTTTAAGTAAAATTGACTAAAGCCTTCTACCCAAAGTGAATGGGAAGCTTTGTTCCCCGCCCACCAGTCCTGAAATCCTCCCTAATTCTTGTCCCTGTGGGATTCCTCAGCTTCCCTGATATCTGACCTCCCTCTTTTCTTGGCAATGATGTCGGGGTACCAAGTGGGATGTTGCAAACTTTAATGAAGTTCTGGAAGTGGGACGGGAGGTGGCATCACGAGGCAAAGAGCTCAGAGGTCCCAGGAAAACCGTGAAGACTATTTCTCTGGGAGTTTCTCTCTGGCTGATTCCAGCCCTTGGCCGCCAAGCTCCTGAGTCCTTCGCTCCCTCCAGGGCCATCTCAGTCCCTGGTGCCCTGGACCCACCCGGTAACCATTTTCTGTTATTTTGCCACGTGGAGCTGCTTAGCAACTTTTCAATGTTTGCTCGTTCTCTTCCTTTATAAGCTCTCATCTGAAGTGCAATTAACAGTAGATTGATGAAAACAGAAGACAGTTTAGGCCAGGAGTGCCTTAGGTACAGGATCAGCTTGAATCATTTGTAGTTTTAAATAGCGCTTTTTCCTCTTTCTCTATTTTCTCTCCCATCTATTTATATTTTCATGGCTGGAGTCGACCGTCTTCTGAAAGGACTAATACACAGGAAGTTATGATTTGCAGTATTTTGGAAATGCCCATAGACATCTGAGTACAATCACCTAAAACTAACCCGAGCCGCTGCTTGCCGTGTTGTAAGCAGCACCGTCCAGGCACAAGTAAGTCAAGGAAGACCACCCTGAGGAGCAAGCGAAGGTTGTCTGTCCTGGACTGTGATGGCAAGAGACCAAAGGCAAGCAGGGCAGTGGGAGAGCACTCCCGGCACGAGAGAAGGGTCCAGGTGTGCCCTGCTGGGGTGGCATCCCACCAGACGGCTTAGGGAGCAGCCTTGACTTTTCTCTGCTTGGGCCTGGGTTGGAAGCAGGAGCAGACATCAGAGGATTTCTGCTGACCAAATCAGTTATTGGTCCATATCGGCCAGTTGCTGGAGAGGTTGTGATTCGCCTCTCCAGCTGGTGGCCGCAGCCTGAGGGTCTGAGTCCAATTGTCTAGGTGTTCTGGCTGTTGTTGTCCGTTTGCATATTAAGCCTCTCGCAGGTGATGAAGGTCCTATTGCTGTCCGCACTTTATAGAGGAGGAGGGCACCGAGGCGGCAAGGGATCCAGCAGCTACTCTCTACTCAACCAGTAAGGGCAGCGTTTGAACACAAACAGCCTCTCCAGAGCCCGTCCTCCAGCTGCTACACGACCCGGCCAAACAGGGAACTGATTTGATATAAAGACTCCACCAAGCAAAGTGTGGAGACCCTGAGAGCAGGGGCCTTAAACAGAGCCAGACACAAATGCAATGTTAGACAAAGACTCACGGAATGAAGGAAGGCCCAGTCCATCTTTTCAGGAGCTCCTTTCAGGGCGTCAGAGCCTCTGTAACCAGCTCCCGCTTCTTCCCACCTCCTCCTTGATAAGATCTGTAAGCATCTGCATTTGTTTTATTTCAAACCCAAAAGCCAGAAGTGAGATTTGCTTTTGACAAGAACTCAGTTGTGAACAGGGGCTCAGTTGTGGCCCCCACGCTTCCCACCCAGAGCCACTCATGGGGGGGCGGGGAGGGGGGGAAGGGGCAGGCAGGCCAGTGACATTCCTGGTTTTATCACCACCATCAAATGGCTTAATACCCGGTCTCTCCGTCACCTGTCCACAGGCTCTCCCAGTCTGCTTCCTAATGTCCTATCTTTTTATTATTATTACTTCCATTTATTTTGCAAAGAGCTGTGGATTTTTCTCTTCCTGTTTTTCCCTGATAAGCGTTCTGCTAAATGAAATGCAATGAGGTTATTGGTGCATATTACTGAGTAGATAATGTTGCCTGACATCAGGGTCAATGGTGTTGTTAGCAGTGGAAGGTGGTTACATTTAAACAAAAGATTTTTCAAATGAGGGAGCCCACAAGTTACTGGCTGGTCACGGAGGCTAAAATTATAAATATGCTAATATGTCTTGCTCTCATAATAGGACTCTGTTGTTAATAAAATATTGAAAAAATATAATTATATCTAAATACAGTAGACACAGTGCTGTTCAAATTCTTATCTGATATTTGACCATATTTTAAATTTTTATTCTGATAGCCATGATTTAGAGAAAAGACAAAAGAACTCCACAAATAGGACTGATTTTGCTGTCATCTCTTTTAAAGTACAAAACACCTCCTTTTTCAACTTGGGATTTTTTAAGAAAAAACTTTTGAATTCATGACAAAAATCACTCTGGGGCCAGCAAGAGTTTCTCTGTTCATTTTTTTTACTTGATTTTGACTGTAGAATGTACATCTAATTTACAAAGAGGAGAAAAGTCTGTATTTTAGAGGTTTATTTATAGGTGGCTGAGATATTATTTACAAACTATTTGTATTGGCTAAATATGGTTATTATTCTAAAATAAGTACATTAAGTTTTTCTGCTTAATGTCTAAAATTCACAGATTCAACATTTTACACATCACTTTATTTTTTTAAGAGGCTGAGAATTAAAATCCCTGGAGCATATCACCATCCTGTTGTTTCTTAGCCAGTTGCCAGGAAAAGGAAGGAGTTGCATGGATCAGGCAATTCACATGATAAGTGTAACACCTGATTACAGCTATACCTGCAGCTGAAATTGCTTCCTCTCAGTCAATCAAGAAAATTTTATGAAGGGCCAGTGTGAAGGGCCATATATCCATAGCATGGATTGTGACTTTCAAATATTTATAATTAAGAGGGGAGAAGGGACCATCACACTCAAGACAACAGACTACATCGTACAATCAAGTACCAAGCTGTGTGAGGACATCGCAAGTCCCGTGAGCGTTCAAAGAGAGGGATGCATGTGGTGGATCAGCCAGGAGGCTTCTGGGAGATGGATACCTGGTCCGAAGGGCAAGTACGCTCTAGAAAGACAGGAAATGTGTGTTCTGGTTAAGGAAATGGTACCAATAACGGCGGTGATAGCCACCTTCTCTGGCACCTGCTGTGTGGTAGACACTTGCTTACACACGTCAACTCATTTAACTTCCACGGCAGTTTCTCTCCCAGTTTAACGTGTGGAGATTCAAGGCAGTTAACGGACTTCCCGACTGTCAAACAGCAGTACCAGAGCCAGGGTTTGAACCTCCATCTGACTTCAAAACCTCTCCTGAAATGAATGGCCCTTGAAGGGAATGCTGATGCAGCATGACTTACAAAAAAAAAAAAGGGAAAAAGCAGACACGGGGAACAATCTGGGGACATAAACTGAAGGTTTTACTGATCTATAAGCAGGTCTACTCCTGGTGTCCTAACAGCACAGTACAATTTCCATTTTTCAGAAACACTGTTGAATATGCTGTACATGCTCACCTCTCTGCATCAAGCTGGGAAATAATTACCTAATTAAAGAAGGGAAGTCCAAGTAATGTAATAATTATTCAACCTGAATTTTGCTGCCAACATATTTGCCAAAGAGAGACCCTGGGGGAACTGGATCCCTGTCCACATGCTCTTACCTGGGCAGGTGAGCCAGCCCCCCTCTCCCCTTGCTCTGACTGTGAGCTGGTAATGACTCTGCTGCCCCCTTCTCAGACACCCTTGGCCGACAGAAGCCACCTCTCCAGGGGTGGCCCATAGGCAGGGAAGCCCAGTTGGAAGGGCAAACGCCAGCTGCCTTCTCCCAAGATGGAAACTCCGCAGTTCCCTACACCCCAGAGTCCCTCCTCCTGCCTCAGGACAGTGCTGGACCCACCTGAGACACATCCCAGCCACTCCTGCACACACCGACCTGCATTCTTGGACTCTGGGTAGGTTCGCCCCATGGGCAGCACCCCCCCAGCCCCAGACACCACAACCTGTCTCAGCCTCTAGGACCCCACCTGGGGCCTGACCTCCCATGGAGCTTAAGTGCTCAGGGTGGTCCTGGCGCCAGGACAAGGCTTGGGCTTCTCAGAAGTGGATTCAGCATTCTAATCTCCCTCTCTACTGTCAGTGCTGAACTTGGGCTCCTGGAAACAGCCACATGGAAACTCCCACCACTCTGGGTTAACCCCAGAGGACTTAGATAAGACACGCGGTGACCCTGTCTGATCCTGGCACAAAGCCAGGCACAGACCCCCAAACCCTGCTTTCTGCCTCATTGAGGATCAGCTCTGGACAACTTGAACTGAGCCCACCTCAGCCAGGCTTCTCTCCCGCAGGCCCTTGGCCTTGGTTGGAGCTACATCAGAACACGGAAGACCCCTCCAGCAGCCCCTCCAGAATCAGCACCGGCAGAACTGCTCGCGCGTGTAGACACCCCGTGGTCACCGATCGCGCTCACTCCTCCCTATTATGGAGAAGTCTGATCTGCTTGACTTTGAGATCCTTAGAGATGCTAAGGTTGGGCCCTGCTCCCCACTGCTTACCTGGGCCCAGGTTTGTTTGTTGTTTGGCACTATTACTCCTTTTAGAGTGGAATAGAAGGAAACGAGGTAGGGTCCTTCAAGTGTCCTCACTTAGATGGGATTAATTAAACAGCCAGAATCCTCTTCTCCCAGCCTCTCTGGACCACAGACAACATGAAAAAAGGGTGTGTGACAAGCTCAGAAGTTCTCTCCAAAGGGCCGTGAGAGGGGCTTCCTTGGTGGCGCAGTGGTTGAGAATCTGCCTGCCAATGCAGCGGACAGGGGATCGAGCCCTGGGCTGGGAAGATCCCACATGCGACGGAGCAACTAGGCCTGTGAGCCACAACTACTGAGCCTGTGCGTCTGGAGCCTGTGCTCCACAACAAGAGAGGCCGTGATAGTGAGAGACCCGTGCACCACGATGAAGAGCGGACCCCGCTTGCCGCAACTAGAGAAAGCCCTCACACAGAAACGAAGACCCAACACAGCTAAAAATAAATAGATAAAATTTTTTTTAAAAAAACGGGCCGTGAGATTAAGTCTAAAAAACTCAGGTCAAATTTGTGCTCATTTCTGTGAACTGGCCCAGGTTAAGTCAAGCTCTGTCTCCAAAATTACCTGCATTTCTCATTTGTTCAGTAGAGAGATGGGTTCAATAAATGCTGGGCGGCCAGGTGCACGTTCAGGAGACATTATAGCTGGGAGGATCCGCTAAGAGATCATTTAGCAAACTTCGCACATTTTATAGCAAAGGACAAAACCTGAGGCCTTAATCATATAATCAGGGGCTGTCAGCAAGTTGGTGGTAGAGGGCAGTCTGAAGCTCTGACTCCAAACAGTATTTTCTTTACCTACCTGGTCATTTACCTGGGACTGCAGGGCTTTGAAGGGACACTGAGAGCCCAGCTTTACGCAGAAACGCACCTGCAGGAAGACGCCTGGCCCTGCCTGGGGGCGTGGGCAGAGGGGCTCCTCACAAAAGCACTCGTTTCCACTTTCACCTCCCTACTCACACCTCTACCCTCTGCGCTCCTGCATGGAACACAGGGATTTATACTCGCAAAATAGGCCCAAGTAGATGGACAAAGAATCATCTTTTTTCAGCAGCACATGGGTCAGTATTCAGTGACAAAAACTGTCTCTGGTATTTCAAGGAAATTTGGATTTATGCAAGCTTTGAAAGGACTGAGGAAGCATGACTTGGAGAAATTCCAGAATTCAAGGATCGACGCTGACTCTAGTCACTGGTTCTCAGGCCCACTGCCAGCCCCCCACCGCTGCCACCAGAGAGTCCCTGGCTGGCGAGGAGATGGGGCACATGTAATCCCAGGCTTCCGACATATCCAGAGGGAGGAGGGAGGAGCCGTGCTCGTTTTCCTCCAGAGCAAACAACTCACTTGTATTCTTCACCTCCTCCCAAGAAATCCCCCTCCTGGAGAGCTGGTCCCCTTAATTAAGAAAGTCTTGCATTTATACCCAAACTGGCTCCTTTTAAATGTTTAAACCTTCCTCTCAGTCCAGTCTTCTGGAATCACATGGAGCAACGTGCTGCATCCCCACTGGGACTGAAAGCAGTTTCAGGACTGTCCTTTGTGCTTCTTTAGGATGAACCAGGCAAGGCCCCTCAGCCACTCTCAGTGGATTGAGCACAGTCCGGCCAACAATAGCAGTTACTGATTGATTATCCCGCTCATTCTTCTCTGGACAGATTATAAGTTATCAGTGTCACTTCCTCAAAGTGTCCCAGACACACCCCCTGTGGTTCGCTTTCACTGGCCCCACGAACATCCAGAACGTCGCTGTTGATTCCTCTTGAGCTTACTGTCCACTAAAGCTCGCAACTTTCACGCACGGGTATTGGGCCCAAAGAGGTCTCTCCAGATGTAGATTCAGCAATTGATTTTTTGTTGTTTTCTCTAAATGTGATCCTCCGCAAAGAGCCCTGTCATTTTCCTTTTCTTGGCCTTGGTCCAGCACTATCGCCTGCTGGATTTCTGAGGGAGGGGAGAGAGACAGATTATGGTATAAAAAATACAAATAAGACTGTAAGGAAATCCAAGTGAAGTGAGTGCAAAATGAAAAGGTCCCAAATAAATGGGGAACAGTCATTGATTTCAAGGACAGGATCAAGAGTGAAAGTCACGTGAAACAAAACAGTTTCTGGGGTAAATAGGGGGATGTTTTCTTCAGCTCTGTTCAGTTGTAAGACGGGCAACGTATCCACTGAAGACTTCACTGTAAAAGGCAGAAACACTCACTGTAAAAAGCAGAATATCTCTCAGCAAAGCCATTTGTCTCACGCCTCCAATATGGATTTTTCCATTGCTTTAGACATGCCAGTCAAGTAGAGGGGACATAAAAATAAACCGATCTTAACGCGTTCTCTGTCCCATATTAGACACTAAAACTGAATTATGTGTCCACATATTCCCAGCTGGCCGATAATCTCTTTCAAACCCTTTATTTATGACATGCATCTAGGAAAGGAGTACAAAATACATAAAATTCTTAAACAGCAGTAAATAGACTAAAAATTATTAGATTTGCATCATTATTATTACTATAAATTTTTATGTTTCTATTTTAAAGTTTCACATAAGTCCAAGGGGATTTTTCATTTAATGAATGGTCCTGCCCAGTAAAGTAAGAGGGGAAAAAAATCCTCATTCCGAGACATGAATTCTCTCCTTTTCTCCTTAGTAACTCAGTCTGTGATAGCAGGACCCTCCTGTGACATCCCAGAACTGAAGACTCTCGTACACAAATCCTGATAAGTAAGCATACAAAATCGTTTCATCTCTGACCATAAGTCAACTGTCAATGTAATTAGTACAGTCTCTTCTAAATGCAGTGCTCCAAAATGTCATTATTTATGGGCAGAATGTGTTTATTTAGTGCCTGTCAGCTGTCAGAAACAGCTCTAAGTTCTACAGAATTTGGGTCACAGTGATTGGACAAATACCAGGACGTACTTTCTAAGATCTTTCATGTTAAGAAATATATTGCACAGATCAATATGATTTCGACATTAACACACTTGAATGAAAACAGAATTTTAAATAAAAAGCACATTAAATACTCTCTAGTTTCCTTCTTATCAGTCATTAAGCAGAAGAGTATTAAAATCCATTTGGCTGGGACAGTTCCTATTTACACTGATCGGAAACTGGCTCCTGCTTGACTTGTACTTGAAAACACCAAGATCTGGAGACAAGGGTTTTATCCAGAAGAAATGTGATGGGTACCCTCGTGTGCCAGCTTTCAGCATGGTTTTACATTTGATACAAAACTTCTCCGAAGTAACTCCCTGCTCTTTCCCACTGTACAGATAGATTTCTGGTGCTTTTACTTTTGGCAGTTAACATTTTACTTTCTTCACAGAGTCAGTGCACATTTGTTATTTGATAATTTTTGGTTATGAGCTGTTTTAAAAGCAGCAAATGCCTGCCATCCAGTTTTGCTAGAGTTGACTGAGCTGACATGGGTAATCAAGTAGATGCTTTCCTTTCTCCCTTACATGGGCATCCCTCCCAGAGCTGTGAGCTTGGTTCCAAAGAAGTGAAGGATCCCTCCAGGGTCCAGGGGGTATGAGAAGGCATGCTGCCCTGGAGGGGCACCAAAAAGGTCACAAATGATGCAGCAGAGTTCAGAAGAGCAGTGGCCCTATTTCAGATCCTGTTCCAAAATCTAACCCTCAAGAGTCTGAGTTAACATCTCTCAGGGACCAAGGGTCCTTATCGAAAAATGAAGGCTTGGTTTGCATTCTCTTAAATGTCCCTTCTAGCTCTAAAATTGCATGCACTTAACCTGTGAGGTGACTTAGCTTCCTCACAGCCATGGTTGTACCCCAAGACGGAGCTGGGGACAGACACAGCCCGGCACCAGCGCTTGTCTGGTATATGAGGCAGTCCCGTAACAATGTGGACATGTGGGTGAAGCCAAAAGAAAGACTCATGGGCTTAGGGAAGATGGTCAGGTATTATAATGAGGATAATAAGTAAAATAACCTCAGAACCCTATTTCATCTATATCCATCCATATCATTTTATTAGAATTATTGATTTTTGCCCATGTTCTTGCTGAATGAAGATGGATTACTAGGTAGCAAATTTATAGATAGTAAGTCTTATAGGAAATCACTCAATACACAGAATACATACATAGTCAGAAGGAAGTTGAACCCAGTAAAATACAGTCTAACTTGATGGCACAGGTATATAAGTAAAGAATAGATCTAATGTAAGCCATTTACATGAAGAAAGAGGAACATCATATTATATATATTATATCATATATATTATGTATGTGTACAAATACGTATAAGGTGTGCATGGATATAAATACATATTTTTAACATAATATAATTTATATAAGTCAGTCCAGCTGAAGAAGGGAAAGTACCCTTCCTGATGGAGGAATCTGAGGCTCTGGAATCAGACAGAATGGCTTCAAATTCTGGCTCTGTGTCTCTCTCTGTGGGACCACAGATGGGTCATTCACCCTGTTTCCTTCCCTGTATATCTATGATAATGTATATCCTTAAATGGATAGCGTGCATGGTGATTTGCCTAAGGAAGCTACTTAATGGACAAGTCTTACCATTCAAATAATCAGGTGCCCTGGATAGGTCTCACGCACCTAGACTTTAAAGGGTTGGAAGGGGCCATCTGATGCCAACAGTCTGCTCCCAAATGAACTATGAAGATTCATTGAAAACACATCAAAGAGAGGAAAGGGCTCCTCACTTTAGTCTATGGTTGGGGACGAAAGAAGAGTGATTAATTACAACTGGTCCCATTGGAGTGGAGGTACTGAGAGAAATACAGTTATTTCTTCTCTAATTAAGAAATAATATTTGTTTCAGGCACTCATCAAATAAAAGCCAATGTATAGTTATTAACTTAGGTCTGTAATAGGTTAGCGATCTACCAGAAATAAATATGACTAAATATGACCAAAGACTGTCCATGAGAATGCCCTGTCTGTGGAGAGTTAGACATATAATCAAATAAATATGCAATGATACAGATATTTACATAAAGATGAATTACATTAAAAAGTCAGGCACACATTTTCCCTCAATTTAGATTTCACATTTCTTTCAGGTTGTGAGTTGGACTTCAATCTTGACAGATTTAAGCGCTAATCTGTTATAGTATGAGATGGCATGAAATGTATTTATTGACATTTCAAATTACAGCATTTTCGATGAGAAAGGTATCTAATTTTGAGCTACTGAAAACAGCATGGTGTAGTCATATATTTCATGTTGAATAGTAATCACCTAGAGATATAGGATTCTTATTTATACCAGGTATCTAGGATGAGAGTGCCATGTACAAAAAAATGATAAGTAGATGAAAAGTTGTCATCATGATTATTAACATGCTGCATTTCTATTTTGAAATGCTAAAGAACCCTATGATATTTCTGCATTTAATAATTGTGCCAGCTCAATAAAAAAAAAAAACACGAAATCACTATTTCCTGACATTAATGAAGTCAACTTTTCCAGCACAATTTGAATAGGCAATTGAACAACGGGACTCAAGAATGCATTAAAACCAGGTCAGCTGTTCGACATTTTCAACAATATGTCCACAATTCCATGAAGGGTAATCTTAAACCATTTTTCAGAACAGCCTGTACATCTTTATCTTAAAATTCCAAATGTTTCAACAATAGACGATTGTTAGAACTAGACAATTATTTTTCAGCACCCATTGATTAATGACTTAGTCTGTGACACAGGGAGAAACTGTAGAACAAAAGAGTCCATTATAATAATGCACAGGCATTAAACCATCTTCATTAATAGAATCTTCTGAATTCAGTTTAGTATAAAACCAAATATGCCATAAAGAAAGTAGAGAGGTGATAATTTTAAATATATTTTGGAAACTCACTTGATATAAAAGAAGATTAAATAATGTTACCACCTCTATTAAAATTCTGTCTGTCTCTCTCTCTCTCTCTCTCTCTCTCACACACACACACACACACACAGAGATTTAATTGGTAACAACTGTCTTAAAACTGCATTTTTAACCATATAAAAAATTGATAATACTTTTAAATTCATATGCTCACAGTGGTTATTGGCATTACAGAGACCAGTATTTTATGTAACTATAATCTCTTGAATAGCAAATGCAATAATAGAAATAGAGTAGTGATTCTGGCTCTCCTTTCAGAAACCTTATGAGTTATGTAATCAAAGCAGGGAAGACATGGTTTTAGAAAATAAGCATTTTCTTACATGCTGTTTTGGGGCTAAACTTTGTCAATAAATTTTCTGTTCACAACAACTGTTGCAACAGCTCTGATGATTATCATATCATTTAACTTTTTCTAGTGCCTCTAGGTCAATAGCTCAGCTCACCATCAAGCTGATTCATTCAGGAGCCAGTTGCTTTGCTTCTCACAGTGACCACAAGGGCCAAATCCATAGTGAATCCAAAGACAGCAGCTCAGTCCTCTTCATAGCGCACCTTTGGGGAACTCACTGTGGCTGGGTGCTTCCCCTGACAGCTCTATTCAGTCTCCACAGTGGCCCTAGGATGAGGGCTGCAGATTCTCCCACTTACGGGCAGAGACGCTGGGGCTCAGAGAGCTTGAAATTCTCTGTGTGGTTCACATTTGTGACTTGCGTTCTTTCTATTGGGCAGAACTGGTCTAGGCTGTGGTCATTTTGAAGTTCTTATTATCACTGGATCAACTTAGTTCTTGTTTCTTATTACTTCAAATGAATTAATTATTGTTGCAACTAAGTATCTTTTGAGGACTGTGGTAGGCAGCCTCCAAGATGGTCCTCAAAGACGTCTACCTCCTGGTACTCACACCTGTACCGGGTGTGACCAGGAGCATCTCAAGCAGATGGCCTGGGTTATGGAATGTTACCTCAGAGACTGTTACAAAATATTCAAACTACTGCTGCTTCCGTCTTGGGCTCCTGCTCTCTCTCTCTGTCTGTGTCTCTCTCTCTGTCTCTCTCTGTGACTCTCTCCCTCTCTCTGTCTCTCCCTCTTCTGTCACCTGCTCTGGGGAGTCCCACTGCCACGTTGCAGGGACACTAGGGAAGCCTATGGAGAGGTCCACATGGTGATAAACTAAAGTCTCCTCTGGACAGCCACCAAGGACCTGAGGTTGGCCAACACCACCTCAGTGAGTTTGGAAACAGGTCCTCCACCAGTCAGGCCTTTACACAAGGCGGCATCCCTGGCCAAGACCGTGAGCCCAGCCCTGAGGCAGAACCACCCAGTGGAGTGCCTCTGGATGCCTCACCTCAGAGTCTGGGTGAGATAAGGAGTATGTACTATTTTGGGGTGATTAGTCACTTCTAGTATATGCCCAGATGAGGAGGAATGGAGGGGCCGTGCCTTCTGAAGGTGAATGCCCAGCACCCTTTGAGAAGCACAGACTCCTCGAACCATCTCTGGGAAGCTGGTGTTACCCTCGCCATTCACAGGCCCACCAAGCCCCAGCCCTGAGGAACCCAGCCTGGGGCCGGGGGCACATCCCAAAAGGCACAGCAGTGCAGTCGGCCCTCCCTATTTTCAGGTTTCACTTCCTCAGATTCAGCCAGTCGGGGATCAAAAATATTTGGAAAAAAATTCCAGAAAGTTCCAAGAAGCAAATCTTGTATTTACCATGTGCCGGCAACTATTCACATAGCGTTTACATTGCATTGGGTTTTATAAGTAACCTAGTGGTGATTTAAAGTGTTCAAGAAGGTGTGGGTGGGTTATATGCAAATGCCCCGGCCATTTTATATGAGGGACTTGAGCATCTGTGGATTTTGGTATCTTTGGGGGCTCCTGGAACCAATTCCCCCTGGACACCGAGGGGCAACTATGTTTGCCACAGTAAGTCAGTTAGAGATGTACTCGGCTGCAAAGAACACTTTACATACATATAAAATATATCGAAGTAGTTTGTATACATATGAAACAAAAACACTTCATTATTATAAATAACAAAAAGACTCCAGGTATGCACTGCTCAGTGTGCTGTCTTCACATCTTTCCACTCTGCCATCTTGGTATTGTTGGTTTTCTACTGTCCCTCCTCCTTATAAAATCTTTGAGTTCCCTGTACTGAAGCCAGGAGGATGGGTATGGGCAGTGCTGGCAGTCTCTCCTGTGTCCCTTTATCAGGATGTAGAATCCCTTTCCAGAAGCCCCTCTTCCCCTGAGCAGAATTTGTTCATATCTCCTTGGACAGAATTGATACGGGAGCACATTTTGTTGCAAAGGAGGCTGTAGAAATGATCGTCCATCTGTCCTGCTGCCATAAGGGGATTACTTAAGGGGCAGGGGTTGGACATGGACCAGCCATGTGCTACAGGCAGTACCTTAAAAGTGCACGGTGCTGCTTTGCATGTGGTGCTGCTTGAAGACTCGTGTGTTGATGGTGCAGGTTTCACACTTTAGCAAGAGAGTTCTGAGCACGTGTGTGCAAGGAACTTCTAGTCCGACCATATAAGTAAACATCATTTTCTGTACTGCAGGTTTGTTTGAGGAACAATTACAATGAGGCACCCTAAAACAAGACACCTCTGAAACTGCAGGTGAAGCTGGGGCTGTGGGTGGACTGAAATAGAGGGCCAGCTCATGGATAAGGAGAGTTTGGGGAGAGAAGGGTTGAGGAGACAGGGCATCCTTTGCCCCAGTGCAGGATACGGTGCCTCTACTCCAACAGCAGAAGGTACGTACTCCTGCAGTCCCCTCACTTGGTCAGAATTGGCCGATTCCTGAGGCTTCCTCAGAGCACACGGCCAGCACCCACTGCTCTGAGGCCAGCATCCCTCTGTGCGGAGCACTGCCCCACTGCAGAGCAGTAGGAGAAGCAAGTCAGGCTGTTTACTCTGCGGTTGAAGTTGGAAGTGACCAGTGCACACAGAATCAGTCTGTGAGCAGAGGGTTTCATATGGAGCAATTCGGGAAATCCAGTTCCATTCACAGTAAGCTCTGAGGTCGGCCACCGAGACTCAATTTTTGTACAAAGAATTGGCAGTTTGGGTTTCATGACATCAGACACGTACTGATTTACTGGAGTTGTACAAACATTTGTAACTTATACTACTAACTAAAAACAAACCAATAAAAGAACAAACAGCAATTATCAATAACAGCAAAGAAAGAATCTCGCCACTGCAGTAGATTGAATGAACTTCTGAAAGTAACTTTTTACAAGCAGAAGGTTGAAATGTGTGTGTGTACAAGTATATATAAATACATGTGTATACCTACATATACATATGTGAACTTACACAGATATGAAGATGTTTCTAAAGAAATCAGGTCTCTGGATATTTTTAAAGTCCCAGGGTGTTTGGGGGGTTTTTTGGCAGGGGAGCTGGGTGAAGTGGCAGTAATGTAAGTTTCCTGTAGTATCCTGGACCACTTTCTTACCCATTTCTATCTTTTGGACATCAGCTTTTACCAGAGCTGACTTATTCTGACCTCAGGGTTAATCATACAGAATGCAATTAATTAATGAAGTTTTCTGGCCATTTAACCCTGGCAGGCATGAGGCTGCCTTTCTAGGTCTGTTTAAGATGAGTGTCAATCCTGGTTTTCTGGGAAGAGAGGAATTAAGATTTCAGGACAGGCTTGGGCAAGGAGAAGGTGCTTGCTCCCCCCATAATATAAGAAAACAATACTCAGCTGAAAAGTCACCGTGTTGAAGGTTAGGTGGGGAGAGATGGGGGTGGAGGAAGGATGTGGGTGAAGGGACAGGGGAATGAGTGTATCCGGAGCTTCAGTCAAAAGCTTCTGCATCCCATCCGCAGGTGGCCAGCACTGCCTGGGGTGAATGTGGGATCTTCTGCAGGTTGCTTCTCTTCCTTAGTCTCCGCTTCCTGAAACGGGCAGTGATCGCTCACCCCTCCCTCCAGCAACCATGTGTTCTATTAACAGAACCTTAGGAAAGGCAATGTTTCTCTGGCCTCGGGGCTTTTCAATAGCACCCCCTCTTTTGGGGTGCTCCTTGCCCCCATTCCCTCCTTGGTAAGGATTCATGAGGTCCCTGAAAGGTTGCCTTGCTGAGCGTGTGGTACGGTCTTCACTGAAAACACAGAAGCGTCTGCCCTGGTCCAGCAACAGCCCCACCTCAGAGCGCAGTGTCAGGCACTCAAGAGGCATTAAAATGGGGTAGCTAAATAAGACAGTTTGCAGATTAAAGAAAGTGATTCTCATTGTTCATGGCGGTTATGTTCTATAAATTCGTCGTGAACCCTGAATTAGTGAATATTGAGCCCCTGCTTGTAGGGGAAATACAGGGTTAGGTTTCTGCAAGCTTCTGGTCACATTTTACTCAACCGATCAACACCTAACTTTGTTTTTGGTGTGTTTCTGTTTAAAGGTAGTTTATTCAATGTGTATTGTTGATCTATTAACATTGAACTCACTGCCAACAGCGTTGTCATTCATGCCTGAAAAAAACTTAGCAAATGGGTGTTTTCTCCATGTAAGCCTTCTTGAGCTTAGGAACAGTGGACAGCACTTCAGCACTAGGCTGGAGCCACTTTAACAGGAAAATCACCAACAAAAAGCATGAAAATGCAAAAAAGACCTTTACTTGTCATCTGAAACAAGAAGGCAGAGCATTGCCCTGTGCCCTCAGCTGGGAACATCTGTGATGGGCGACTCAAACTTTGTTGGCTCTGCACATATCCAAGAACAGCCTCCACAGAAGCCCGCCGGTGTTGATTTAGTGATAACTAATACATTTTATCCAGTGGGTGGATTCACAAATAGGAAAACTAAGAGTAATGAGGATAAACATAAATGTTACATTTTAAAATTTTAGCATATGGATCAATATTGTATTATCATTGGAAGATGATAATAGTTCCCAGGGAGAGTGCAGTGAGGTGGAGAAAAGAACCTCTTCCCGCTGAAACAAGTAGCTTATTAAACAGCTCGTGCTCTTTCACAGACTTCAAAAGAATCTGGGGATGCGTATTGGGGTTTGGAAATAATTCATGCAGGGTTTCCAATAATCATGTTACATCCTTCACCTTAGTCAAGAAAAGCAAGCAAACTAAAAAAACACTGTTTTTCATGAAATATTTCTTTTAATTTTCATAACATTTAAAAATGTATATAAGATACAAAACTTGCTTATAGATTATCTGACAAGGACCTATATGGTCCAATGCACAGGAATCACTATGCAACTTGTACATATTTCATCATGCTAATTTGTTGGTCAATGTTTAATAGCAAAATGCTCCAACATCTCATGATGTTGGCTGTACATTGATAAGCAAGCCCTACAGCTTCTAAACATGAAAACTTCCTTTATTATTGGACTCTTCACCCTGAATCAAAACAGAATTAATCAAAATGTATGGCTATAGCAGAACAACCAATTATCTTTGACATTTGTAAAATTTAAAACCATTTTGGCATAAAATTTTTGTTTTTCTCTGGGTATGACTGGTCACCAATGCAGCCAAGAAACTGCTGTAAAAAGGAGACGATTATTTCAGTAGGTCTTATATTCCATCATCAGCATTATTATATTTGAAGACATACCGTAAGTTTCTCTTCATAGCTTAGATTTCAGGCTGTATTTACCACCTCAAGGAACATGAATTCCAACACTTAACTATCGTTAAGTTATAGACTTGTACTTACTTTCCTCTGAATTTTCAGATTTCCTTTGGGCTGAGCAGTAAACTCAGAGACCTCCCTTCAGGCATCATGTCCATAGCATCTTGAATGAAGCAGGGAGAGGGGACGCAAGTCAGAAATCAGAGAATGAAGGGAAGCTGTGGTTTATGGCAAACTGGAGAGCACAGGGCCCCATTTAGAAGGCAATCAAGTTCAAGGTTCTCAAACACCATGAACCACCCCGACAAGATGCTGGCTGATGGGCTCTGACACTGTGTGTTCCCCGATTCCCAACAGAAGAAGGCACTTTCCTCCCTACAACCTCCCCACTGCCCAAGCCACAGGAAAGACAAGAAGAAGATAAAGAAAAATCTGGGGAAAGAACCTAATTCACGAAGCAACCCTTCTGTCCAGGTAGGTGGATGTCCATCCTGCTGCCATTATCCACTGCCCCTTCCTGTGATAGGATCATGCTTCTCATCTCATTGACTTCAGGCTTGGCCGTGTTACTTGCTCTGACCACAGGAGGATACTGGACGTGATGGATGCCACATCTAGACCAGGCTTTGAAAGCTGTTGGTTCATGGTTCTGCCATTGTTCTTTTCCCTCTACCATGAGCACAGCCATGTCCTTGATTGGAGAATGCAGAAGACCTTCTGGAGAAGACTCACATCAAGAAGGGACCCTTATTATTGTAAGCTCTTTAGATTCGGGACTTTGTTACTGCAGTATAACCTACAAAAGATGACAAACACAGTGGCTTATCAGCTTGGGCCAAGTGTTTGCTCTCCAACTCCTCATCAATTCTAGGAAGCTTCCACTGGGGTGCATTAGAGCCAGGAAAATAGGAGGCGAGTAGAAAAAGATTCCTAAAGATAAAATGAGTACCACAGAGAGAGTTTTGATGCAGGATGTCATGACTGTGTTCACAACAGCCAGCCATTCCTTCACTGAAATGTTTTCCATGGCTTCTGTGCAAAATGAAATTCAAAATCTTTATCCTCCTATTAAAAGCCTTTCAGTGACTCTTCTCAGTTTGTCTAGCCATATCTCCTACTATTTCTTATATTCTGTGTAAGCCAGAATGATTTCCTCAGAATCCCTGGGGAAAAAAAAAAAAATCGAGACCATCCCTGTCCCTTTCTGCCTGAAATATCTCTCCAGTCTTCAAATCCATAAATCTGCAATGCCAAGGAAAGCCATTTTTCTACAGCAAGATTATTATGTGCTCAATAATGTGTACTGGAATAATAAGAACTCACCTACTAAATGAAGATTTCTCAGACTGCTAGCATGATGTCTGTTCTTAAACCATAATCTCCTCTTGTTTATGTCAAAACTCCCAGGACTTACTTTAAGGTTACTGTGAGTTATTAGTTAGCTTTCGTATCTCAGCATCTTACCCTCTTGCACACTAGACTAAGCAGCTTCCATTGAGCGATCATGACGCACACATCCCACGAAACATCTTGTGGTGCCTTATGTATAGCAGGCGCTCCGGGATCCTTGACTGACTGTCCTTCTGTCCATCACTAATCCATATTTACACGATTGATAACTCATTCTTGGTAACTGAAAGCTCTCAGAAACCTATCTCACCGTTCTGGCCCACAGCGAACCTTCTCTCTCTCTTACTTTAAATAAGAATTAATATGTGCATGTGTTTTCTCCTTCGGGGATGCGGCTGCCCAAGATTAGATATACCCATCAAATTAGTGACCTCTACCCATTCCTTTTGACTCAGTAGATTATACCAGAGAATGAAATAAGACACAATCCTCTCACACTTTAGGTTTTAGATTCAGCATGTCAGAATTTTCAATTTCCTTTTACTAAACCAAGCACAATAGTTATTATTATGCTCTTCAAATTTATCCTCTAAACACTGTGGCATTACGTCCATTCATTGATGTGGGCTTTTTTTTTTTTTTTTAACTATTCCCTTAGCAATAAAACTTCTTTTTTAAATTCTCAGGTCTAATTCTTTGGCACTTTTTTCTCAGCTCTTTTCTGAGATCTCAACATCTGGGCACTTAGCCGCCAAAACTGCCGTCGTACAGCAGCCTCTGTAGAGAAGGAATCTTCACAAGATGATTTATCTGTGAATCTTGTTCCCCTTTATTAAATCCTTGGGAATAGATTCCCCTCAAATATTCTCGCTTCACTAAAAACTCCTATTCTTTATAAAAATCATTCTAAGGCAGAGCAAGAGTGTTTCTGACGACTTCGATGCTCTATGACCACAGAAAAGACAGGAGGAGGGCTTCCTCTCCTGAGCCGGGACCTGGGCTGCTCTGCAGTGCCCCCCGGTGGCTGCTCAGGGAGACTCGGCTTCGTGTCCCAGTGTCCTGGGGGCTCAGGTTGCTGGTGTTTCTGTGTGTGTCTTAGTATGTGCATGTGCGTATCTACGTGTGAATGAGTTGGAGAGAACAGGTAGACAGATTTTATGATGAGTTACGTTAACCCGAAAGTGTGGCTCTTTGAAAATTGACTCCTACTTCTCAGAACCCAGTAACAGAAAACAGGCAACATTTGGGACATAGGCTCAGAGGATCATGAACATTTAGCGTTGAAAATCGTCAGCAAACTGAGGCGCCTTGAGGGGTGAGCTGTGCTGGGGGGACACTGCAGGTGTTACTCCAAGGACACAGAAGAGGAAGTGTGTCTTGGCCGTGAGGACACATTAGTTATGAAGCACAGGGAAGCAGCTAGCTCGTCACATGCACATGATAGGTAACTGCAAACGGGCCCTTTTTGTTTCCTCTCTCTTCCTTTGTCTCCTCATGTTGTTTTCGGCTGTGTTTGTTTTATTGTGTCGTGCCCTTCTTCCCTGAAACGCTGCCGTCTGACTCAAACCCGAAGGCTGCAGCATCCTTAAATGCAGACCAACCTCTGGAGGAGCAGGGTGATTAACCCCCTGTGCGCTGGGAGACTGACGTGAGGGAGGAGAGGGGGCAACAGAGATCAGAGGAATTCTGGCTTCTTCGCTGCTTGCTCGAGGCTCCAACAAAGTCTGTGTTTCAGAGATAAAAGACGCATTCCTCTCCCTCTTCCACGAATATGGAGAGAGCATATACTGAGGGTCATTACAACGTCTGTACAGCCACCCGGCAGTCGTTCGGTGCTGGTGGAAGCCCTTTCCTCACATCCCAGGCCACCTGGTAACAGGATAACCACGTTTGACCCCGCATCACGCCCTGGCCCCACACAGGCAAGCAGGGCTTGAATTATCTCTCTCCAGCAGCATAACGAGGCCATCGTCATGACCCTGTGCTCTGGAAGTACAGGGGAGCTGTAATTGTCCCTGCTTCTCGCCCGTGGATTATACTTGGCAGACATCAGCATCAGCAGTGTGGCCTCTGCCTCAAACTCCACAAGGGAATCTCTCTTCTCCAGCTCCACTGATGAAATGTTAAAAGAGTGTCCATGCGGGCCAGGCATTGGTGACATGGAAAAGAAAATCATCTTCACACTGTGACTTTGTTTTTAGCTGAGGTGACTAGCCCTTCACACCCTCTGCTGACCAAGAGACCCACTTAAAATACCAAAAAATTATTTCTCTTTTGTAAAAGAGCTTTATTCCTGCCAACTTACTTTGTGATTCATTTCATGAGACACAGATGATGCAAGAATCCCAAAAAAGCCTTACCTAACTGTCCATGGGGTGTGAAAATTGGAAAGTGTATTTGAACATCTTCACTTTAACACATGTGAAGATACACATGAAGTGCAGCTTTGATGGGATCATTCTTTATTACAGCTTTGATGGCTGATAGACACAAAATCCTTGTGCAATATCTCTAGCCAAGAAAAACAACAACAAAAATAGAAAAGAAGACCAAAATTTTACATACCTCAAGTAAACACTTAGGAAGCCCAGAGCAAAATTTACAGATATCGTTTCCTTAAGTTTGAAGATGTGAATTGTTAAACACGGAGAGATTTGAAAGTTCTCTTTCATACATTTTTCCCACTTTTACCAAAAAAAATTTAAAGACAGAGTAGGTAAAAATAAAAACATCACATAAATGTGAAATAAACCACTGGGGAATTGAACATTTGGATGTTAATTGAGCTTTAAAAGTAAGCCAGATCCTATTACATGTGCAAGGTGTGAAAATTTCTATCTTGAGTTTTGGGAAAACTCTTTAGACTAATGTACTTAGTAGACATACCCATGTATAGGTGGAACCAAACCCTATGGGAGCTTTTCCACAAACTGTAGAAATTGTCATATATAATAGTATTGGTTGGAAGCATCTGGTTTTTGTAGAGATGTGGATTTACTGTTTTTCCTCACTGCCATTTTTAGACAGCTGCCTCCTCTCCTAGCTCTCTGGGATGTCATGTCAAGAAGGATTGTGGCTGTCACATCCTGAACCTTCCCATAAGAAAAAAGCTCCAGTGCGTTTGAAAGCACAGCCGAGGGGGTGGGAGTTCAGTGACCTGCTCAGTGGCTACAGCATTTCTCTTAACCGTCTGTGTCCCAGTAGTAACCTGATGACATCATCTGTCCTCAGGGTCTCTCTTAGTAGACACTTAAGTAAATGCACAGTGTTTTCCTCTTTCATATCAATAATTTAAGCATGCTCCCCACACACAAATGTTTCAAGGCTGGTAGTAAAGAGAATTGTGTGCTGAAGGATTTTCTTCTTTGGGTGCCTGATGCTTTCAGAGCTCCCCTTCCACTTAATACGTTCTACAAAAATCACTATTTGCCTTCGTTACTGAACATGACTTAAAGGTAAAGACCAGTTAAGTCAAGTTTATATAGAGTATCCAGTGATTAAGAGAGTGTCTATCCCTTAAAATTTACTAAATGCATACCGGTGAATGAATGAGTGACCATCATGGTGACAGTACATGGTGTGGGGCAGGGGTCCTCGCTTTCCCCGTAGATGGTGTAGGGCAGAGGTCCTCAAACTTGGCTAGACATTCATTCACTTGTGGAGCCTTAAAGGTACTAATCCTTGACTCTACCTTTAGAAATCCAATTCCTGTCTTATGTGGGGACTTTAACATCTGTTTTTTATTTAACACTGTAGTAAGTAACCAAGGTTAAGAATCGCTGTGTGAATATGGATCTGACTATGTAGTGACCTCAGGAACTTTTCTAAAAGTTGCTTTCAATTTTTATAAATCTTTGATACCGATTTGTTTTTTCTTTTTTCCCATTTTCTGTGGTTTCCAATTGTTAAGTAGTGAAAATTATTGTATCTGACTGAATGCTCTTGTGGTTAGAGCTCCCATTACACTTTACTAGTTTAGGGTTCTATGGAAAATGCTATTCCTGGGTGGCTAGTGTCACCTACCAGCAGTCAAGATAATTAGTGTTACCTAATATTTTTAAATATGTGTCTAATTAGAAATACTTTCATTTTCAAGAGGACTTGATGTCCAGTATCATTAAATAATTGGCCTCATCTTAAGCAGAATGACTCTCTTTATAAGAGAGCTTAGAGAATTATGTCCCTTGTCATATAACATTGGCCTATGTTGAAAAAATGTCCCTTTCTATAAAGATGTTCTAATTTTTAATCCCATGTGATTTACTCACATATTTTACCTTCTTCTTAGTATCTCTAAAACAGGAACAGTCATTGTACTTGAATATACATTTATCAAATGATCTGGAGTAAGGTTTTCTTAGCTTTTTTATATGATTATAATTAATTGATTTATATTTTAGAGCAGTTTTTTTTTTTTTTTTTGGCTCCGTCGGGTCTTAGTTGTGGTACAAGGGATCTGTGGTGTGGCATGCGAGATCCTCCACCGCCACAGGCTCCTCATTGCAGTGTGCAGGGTTCTCTCTAGTTGCAGCACTCAGGCTCTGTAGTTGTGGCACATAGGCTTAGTTGCCCCGTGGCATGTGGGATCTTAGTTCTCCGACCACGGATCGAACCTGCATCCCCGGCACTGGGAGGCGGATTCTTAACCGTTGGACCACCAGGGAAGTTCCAGGAGCAGTTTTATATTTACAGAAAAATTTTACTGAGAGTTCCTATAAAATCACTCCCCCACCCCAGCTTCCCTTATGATTAACATCTTGCATTAGGGTGGTACACAGTTACAATTGAGGAGCCAATATTATTAATTAATTAATAGTTAATCATTAACTAAAGCCCATAATTTGCTTTAGGATCCACTCTTGATGTTGTACATTCTGTGGGTTTGGGAAAATATAACATGACCTGTACCACTATTACAGTGTCATAGAGAGTAATTTCACTGCTCTAAAAATCCTCTGTGCTCCACCTATTCATCCCTCCTTCTCTCCAACCTCTAGAAACTACTGATCTTTTTACAGTCTTTAGTCTATTTTTTTTTCCAGAATGTCATATAGTTGGAATCATATAGTATGTATCTTTTTCTCATTGGGTTTTCTTCTTTTAGCAACATGCAATTAAGTTCCCTCTGTGTCTTTTTCATGGCTTGATGGCTCATTTCTTTTTATTGCTGAGGGATATTTCATTGTCTGGATGTACCACAGTTATTTATTTATTATTTACTGAAGCACATCTTGGCTGCTTCCAAGTTTTGGTGATTATGGATAAAGCTGCTATAAATGTCCATGTGCAGGTTTAGGTTTTTGTGTGGACACAAGTTTTCAGTCCATCTGAGTAAATACCAAGAAGCATGATTGCTGGATGTATGGTAAGAATATGTTTAATTTGTAAGAAATCACCAAACTGTCTTCCAAAGTTGCTGCACCATTTGTGTTCCCACCACTAATGAATGGGAGTTCCTGTTGCTCCACAACCTCACCAGCATCTGGTGATGTCAGTGTTCTGGATTTTGGCCAATCCAGTAGGTGTATAGTGGTATCTCGTTGTTGTTTTAATTTGCAGTTCCCTGATGACATAGGATGTTGAACATCTTTTCTTATGCTTATCTGCTATCTGTATATCTTCTCTGGTCAGGTGTCTGTTCAGATATTTTGCCAACTTTTTAGTTAGGTCATTTTCTTATCATGGAGTTTTAAAGTTCTTTGTATATTTCGTATACCTATTCTTTATTAGCTAAGTGTTTTGCAAATACTTTCTCCCAGTCTGTGGTTTGTCTTCTCACTCTCTTTTGAAGGATAATTTTGTTGGATACAGAATTCTAGGTTGATGAGGTTTTTTTTCTTTCTACACTTTAAATATTTCACTTTATTCTCTACTTGTTCACATGGTTTCTGAAAAGAAGTCTAATGTAATTCATGCCTTTGTGCCTCTGTACATAAGGCTTTTTTTCTCAGTTTCTTTTAAAACTTTCTGTTTGTCTTTGATTTTCTGAAGTTTAAACATGAGCCTGTGTGTAGATTTTTTGATATTTATGCTAATTGGTGTTCTCTGAGATTCCTGGATCTGTGGTTAGTGTCTGCCATTAACTGGAAAATTTTGTCAGTATTGTTACAAGTATTTCTTCTGTTTATTTCCTTTCCTCCCAGTATTCCTATTACACCTTTTATAATTGTCTAATAGTTCTTAGATATTCTATTGTGTCTTTTTCCTTTTCTTCTCTCTCTCAGTATTTCAGTTTTGGAAGTTTCTCTTAAAATTTCTTCAAGCTCACTGATTCTTTCCTCAGCCACAGTCCACTGAAGCCTCATCAAAGGTGCTCTTCATTCAGTTACAGTTTTACTAGCCTTTCCTTCTGGTTCTTTCTTAGAGTTTCCATCTCTCTGTTTACATTACTCATCTGTTCCTGAACATTATCCATGTGCTTCATTACAGCCTTTAGCATATTAATCATAGTTATTTTAAATTCCCCATCTGATAATTCCATCATCTCTGCCAAATCTGAGTCTGGTTCTGATGCTTGGTCTGTCTCTTCAAACTGTGTGGGGGTTTTTTTTGTTTTGTTTTATTTTTGTCTTTAAGTGTGTGCTTTGTTGTTTAAAGCTGAACATTATGTACTGAATAGAAGGAAATGACGCGAATAGACTTTTAGTGTGAGGGTTTATGTTTATCTGGCTAGAAGTTAAGCCAGGCTTACTGTTTGCTGTAACTACAGGTATCAGAGGCTAAAGTTAACTGGCTCAGGTTAACTGGTTTCCCCCGAGGCAGGTCTTGTTAAGAAGAACAGAGTGCTCTGTCCCATTTCAGAATGGTTCCTTTCCCTTCCCACTGCTGGAGCCTCTGGGGACTTTTCTCCAGCACCCATTATGAGAACCTAGTAGGGCTCCAAGGGGTAAAACTCTCAAGAAGCGTGGGACCCCTATGGCTGGGTCCCCCTGGAGTTTTTAACTCTCAGACTTGTCTGTACTGAGCCTCCAGCAATTCATCAGCTGTAGTTCTGGTCTCCCAGGGAGGCTCTCCTTGTGGGTTTCTGCTCCTGTGAATTGTGATGCTCTCTGTCTGCTTGTCTGTCTCTCCAGTTTTTGAGGCAGCAGTTTTCCCTGTGACCTCACTTCTCTGACGGATCCAAGAAGACTTGTTGATTTTCGGTAGGTTCAGCTTTCTTCTGGTAGTAAAAATGAGAGTGACGATTTTCTTTGCATGCCCTGCTGGAAACTGGAAGTCTTATCATTCAAATAGAAAATCAGTATTCTTTTGCTTGATGATCAGGAATTCAAAACGAATTCTCACTTCTGAAAATAAAGGTATTTTAAAATAAAGGTCACCTATCACCTTCCTCTTTCCTGTGGGTGGAGGGAGCTGTGATCCCACATGATTAACAAACTCAGCAGCAGGTCCGCTGGAGTGTGCCACCCAGGTTGCGAGGGCATGAAGTGAAGCTTCATGAAAGAAGTTTCAAGTTAATTTTGATAGAAAAATAGATGAATATTTTAGAAACAAGACCATTAGGTACATCTTCTTGGATGGCCTGCTTAGGGTCAGACAATGAAGGAAATCCCTGGGCTCGTTTACTTGACCTTAAGGCCTGTTTCCCCATCTGAAAAATGAAGGGGGTTGGAGCAGATTAGTGATGTTCACATTGCTCCTCGAGGAGCCTGAGCATGGCTGTGCCTCCAAGGGCTCCTGGAGAGTGGGGGTGTCCGCTGGTAGAACTCAAGCTGCCCCCAACAGACAGCCCCCTTCTCAGGGGCCCCACAC